>NC_052053.1:95685436-95989936 GCF_903992535.2 Arvicola amphibius
ATTTTCTGTTTGCTGTGAGTTCTGCCTTCACGAGTCTAAATTCTCTAATCAAGGGTTTCCCTTCTGTCTGGCAGGGTCCCTGTTACTTCTTGAGAATTTCCCACAATCCCTTCCCACCTTAGATTTTCTCTACTTCCCATTCTTTTGGGCTTCTAAATTCCATGGCAAATGGATCAGTGAGTCTAGAATTACCCAGTGTGGTTTATGATGAAGGAAGAAGCACAGAAATCAAGGTGTGTGGCTGAGGTCTAGGGGAATTGATCCTAACCATGTCAAAAGAGTTAGGGGTATGGTGGCGGAGACAGAGTCGGTGAGGGAGACAGAGAAGGCACTGCTGGGGACCTGGGGCAGTGGAAGATTCTGGACAAGCAAAGGGGTTCAGCAGTCAGTGGTGAAGCATTGCCGATTTATTTGTATGTTGTTAGAAGAGAGAGATTGCAGAGGGAATCATAGTAGGAAGAACGTTCTGGGGGAGAAGTTGGGATCCACTGCTGTGGGCAGGGGGGAGGACTTTGGGTAGCATTCCTGACAATGGGGGGGGGGCAATAGAAGAATGCAGGTGCAGGGAGGTCGGCAGATGTAGCACAGAAAAGAGGGTCGGTCTGTTTGCCTATACAGTTTCCAAGTGAATGGGCATGAGAGGCACGAAGGGGTCATCTGACCGGGGAAACAAGGGGCAGAGCTGAGATGCAGTCACAATGTGAACAGAGCTGGCTAGTGAATTGCTTGGTACAAGTGCAGGGTAGGAGGAATGCCGGCTTTAACCACAGCAGGGGTAAGAGAGGAAGGTGGGCTGATGTGTGCAAGGGCGTGCGTTGGGGATGGACACGGGATGTAAGAAGGCCAGGCGGGCCGGGCGGTGGTGGCACACGCCTTTAATCCCAGCACTCGGGAGGCAGAGGCAGGCGGATCTCTGTGAGTTCGAGACCAGCCTGGTCTACAAGAGCTAGTTCCAGGACAGGCTCCAAAGCCACAAAGAAACCATGTCTCAAAAAACCAAAAAAAAAAAAAAAAAAAAAAAAAAGAAGGCCAGGCGACAGCAGTGCGGCAAGGGTTAGTGTGTGGTCAGAGCCGTTCGAACAGTAGAGTACACTCCCCGGAAGGACCAACGGTTAATTACGCCCATCTCTCTGCCCTCAGAAGGCCAGGACCACACTGATTATCATGCTTCCCCCGCCCTTGGTTTTTATATTTTTCATTTTATGCATATGGTTGTTTTGCCTGCATGTGTGTCCGCGCACTTGGTGTCTGTGAAGGTCAGAAGAGGGTGTCAGATCCATTGGAGTTGGAGTTAGAGATGGTTATGAGGCACCATGTGGGTGCTGGGAGTCAAACACTCGTCCTCTGGAAGAGCAACCAGTGCTCTCTGAACCGCTGAGTCATCTCCCCATTTTGTCCCTTCTGATTTTGACTCAGGTATATTCCTCCTAAAACAGCTGAGTAAACACTCAAATAGAAAATGGCAGGGCTGAAGAGATGGCTGCTCTCCCACTGGACCCAGGTTCAATTCCCAGCACCCATGTGGCAGCTCAAACCTGTTTGTAACTCCAGCTCTAGGGGATCCAACTCCCTCACGCAGACATATGGGCAGGCAAAATATCAATGTACATAAAATAAAAATAAATGAAAAAAGAGAAAATAACAAGAAGCAATGCTTATTCTGGGTCCATTTAAATCCAGCCATTGTTTCATTAGGTTGCCAGGACAGTCCATGCTCCTTAATGACACACAGGGAACCACATATTGAATCTGTGGTTCACCTTTCCTACTCCTGTCCTATGGGCTGCACAAATACTAGGTTGAGCATTTGGATTTGTCTCTGCTGATTCTGAGTGTCTTGTCATCGAAAAGACCTTCTCTTGGGGACAGGGCATGGATGAATGGCGCTAGCCCGAAGCTGCTCCTAGGAAACCCAGCTCTCCTGTTTGTGTGCAAACCTCTGGTCTCTGGCTTTCCGGAAGACAACCTGTGCCTGAATGGTGGCCAGTGTGTGTTGGCAGCTTATGCATCAATCACAGCCTTGCCTGAAATCCTGTGTCGAGAGTGGGTTGTGAGGTGGAGAGAAACAGACTTCCTGGGAATGGGACTGGAAGTTTGGCGGTGCCGACACAAAGCAGAGGAGCGATGAACCTCGTCTGTTTTGATTTTAAGGGTTTTCCAGTTCAATAAAGCAGCCGCGTACACCTTTTGCCTCGCTCCTCACAATCAAAGGAACACGTGGGCAGGAAACACTTAGGACCCAAGGAGGACTCAGGGTTAGAGTGGTGACCGTCGCAGAACAGCCTGCTGATCAGCTCCAAGTGTGATTGGAAGGCCACTGCATGCGTTTCCACAGGACACTAACTGATACACAGAGCCGGAGCTGGTACACTTGAAGCATGGGGCCAGGGCAGCTGATGATTTAAACTACCCCTGCTGGTGACTGCTGTGTGCTCTGGCATCTGGGAGGCACTGGGGTGCCAGGAAAGCTTTCTGGGGGTTTTGGAAATGGGAAGACAAACGACTGACATTTCCACTCTGAGATCCTTGTTATCCAAATGAGAAACCCCCGAGACAAAGAGAGGGAAAGAGAAGTATCGGGGACGTGTGTGCAAAGGTGGAGTTCGGAGAAGGCTCTTAAGCAGATTGAGAGGCAGTGAGGTGTGAGCATCCTGGTTCAGAGCCCAGACAAGAGATCCACACTGCAGTCAGCTCACACAGGGTTTTATCTTCAAAGCAACGTTCATTTTCTCTTCTGGATTCCAGGTGGGAATTCCTGCCTTTGATAGTGGCCAGGGCCTCCTATAGAAGTCACACAGACTCCTGACGCCATTTTTTAAAGCAGCATGCTTCAGGTTCTAGGTGCTCCCATGCTGTTTAGAGACAGGCTGTTCCATTAGCATCATCTTCATCCTCCCTGCACTGGCTTTCCTTGTCCTCAATGGAGAGCAGAGAAGGCTTCCAGAACGGGGTCACTGACATTGGGCTTAAGGATGGATAGAAATCCCTGAACCTCAAAGACAGTGCAAGTGACATTTTGTTTATTCTGCTATTCATATGTGTATTGCTAGATCCACTCATTTGATGCAAAATCTTCTGTGGTTAATGAGTCAGATTAGAAGAGATGAAGACTGAGAGGTAACCCAGAAGGGAGAGAGCGAGTGTGGGCCTCCCATTTCAGTACACGCTCTGCATTGTGAGCTCTTGCTAGCCTGTGGCACTGCAGGCCTGATCTAGTAGGTCTGGCGTGCATTACGAACATGTTCCTAAGTGACACGCATGCTGATGACATGTGGAGCATACTTTGCATAGCTGAGTATAGACAACTGGTTGACAGCTTCGCCTGTGGATCTGGGTGGGGAGGATAGCGTCTTCGCGTGCAGAAGGGAAAGTGCAAACGGAGTGGGATTTGTGCGCTTGGTTTTTTGAGGGGGACAAGTAATGAATGTTTTTCTGTGTTACCACTGGTTAGGGCAATTGGGGATCGGCAATAGGAAAGACATGGATCTATAAAGGGCAGTGTTAGCCCCTAGCAAGGAGGCTTGAAGAACACACTTCACGCAACGAAAGACAGAGGGCTTACTTAAGGGGGATTGGTAGAGACCTCTTGGCTGGTGGCATGGTGAAAATTAAGGAACATTTGAAAAATATCCCTTTTAAAAGGGTGTTGGAGATTTCCTGTGGATACAGAACTATGCGATTGTAGGAAGAGTCGGTGAGAGGCTGACTATAAAACAAAACCATTTGGTTTGTGGCTTTGGTTGGGAACACTGACTCACAGACCGGAAAGCAGGAGTTGTATATTTGACCTGCGACCTGCTTAAGGTTTGACTCCTTAATTCTCATACCAGAAGTTTTAACCTGTCAAGCCCAATAGCCTCTAGCTCAGAGGTAGCCAGTAGGTTTTTTTATTTCTTGTGTATAATTCCACAGGGGATAGATGCTTGGAATATTGTTTTAAGAAGAATCCTAAGGTCTTATCCATGTTGATTGGAAGAGCATGCCAGATTGATTAGTGATGTCTGTCATGAGTATTGGATAGAAGGGTGGCACATGCACCCGCTGTCTAGCCCTCCCTGAAGGCAAGTCAGATGATGTATTCCAAAGCCTCTCACAGCTGTGCCTCAGGTGGACCACTGAGCCATTTCAGAGAGGGTTGCTGCTTTCATTTCTCTGATTATGGGATGGAATTGATCACTTCTCATCCAGAAGGGCTCTGTGGATCTTGCAACAGTTGCGAGACTCTTGCCTACATTTCCAGAGGACCAGGGAAGGCATTCCTCATGCATTACTCTAATATCGATGGGTGTTTCTACAGTGAGCCTGAGTAGACAGCGTGGCTCAGGGCATCATTTCTATTAAATCTAAAGACAGATGCTGGAAACTGGAAATAGCCATTGATTTGCTTGCTCCAGTGCTATCCTAACTCTCTAATTTCTCCAGAGGGGGAAAAAATAAAGCCATGTAAAAGTCAACTCCTTCAGCTTTCAGAGTAAACAGCAAGATCAATTCTCATTCATGAATTTGTTGGATAAATATTTGTTAGACTGTCAGGGAAATTCACCTCCATCACAGGTGAAATTTGATTGGTAGAAAGTGATCCATTTGTTGGACATAGTGACCAAAGAGAGAGAGTGAATGAGGGCTGGATGCAAGCACTGGACTGATGTAAAGCCAGATGGTACTAGGTTTGGCGCCGGCATTGATGTAACCTCAAGGACGTTTCTCCTTCAAGCAATGTTACCTTGGTGTGATTTTGTTTTCTTCATGCTGAGGACATTGAAAGACATCAGGGACCTCAGGGTCTCGAGGAGTCTTAGTGACAGATTCCAGGGGAGACTCGTTGTCACCTTTTCCATTTTTCTGTCATTACAATCGGAAGAAGTGAATTCATGACCTGAAGAAATTGGGAGGAGAAAGAGAAGGAGGAAAGGCTTAATAGGAGACACTGAGACTTTGGATCCTTGTCAGGGTCTTGGAGTGTGGGTAGTGGAGGGTGAGGTTGTAGATGCCTTGACCAAGGTGCAGTCTGATGGCTGCAAAGGCGCCTGCAGGGGTTGGGGAGGAGGGCGAGGGCTCTTTCTTTGTCTGCGCTTTTGTTCTTTGCTGAGGTGAGTGAGGAATATTCTTGTCCTTTCTCAGCTGACAGTGCAGTGGAGGTGTCTGATGTGAAATCAGCCTGGGATGCCAAGCGTCCTTTTGTGCTCCTTTCAGTGCCTTCACAGTTGAGCTGGTGATGGGCAGTCACTCGGGGGGATCTTAGGGAGGGCCCGGACAACCGGCTCTACAGGGAAAGCCCTAGCCCAGCAAGATCTGGTGGGGCTGTGAGGTAGAGGGGAGGCCTGATGCCTCCTACGGCCATGGCTGTCTGAGGGGTTGTAATCAGTGAGGGCAGGGTACTTCAGTTCCTAGGAGCCGAAGCCCAGTAATGCCACCACAGGCTGCTGACCTATTTCCTGCAGCCCCCAGGGCCTCTGTGTGGGCTGGACTGGCTCATTCCTGGGCAACTGGTCCCTAGGGCTCTCTAAGATTAGTCACTACCAGGTGGTGAGAACTTGAAACCCTGCTTCCTGGGGACTTCATCAGAGGCATGGAGCCTTTGGGGACAATACACTCCAGTGCAGTACAAATAGAAGAATTGAGGCAGACAGGTTCTCCAGACTTACTGTATGAAAAAGGGGAGAGTGTTACTATATTTAACAGCTTCAAATAAGGAGCTGAAGGAAGAGGGGCCGCTCTATGTGGGTTGGCCATTCTGAAACAAGCAGCCATGGATGACCAGAGACTTGAATGTGAGGAGTTAGATTATTTCTGCTCCACTGTTTCCTGGCTGCCTCAGCCCCTCTGAGCCTCAATTTCTTCTTTTGTAAATCAGGACCTCTGTCTTGCTTACCTTCTAGGATAACTGTGGGAAATGAAAGAACCCCAGTGAATATTGCTGGAAATGGTGGGAGGAAAGATCATTAAGATAGTGACCCAAAGCAGGTGTGGCAGTGTACGCTTTTAATCCCAGCACTCAGGATGAAGCGGTAGGCAGAGTTCTGTGAATTCAAGGCCAGCCTGGTCTACACAACAAGATCTCATCTTCAAGCGAAAGAAGATATCCACAAGCCTATCCACAGGTGCTTGAAATCCCATAGGCAGTGGATACCTGCTGGGTACATATAGTTCAGCCAGACTTTCAGGAAGCCCGTGTTACCTACCGGAAATCGTAACAAGAAACTTATTGGAGGTGAGAGGCTCAGACAGGTGCATGGAATGTTGAACAGGTAAGAGTGTGAAGGACATCCCACATTCAGAGGGAGATCAGAATCAAGGATAGCACCAAAGGCTAATGATGGTGGTGGAGTGAGTTTCTATGAAGTCATGTCATGGTTGAGTCCAGGAAACCAATGGCAGATACAGTCAGCTTGTTGGAGATTGTGAGGGGTCCTACCCGCTCGCTTCTTCTACTCATCTTTGTGTGGTCACTTAGATCAGCTAGGTTATTATTATTGACTCTTTTTTTTAGATTTGATTTTATGTGTACGAGGGTTTTGCTTGCATGTATGTATGTGCACCATGCATGGGCCTGGTGTCCACTGAGGTCAGAAGAGGTCCTTAAATCCCCTGGAACTGGAGTTACAAGTGATTGTAAGCCACCATGTAGGTGCAGGGAATGAACCCAGGTCCTTTACAAAAACAGCAAATGCTCTTCAGCCCTGAGCCATCTGTCCAGCCACCACCATTGGCTTTTATAAGATGCTCTATTTTTTTTTTTTTAAAAAAAAGCCCCTCATAGAGGGGAGAGAATAATATAAACCCCCAACTCTTGTTTCTTCCCTTCGTGTCCAGCACAGTGCTAGGCTTCACTGTGGTGGGGGAAAGGGGCATGTTGCCTGTATGGAAGTTGTGTTAAATGTCTGGTTTTCTTCGACTTTTTAAAGATTTATTTATTTTTAAACTGTGTGTGTGTGTGTGTGTGTGTGTGTGTGTGTGTGTGTGTGTGAGAGAGAGAGAGAGAGAGAGAGAGAGAGAGAGAGAGAGAGCATTTAGTTTCTAAGATTGCAGGACTTCTCCAATTCTGTATCTGTTAAAAGCTAGCCTTTAAGTCCAGTCTGCAATTAAGGAGAGAACTCACAACCACCTTTTGACAATGAATGGAGGTAGACGAAAGATTCGTGGGTGTTTTTAAAGCTCCCTGTGGCCACCAACACTGCTGCTTGATCATCATTCATCCTCACCTCCCGTCTTTGATCCTCCTAGAGAACTTGCGTGGCTTTCATTAGGGAGACTCTGGAGCTATGTGAGAAGTTATTACTCGTGCGAGCTTCAGCTTGGCTAGCGAAGCTCAGACACCTAACCCTGAAGGACCTCATCCAAGATCAGAAGGAAAGGAGTGTATCCACTGGGACTCGACTCATCCTCTGGGAAGAACAGAAACAGGTTGGCAGGGGACCACAGCCTTGGCTCTGGGACTTACATCCAAAAATGACCTTGTTACTCAAAGATTGATTTGGATGATATTTCTAAAGACTGTGTCACATGACACTAGTGTAAGCGTGATGGGCCAAGCCCATGACAGATGTGGGAGATTGTGGGCAAGTGAATTCTTCCCCTGACAGTGTTGAAAGCATCTAGACATCCCAGGAGGCATGAGAGCATGCCACCATAGGATGCTGCTTCTCCTAGACTACCTGTTCCCTTCAGGTCTTGCCTTACCTCATTGCCCACTTGATTGTGGTACTCTACCTTCCCTTCCTTGGATGCCCATCATGTTTCTTTAGGTTTTCATTTCTCACCACACTAGATCCATTTTTTTCTCAGTGGGTTCTGCTCTTGGCACTTTTTAATGACTTAACCTCCAACTGTTTCCCACTTTCCACTCCGATTAGTTTTTTTCAAATTTTTGCCCTGTGGTTGCCCTCTGATCATCTCGCCATGTTCCAAAGCCTCCCTTGTCACCCAGATTTCGGGGCTTCTAAATTTACATGCCCAGTCTGGTTTTCTTGCCTGAATGCAGAACCATATTCTCTCATGGATCCTAAGACATTTCCACTGAATGCCCCATGAATGCAATGTGTATAAATGAAGCCTGTTATTATGCGCCCCTGTGTCAGTTCACAGCAGAGGGGATTGCTCTGAAAAGTGCATCACTGGGTGATTTCATGGTTATGAAAATGTACTGGTACCAAACTAACTGAGATGGCTGTAATGTCTCTGGGCCATGTACTCTAGCAAGACCAGCATGGGTCCATCTTTGACCGAAATGCCATGGGGTAGTGCACAGCTACATTCTGTATGCCTTTCATCTCTAGCTCAGCTAAAGGGCTGTTTTCTACTCTGTGGCCCCAACTTAGAAACCTTAGTGACATTTTCGATTTCTCCATTTTTTTCTTACTCATGTGTCCAGTTAGGCATCATGTTCTGCTGACCATTTCTGCCTTTCAAATTCTTTCAGCTTTACCTTTATTCCAAATATTGATAAGCCTTTCTTTCACTTAGGACCCTGCTAGAATAGCATCTGAGAAAAAGATAAATTTTCGTCTGTTATTGTGCCCAGAACATTGTGTGTGCTCAACATTCATCGACTATTTGGGCCCTGCAAGCAGCCACCTTCCTGTCACCTTCACTGTTTTTACTCTCTGCCTTACCACTAGGGTCACCCCTTGAAAGCAGGGTGACAGGCACATTAGTCCATTGCTCACAGAGTCATGTTATGGTCCTGATGCCCGCAGTAGAACCCTTCCCTCATCCTTGTGTGGCTTTCCGTCTATCTTCTGTTGCCATTTTCACTCCCTGTTTCTTTCCTTGGCTATCAGCTTTAGCTGAATGGACCTTGTTCCTAGCGTTTTCTGCTATTTCATTTTCCTTGTACGGTTCATTCCTCCTTTTTTATTTCACTTAAGCAACTCCATCCAGACACAGCTCAAATGATACCTGCTCTTCCTAGCTCTCCCCAAGTCTCCACAATATGATTTACCGCTTCCCCATCCTCAGGAGTTTGATTCATTTCTGTATTACAATGCCTAACCATGATGTACTGTAGTCATGTGTCTCTCTCTCTCTCTAGAATAGTTAGTTACATGTCACTACATAACAAGTTATTCTAAAACAGAACAGCTTAAAATAAAGTCTTATGATCTTACAGTTTCTGTGGTCAAGAACCTAGGCGTGGTTCAGCTAGGTATCTCAGGTCCGAGTTCCTTCCTGAGGTCACAGTCAAGTTGTCAGGCATGGCTGTGATCTTATCCGAAGGCTTGGTTGGGAGAGGATCTCGCCTAAGCCCACCTACACAGCTTTGGCTCTCAGATCCTTCAGCTCCTCTCAAGATGCTGTTGTATGGAGCCTATAAGTTTTCCTTCATTTCCATATGGAGCTCACCACAGGGCACCTCTCTATGTAGAAGTTATCTACCTTAGAGTAAGAAAGCACAGGAGATGGGGAAAACTTGTGTTTTCTCAGCTGATGTTAGAAGTAATAGCAACCGCCAGTGTCATAGTCTACTTGATAGATGTGCGTTATAAAGTCCAGTCCATGTGGAAAGAGAGAGAGAATGACACCAGACTGTGGACACAGGGGTGAGACTGCCTGGTAGAATACTTGAAGCTACCTTCCACACCTGCTAAATTGAGCTTTCCGTGACAGGATTTATGTCTCATTTAAAACTTGAGCCCCAAGTACAGTTCCTGTCCCAGAGAAGATGCTCATTGGATTTGGTCAAATGAAACGGAGTTATTTTCCCCCTCTGAGACTCTGATCACAATGAAATAAATTACAAAGTAAGAACCCTAAAATTAGGTCACAGTTACTTAAAAATGTAGAATGAAGTATTGAAACTAATCCTAACCATCCTCTATTCCTAGGCCCTTTCTGTGATCCTCTCTCAGTCTTTCCACAAGATACAAAGCAAGCGAGCATCCATTTCCCTTTTGACCTGGTACAACTCTATGAAATATCGTGGAGAGAAAAGCGGAAATACTAGCCAGAGTCCTCGGATGGCTCAAGAACTTAAAGCACTCATAAATTCATCTTCTACTTCCTGGACAGTCCTGATTAAAGGATCACAGGCAATCAAGAATTGACTAATCATTCTCTCCCATCAGTGACCCATTAATTACAGATATCAGCCCTCCTGGGTTGACTCAAGTCAGCGGGAAGCATAGCAATTAATTTCTTCTTTGGGCTCACATTCCTAGGAAATCCCAGAGTCTTCAGCCAGGCCTATGGCTGGATGCAGCCCCTGCTACCTAGAGAGGCCTAAAATGTGTAACCAATATCAAAGATTTGCATCTGAGATTGACGGTAGGCTCTGGATGACAATTCAGGGTGGCTTCCACACAACGTTGGGTGCACACATCATCCTAGCCCCAAGCTTACAATTCTGGTGACGAATTTCAAAGAATTAGCTGAGTCAACTTCTATTGATGCCACCACTCTCTCTCTCCCTGGCTGGAAATGTCTTCCTGTTCTCATACACAACTACCTCAACCCAGATCTAAAACTCTCTAGAGAGGGAACCTTGCCCAAGACTTTTGTCTGCCCACAGAACCCAGAGAGCTCAAATTGTAGGCCCATCTTAGCTCAGGGGCTGAGTGCAGTGATTGCTGGGAAATGCTTTAGATTGAGTGTAGTTGGACTTTCCTTTGGACCACCAGCTCACAAATACCGACTTATTACTAATTATGAAAGCTTGGTCTTAGGCTTGTTTTTAACTAGCTCTTATAACATAACTTAACCCATTTCTATTAATCTATGTTCTGTCACATACCACTCACCCTGCTTCTTCCTTGTCTCCTGGCATCTCTTGCGTGCCTAGGTTCATCTCCTACTCCTTCCTCTCTCTCTCTCTGTCCGAAAGTCCCGCCTATACCTTCTGCCTAGCTATTGGCTGTTCAGCTTTTTATTACACTAATCACAGTAATATATTTTCACACAGTGAACAACATTCTAGGGCTTTTTAAGTTTTAGGACTTTTTTTTTTTTTTGGTTTTTCGAGACAGGGTTTCTCTGCGGCTTTGGAGCCTGTCCTGGAACTAGCTCTTGTAGACCAGGCTGGTCTCGAACTCACAGAGATCCGCCTGCCTCTGCCTCCCGAGTGCTGGGATTAAAGGCGTGCGCCACCACCGCCCGGCTAGTTTTAGGACTTTTTGTCATGGCTGTATTTGGTAGTGGATGAAGACTGGGCCTTGTCAACATGAATTCTAGTAGCACTGATTGGCTGTTTTAATTTCTTCTCGTCTCTTTTTGTTTTATCCAGCAAACTCTAGAAGGCTTGTTCTGTTTCTCTTTCTTTTTTCCCAAACAGGAAATTTGGAATCAATAGTTATCTCTAAATTTATCATGCATGGGTAGCATAGAAGGAGCCATGGAATCATGGTCTACGTAATACAGTCTTATAAGTTAATATATCAGAAATATAATACCCGAGGAAGCAAAGTGACTTGTCTAAAAGACTTGGCTGCTGCTACTTTATCTGAAACTGTGACCGTTGTTACATGAACCAGGATCTTGGTTTATCTCACTGTTATGTCCCTAGTACCCAAGAGTGCTGTCATCCAACAAAAGCTATCAAAAGAAGAAACAAACAGGTGTCTTTGACCCTCAGCTATCATGTAGAACTAATTAGGAGCAGTGGGGTCCTTCCTGCACCTGGGCACTTTTCAAGTGCTGTGCCTTGGTCCCACATTGGACCAATCAAGTAAGTCACATAGATCTAGGTCAAGGCTTTCCCATCCCATCATTCCACTCTAAGGGGACCAACCACAGTGCCCTTAGGTTTGTAGATGGGTATAAAGCCATTTCTAGGCGACTCTGTCTTGAACCATATGTGACCATGAAAATAGGGAGGTTCTCAGGCTATTTGCTAATGACTTCATAAGCTATTAGCTGCTGAGCCCATCAGAGGCACCTCAATGGTGTTGCATGAACGTGCTGGGTGTGGTATTTATAGTAACAATTGGTGTAACAAACCCTCCGGCTTCTGTGTCATGTGATGCCTGGGTGCTGTACAGCTTGCCAGCTTGAGGGCGAGGATTAGCTGACCTCCAAGATGAGCTGAAGTAGCCGCACAGGGAGGTGTTTTGCCTGAGCAAAAGGCAGCCCCAGCTCACACCATCATTTATTTTTAATGCAGTTTTGTTTGTTTGGTCTTTGTCCTTTCCACTCTCTTTCTCTTCTCTGAAGTACATGAAAAATGGTAAGGGGAAAAGGAGCCATTCAGGTGCCTCTAGAGTGCCGTTCCGCGGCTGCCATCAATTCACAGGTGTCTCAAGCAGTAGACGTAACATCTGGGCACACAGAGGTGAGCCTGTGGACCACTACAAAAGATCAACAGAGCAGGCCTTGCAAAATAATCCATAAGCAGGAAATACCTGTGGATACACCTGTGGTGATAGATGTGCAAAAATGTTGGGCTCTTTAAAATGTTTTTAAAAATATTTATTCTTTGACAATTTTCTACACTGTGTTTTGATCATATCTGCTCCCAACTCTCTTCTTCCAGTCTGCCAAGCCCCCAGCATGTGCCTCTCCCATCTTTATGTTTTTCATTTTCTTATTTAAAAAATAATTCCACATGTGCTACCTACATGTGCATGCTCAACCTATCGGTGGCCAAACCCTGAAGAAAAATGACTCCCCATCTCCTGGCACCACACACACACACACACACACACACACACACACACACACACACACGGGCTGATGTGTGTGTGGTGCTGGGGGATTGAAGCCAGGCCCTAACACATGTTAGGTAAACACATTTATCTCTGAGCTATGTCCCAGCTCTACGAGAGTTTAGAGTCTTAATTGCACGGAAGTGGTTCACCTCTTGATAGATTAAAAAAAGACTCAGAGCCCCCCTCCTTCCATCTGGTAGACTGGGTGTCAAAGTGGAGAAATGAAGGGAGGCTGGGAGGAATTGAGGCAGGAAGAGAGAATATGAGAATGAATGGATCTGATTGAATGAGTTCTGTTCCCAAGGCAATCAAATTACGTGTTTACTTTTGTTTGTTTTTTTCAAGACAGGGTTTCTCTGTAGCTTTGGTGCCTGTTCTGGAACTAGCCTTGTAGACCAGGCTGGCCTTGAACTCACAGAGATCTGTCTGCCTCTGCTTCACAAGTACTGGGATTAAAGGTGTGCACCATCACCACCTGGCCTAAATTTTTTTTCTCAGTTGACTTAGTTTTTTTTTTTTTTTTATTCAGATTTGATTATTATTTAAATATTTTTTCACTAAAAGTTTGTATATATTTTGGGGGATACAGGTAAGCAGAAGAGCTGACCCTTTCTCTGCGCCCAATCTCTGCCATGTAGTGCAAGGGTGACAGAAAGATTCTCCCTGTCCCCTTGCCCCTTGATACCTGTGGCAGGTAAGATAGTTGGCCTGAGTGCACAAGACCGGGAAACCTGGCCCTGCACCTCGCCAACTGCAGTACTCAGGAGAGCAGGCCCTGAGCCTCACCAGCTGCAGTACTCAGGAGAGCAGGCCCTGAGCCTCACCAGCTGCAGTACTCAGGAGAGCAGGCCCTGAGCCTCACCAGCTGCAGTACTCAGGAGAGCAGGCCCTGCACCTCGCCAACTGCAGTACTCAGGAGAGCAGGCCCTACACCTAGCCAACTGCAGTACTCAGGAGAGCAGGCCCTGCACCTCGCCAACTGCAGTACTCAGGAGAGCAGGCCCTACACCTAGCCAACTGCAGTACTCAGGAGAGCAGGCCCTGAGCCTCACCAGCTGCAGTACTCAGGAGAGCAGGCCCTGCGCCTCACCAGCTGCAGTACTCAGGAGAGCAGGCCATGCACCTCTCCTGGGCAAACCAGTAGAACTGTCCCTGGAGGTGTTGTTGCAGGTGAGCCACCTTGAGGGCACGAGAGCAGAAGTGGCCCTACCATCTTACTGCCTGCTGCATTGGGTGAGGGGCAGTGCTGGAGAGCTTGCTCTGGTGGTGAGGATGAGGGAAAGCTGGAAGGCTGACCCACCCAGCTACCACCCAGGCCCAGAACCAGGGCTAGGAGCTGGCCCACCCCAACATCCACATCATCTACAAACTGCTGGAGCATGTGAACGGGCTGGACCTGCAGATCCAAAGCAGTGGAATCTCCATGACACTAGGCAACAACAGGATATCCAAGAGGAGACCCAGCGAGGGCCTAGTATTGATGGTAGCAGAAGCCAGAGGCCTCGAACCAGACCAGTGACTCATTGCAATAAACACAAGTAAAGATGAATAGACAACAGGTCTGACTCACTGGGCCACACTACAGCTTCCACGATGAGACTTTTGTTTGTTTTTCTTTAAAATTTTATTTTTTTTTGGCAGGGGGAGGCTGCAAGGGCAGATATGAAGGGATGGGGAAATGAAATGGATTGGAATATATGATGCGAAATCCACAAAGAATCAATAAAAACTTTAAAACAAAACAAGAAACTGTATATATCTTCAATATGTAAATATTATAGTTTTGTGTATATGAAAATGTGAAAATATGCATTTTAAAAAATTTGAGCCAAATTATTTTGGGGGTGTGTATGTGAGTGTGTGTATATGTGTGTGTGTGTGTGTGTGTGTTCAGGTATATTTGGGTGTCTGAGCACAACATATAGAGGCCATATACCAACACTGGCTGTCATCTTCGGTGATTTTCCACCATTTTGGCTAGATGGACCAGTGAGCTCCAGGCTAATCATCCAGTAACCCTGAGGTTACAGCCATATACCACCTTACCTGGATTTATACTTATTCTAGAGGGGTGCAGGGGATTGAACTCGGGTCCTCATACTTGCTCAGCAAATGTTTTACCTGCCAGGCCATCTCCCCAGCCTACAGATTATTTTCTCATTAGCGCACATGAAGTCTTGCTTTTGGTACTGTTTCAGTTTAGAAGTGATGCTATCTATGCATTTCATATAGTTTCTGTGAGCTAAACAGCAAACCAAGGAACATGGTTTGAGTTTTACATGTCCTTTTATGAGAACCTTGGATATCCAGGTTCCCCTTTTCTGAGAAATTAGTTTTTTAAAAACTCAACATTGACAAATAAAGTAATAAAACGCAATTACATTTTTATAACTTCACAACGAATACATAATAGAACTCGCTAGCTTCACACTTCTTTGAATCTTTTTTATTTATGTCTTCAGCACAAACCTCACAAGATAATCCTCCCCCTACTCCAGACCTTTAATTTAATTGGTGATGTGACTTAGCCAAGCCCAAATTAAATATTGGCAACAATGAAATAAAAAGTCTTTTAATAGGGATCACAGCACATCATAGTAGCTTGTGTATTTTTGCCCAGGGTCGGTTGAAAATGAACTGAATTCCACTGCACTGGATGTCTGCTGCATAAAACAGACAATTTAGAGATATATGTTATCTTCTAAGCCACAATCAGAACGTGGGCTTAATCAATGAGGTGTATTCAGGTGTCATTTTCCCTCAAAGGTTGGACATGTTCAGGTGTGCAGACAACTGGGTATAAGAATATAAGCAGGGTGTGTGGATATGAAACAAATGCTGATTTTTGCATTGAGTTTTATATGTGTGACTTCTGTGTATTGACTATGCTCGTCACTCAGCACGTGTTCTGTGCAGACACCATTGCTGTGTATTGACTATGCTCGTCACTCAGCACATGTTCTGTGCAGACAGGAGATGTGTCCTTGGAGGGGCATGGCACTGGTTATTGCTTTCTGAGGTCCACCTTTGCTTTCCTATTGAGCTCAGTAGACTGTGGTGGCCTGAACATCCCGTGCCTTCATCTCCACCGTCTGTCTTCCCTTGTCTGAGAAGTTTCCTGTTCTGTGTTGGTTTCCTTTCCCTTCCCATCTGCTAAAATAGCCCCGTGAAGCCAACTCCTATCATGGTAAAGCCTAGTTCAGGGGCCAGGTCTCCTAAGTAGGTGTTTGTGGGTGACATTTCCTGTTTGAGCTTCGAGGAAGGCTTGGGATTAGTTTGGGAGCAACTGGTGTGAACAAGGAACACATCCTTACACCAAGTTCACTTTCTGATCTCAACTTTCAGCAAAAACTTGATTTTGAATGACGCTGTTGGGATGAATCATACATACTGCAGCTTGTGTCCCATGCCCCATTTTCTGTGCTGGAGACAATGCAGACTCTTATAATTGCCTGGTGTGCATCCTATCATTGAGCTAAATACCCAATCAACACTTTCTAAATCTTTCGGCAATTGGAATCTTACAAATGTTCCTTTGACCAATTGTACCAAGGGGACCTGGAGTACATTTTCTTCCTTCCCTCCCTCCCTCCCTCCCTCCCTCTCTTCTCTTTTCCTTCCTTCCTTTCTTCCTTTTTCTTTCTTTCTTTTTTTTTTTTTTGGTTTTTCAAGACAGGGTTTGTCTGTGTAACAATGCTGGCTTGTCTTGGAACTCACTCTGTAGACCAGGCTGACCTCAGACTCACAGAGATCCTCCTGCCTCTGCCTCCCGAGTGCTGGGATTAAATGCATGCACCACCATTGCCCAGCTGTCTAACTGTTAATGTGTTGAGATAAATGGCAATGTAAGTATTCTTTGTTATAAGAAAGACAAAGGGCTGGAGAGAGGGCTCAGTGGTTAAGAGAACTTACTGCTCTTGCAGAGGACTTGGGTTCAGTTCCCAGCACTCACTGGGTGGCTCACAACCTCCTGTAACTTCACTTTTCAAGGTTCTGATGCCCTCTCCTGGCCTCCAAGGGCATCATACACACATGGTATGATGTGCATATTCACATACATATATGCAGCAAAACACTCATGTGTATAAAATAAGAAGAAATTTTTAATAAATTTAGAAAGCTGGAGATATGGGAGAAAAGCCCAAATTTCCAAGCATGTATGTTTAAAGATAGATGGTGGTTGACTTTACAAGAGCAAACAAATGGTGTGTAGGGCTTAGTAAACTGTTTAACACGGATGAGACTCTCTTCAGCCCATGGATCGGAGAGACTGTGCCTGCTCCTCTCCCACTTCCATGAACTTGGAGCATTAATTCTGATCAAATACAGTCCCAGAAGTGAGGCTACGGAAACAAGCTTCCACCGCTTCCTGAGAAACTTTCCCTTCTGCCCAACAGTGTCCACTCTTTCGTCCTTTCTGTGCTAGATAAGAAGTCAGTTTGGAGTTTTACATGGCCACTGTTTTTTCTAGTTTGGGGAGAAAGTAGAAAGTTTGGTGGGCAACTTGGTATGACGGCACAGGCACATAACTTAATTCTGGACTTTGTTTCAGGACCCATCTATAGAGCTACTAAAACATTTTGCACCTCTTTCTCCATAGTAGAGAAGCAGTAGGAACATTCCTGTCTCCCATTTTCCTCTCTCGCTTGAATAGCATCTTGAGTTCTGAGCTGGAGGTGAGGCTAGTTTTAGTCTGGAGGCTGGAGGCGTAGGGGCTCATGTCTCTTTCTTCATGTCAGAAAATTTTGGGAAGCTGATGACCTTCTCAAAATAAGAACATAGAGAAAGCCTTGCGATCCCTCCCCTAGAGATTTCTAATAGACGATTCTAACACCCCCTGGCTGCCTTTCATTTGTCTAACTAAAGCTGCCACCCTGAAATGTCTCTAGAGCTCAGCACAGGGTTTGTGTGGAGGTTGTAGATGTGTCCAGTGTATGGCCCACAGGACATATGTGCCCCAGGATAGCTATGAATGTGGTCCAACGCAAACAACCACAATATATATGTAGAGGACCTAGTGCAGACCCATGCAGCTCTGTGGTTGCTCTTCAGTCTCTTTGAGCCCCTGTGAGCCCTGCAGTTGATTCTGTGGGACCGTGTTCTCCTGGTGTCATCGACCCCTCTGGCTCCTACCATCCTCCCCCTCTTCTGCAAGGTTCCTCCAGCAACTCAAGAGTGGATCTTGTAGACCACAATATCATGTTAACAATGTCAAGGACTGGCGCTGCCTACTGTAGGCGAACTCAGACACAGGATAGACTGATGACTAGTATCTGCATTGTGGTGGATATGTGAACCACACAGGCCGCCCCAGCCTCGCCCAGGCAGATGCTCCAGGGCAGCTGCCAGCTGAGTTGCAGGCCATGGAATGTGCTGACCTTCCTTCCTCGGGAAGATGGCACCGTGAGGAATGTTATTATTAGCAGGAGAGCATTTGTGCTGATCTGTCAACACTCCCTCATTCAGACTAAGATTGGGCACATTCAGGAAGGTATGACCACGGACAATACCCCCTCATGCAGGGTCTTTATGGAACAATGACAAACCCGCAGTGTCACACAGCTGACACATTTTTGGAATCTCTTCTTCTGGTGATGGTCACGCCATACTTGCCCAATTTGCTTCTTGGCTCTCTGGCAATAGTTTCCTTTTCTGGTTCTTTCCTCCATTGGTTTTATTTTCAAGTCAGGGTCTCGTGTTTTCTAGCATGGCCTCGAACTCACTGTCCTCTTGCTCTAGGCCACCCAGTACTGGGATTTAGAGGCAAGGATTCCATTCCCAGATATCCTGTCTTTAACAGACGATTCCTCAAAGCTTAGTCCTAGATTAAAAAAAATATCCCATCTCCCTTCTTCCCTTCTTTCTTCTCTTGTTTTCCTTTTTCTACTTTGATTGATTCTCATAGTTTCAATTACTACCTAGTTTACAAAATCTATTTTAAGTTTTGTTTTTCTTTTTCTTTTTAGGCACTGTCTCTGTGTAGCCTTGGCTAGCCTGGAGCTCAGAGAGATCCTCCTGCCACTGGGTTCTGAGTGCTGGGATTAAAGGCGTGCCACTATGCCCAGCCTTGTTTCTACTTCAAGTCCAAACTTATCTCTTGGACTCTCGGAGATGTATTCCACACCTGATCCAACAACAGAGCGGTCCCCTTCTCCAGGGTTGCCAAACATTCTTCCTAGGCAGTCCTCAGTAGTTTCAGGGCACTCTGACTAATTCTTTCATTCAGTCACCCGCTCTCCCACACCGCAGTATTCAGATGGGTCAGTTCCTGTCACTTCCTTGTTTATTGCTTTCTCAGGTTTCCACCTGAGCCTAATCCTCCTGTCTCTCTTCCATTGGCTGCACCAGCCTCAGAACCAATCCTGGCAAAATTCTTGCATCTCCTCAAACTCCTAGCAAATCCTTTCCAGGCCTCTCTTCCTTCCCCACTTCCTGCTGATGTGCATTTTCATTTGTTTATTCTTGTTTTAAAAGATCTTGTCATCTCTTTGGAAGTAGTTATAGGTTTGTATGAAATCACAGTGATCCCATGTGCCTTTCCCCCGGAGGCGAGCATCTTAGATACCCACATGCAGTAGTAAAGCTACTGTGACCCTTTGCGGGTTTTGTTGCTTCATAGGCTCGTGTACACAGCCCATATTCGTGAGTGTTTGATGTGTGCCTCTGCGTAGTTCTGTGACGTCTTATCACATATGTAACCCCCAAGATTCAAAACTGTGTCTCCAGCCTTAGGATCCTCTACACCTAAGAATGCTTCTTAAAAAAACACAGTCGTCTGCCCTCTATTTGGTTTGAAAGCCTTCAATGATTTTATAAGCCCAAATGCTTAAATGAGGGCTGTAAGTGCCTATTTAGTCTGGCTTCATTGTCTCCCCGGTGGCCTCTTGCCCCGTCATTTTGCAAAGAAGCCTACACTCATGTTCACCCGTCTTTCTCTTCCTTCTGCTTTGCAAAGCTCCTGGCTGCTCAGAGCCTGCACACGCAGGTCCCTTTACCTGGCATCCTCTCTCCTTCCCACCCAGTTAACTTTTGATCTGCCCAGTAATGACTTAAGCCTCTTTCCCTGGAGGGTTTCCTTGACCGCTCTGGCTAGGAGCTCTCATTGGTTTTCATCGCCAACTCTGCCTTTGCTCTATGGTGTTAGTTACATAATAGTGATTAAATACCTGTGCAGGGGGTTTTAGTAATTTGAGGTCTCTTTGGAGGGCTTAGGGTGTCTTGCTCATGGCGTACCTTTTCTGTCTAGCGTACCGGCCAGCTTAGCAGCTGCTCGTGAAACAGTTGCTGAGTTGGTGAGCTCTTCTTAGTGGAAACTGGCTTTTGACAGCTGGGCTATGTATGGCCTGAGACCAGGGAGCTGGACAAAACCACCTTGCCTAGGTGGGTGTACGTCCCATGATCTCAGCTCCATCCTTTCCAACAATGTCCTGTCAGAGAACCTGGGCACTTGTAGCCCACACTGCTGAGTCCACAGCTGAAAATGTCCCCACTACGCCTCTTCTGTTTTCACTCTAAGAGATTAGCGTAGGAAACAGCTTGGCTAGTATCCTCCTCAGATCACATTTTGGGATGTTTTCTGGAGCACCAGCGGGCTATTCGTGCAGGGTTTTAATTTAAGGCTTCTTTCTGGCCTCGTCTCTTTCCCCTGTCACCCCACCAGGTTATTTACTCCTACATTAACACTCGCAGAAACTTCAGAGTGTTTTATATGGGGGGAGCCCCGAACCTGGTGGGTCCTGATGCTGACGAACCAGCCAGTATTTTACCCAAATAAGCAGGGTCCAATGGGCTCTCTGAAGATTCCAGGGGGAGACATGGGGTTCCTGCTGGGATGTGGCTCTGCTGGGGGCTGGGGGCAGCACTTGGAAGTCTGTCTGTGAGCACACTTGGTGGGTGATGCTAACTCTAATCGATGCCCCCTGTTTACAGTATCCTTTAAAGAATAAAATCCCTCGCAGGAAAGGGGCAAACGCTTTGTGCAGTGGCAGCTCTGGAGAAGGATGGGGCCTGGGCTGGGCCAAGCTGCTGATTCTTTCCAGCAGAGGCAGCGGCGGGATTTGCTTGTCCAAGTCACAGCGCTGGGAAACCTAGCAAGTTGTAGCTCCCAGTCGTCTGTTCACTCTTGGCCTTGCTCTGTAGACTCAGTGGGGGCTCATGGATTCCTGCTTGGTCTTCAGGGATTTCTTCAGGGCTGTGTGATCTATGGTCACAGCTTAAAAGTCCCTCTCCCGACCTGGCTATAGGTTTAGCTAACATGACACTTATAGGATAGGCCTGGTTCTTTGCTGGGCTTGTCACTCCCTTGCTTACCTGCCAGACTCCTTTCTTTTATGTTCTTGTGACTGCTAAGCATTTGGGGTTTTGTTCATCTCTACTGTGGGCCTGGAAGGAACCACAAAAATACCGTCCATCACCCCTAAGCGCTTTTCCTGAAAACCTAATGAGATTCCTGACCCCCCCTCAGGCAGTGTCAATAGGAGGTCCCAGCTCCAAGTAGCTCTGAGGAGTTGTCCTGTCCCAGCTTCATCTGGGCATCTGGGCGTGGGGTGATGCTGATGTCCCCCACCCGGTTGCCTTGGGCTGTTTAGTGCTCTCTGGTCACAGCTTTCTACTCTACTTGTTACACTTACGGGGGACATGGCTCTTGGGGTAAGAGGAACTGGATGGTGATTAGTACGAAGGCGAATGCCCATTTCTCCTTTCGGCCTCCGCCTGGCGTGACTGGAGGCGGTGGTGTAAGGACTGCGGATAGAGCCCCATTCAGACTCCTGGTCTGTTTCCCGGCCTGTGCTTCCTCTGACTTCCTCCATGCTCCCTCCGAGATGTGTCTTGAATTAGTAGTGTTGGGAGTACAGGTCACACTCTTTTGTCTTAATTCTGTGCCTCTGGCTTCTTCCAGGTCACCCAACTTGCCTGCAGTTCACTCTGAATATGACCGAGGCGGTCAAGACCTACAAGTGGCAGTGCATAGAATGCAAATCCTGCATCCTGTGCGGGACTTCGGAGAACGATGTGAGTTTGGGCGATTCCATGGCAAGAAGAGGCAGAAGGGGCTGGGAGCCCTCTGAGAGGTGGAAAGGAGACAGAACTCCGGGCCCTGGGTGCCTGGGGAAAATGGCCTTCTATCTAGCCTCTACAACCTTTGGGACCCTTGTACTTTTGCCTTGGGTCCCTCATGCCTTCAGGAAAAGATGCCAGAGGTGGCCATCAGGGGATGTCTTCTTGGTCATTGTCCTTAGCAGCCTGGCCACTCGCTCTTCAGAGTTCAGTGACTGTGGCGGTGGTCAGGGCTTCAGGTGGGATGCATGTGGCTGTTTTCCACCACAGTCTAGTGCATGATCTCATCTGGACGACACAGTAGACACAAGAAATGCAGAATACTCAACAACTATTTTTTTATGGGCCATCTCAAACATATACAAAGGCTGAGAGAATAATGAGCTCACATACTCTGTCCCAGCTCCAACAATGGCCATTGTGTCCAATCTTATTTCATAAATACTATTATCTTATCCTTTATGCATGTGTTGTACGTACCTGCTCATGTAGGTGTGTGTACATGTGTTTGTACATGTGGGGTCTGGAGTTCCATATCGGCTGTCTCCTCCATCACTCCCCATCTTAAATTTTAAGACTGATAACTCGCTGATCCAAAAACTCATCAGTTTGGCTACCTTGGGTGGCCAATGGACCCTTTTTATCTTCAGACACTGCTCCCCTACTCAAAGCTGGGGTATCACTTTTGCACAGCGCTGGGGTCCTGGAATCAGGTCCTCCTGCTTGTGCAGCAGACATCTTACCAATGGAGCCATCTTCCTAGCCCCTACTTTTCAATCCTAGTCATCATATATTTTCACTGGTAAATATTTCACCTGCACCTTGAAAAGGACAAATAGCTACCTTTTAAGTAAAAATAACCAACCTTTTCCTGTAGCTTCAAGTAATGAACATTCCTACTCACTCAGCTGTCCCTTAAATTCATTGCCTGCAGTTGAGATCCAAATGAGGTTTGTGCGTCACAATTAGTTAATGCATCTTGAAGTTTCTTTTACTATCTGCAAATAAGACATAGATGTTCCCTCCACCTTACGAATCAGCTGTTCAACAGAGTTCCCAGGCTTTCATTTGCCTGAACACATCCTCATGGAGTTGACAGTCCCTCTGCCTTGATCCAGGGTCTCTCTGTCTCTTTCTTTACCATCTCCCTCAGTTCTCTGTGTCTGTCTGTCTCTTTTCTGGAAGACTACCTAACAGAGATTGCTACACGCTTTTGATGGAGTCTGTTGTCTTTGGTGTCTCTTTTTGTGATGGTCCCTCTGTTGTTGGCATTCAGTAAGATCATTTCATTAGAGGCTAAAAACTAGTCATTTTCTTATTTGAATTTGGATTTCTTTTGTTTATTAACTGGGGCAATTCCATAGTAAGATACTTAACCATGCTACCATTTGGTACTGTATACAAAAAGCAGCATATGTGCTTTCCTTTTTTCCTTATCAGTGTGTAAGATAATATGATAGTTAAGCTATCTATTCATGGTCCTGGGGAGATGACTCCATGGGTACGAGCAGGGACTGCTATTTCAGAGAACTCGAGTTCAGTTCCAGCACCCACATCAGATGACTCACCACTGCCTATAAGGCCAGCTCCATGGTAACACTTTCTTCTGGCCTATGGGGGAACCTCCTTTGACAAACACACACCTGGTCCCTGTTTTATTAAAAATAAAACAAATCTTAACAAAATATCATCTAGTCATGAAAATAAAAGACACTCAAGAAAACATGAATTATAAGATTGCTTCCAAACAAAAGAAAATGTTTGTATTTTCTAATTTAGCCCAGATCATGTTTAATGAGAGAATCGTTGATATATTTCCACCAACATTAGGAACTTGGTGTGGGAAGGATGCTCCAAATGCTGCTAGCGTTCAGTATTTTTGTAGGGATACTAGCTAGTACCATTTGAGAAGAGAAATAGATTAGAGGCACAAGGACAGATGACAATACCGATTGTGCATTGTTGATCCACAGAGGCCTGCAGAATCCAGAGCTTTATGAAATCCGCTATGATGCCACAGCTGGAAAATTCTACTGCACCAAAACTTTATCTCGTGCATAAAATCATTAAGAAGTATCACATAAGACCTCCTTTAGGATATGTGTATGAAGCCTATATGAAACATGGATTTTTGCCTTTCTTCTTGGATTTCAACTCAAAGATGCCTCATTATATACACACAAATTGGAGACGCTTCTAGTTTCAAGCGCTTCGAGTACAGGATATTTAACCTGTATTATGACACTACTTTCACGAGGTGTGACAGTTTGTCTGGGAAACTGCAGAGGATCAATGATAGGGCTAACTTGAATATGCAGAGTGAAAACGAGGAGCTGGAGATCGGCTCAGTGCTTAAGCGTTTACACTGCTCTCGCAGAGGATCTGAGTTCTGTTCTGAGCATCTATTTGCAAGGGCTCGCCGCTGTCTTTGGACTCCAGCTCCAAAGGATCAGACACCTCTGGCCTCTGCCAATAGCTGCACTCAAGTGTACATACCCACATGTAGACAGAAAGACACACAATTAAAAATAAATCTTACAAAAGTAAAAACTAACCATTAGTAAACATTGCTTTATTTACAGTACATCAAGAAGCCATATTTAGAAATATGCTTAACAGAAGGTATGCAAAGTCTATATGAACAAAAAAATTTGTAATATCGTAATGCATTTGGAAACATAAAGGTCTGGTGGAATGATGTCCTCTGATATTGGAGAAAAAGACTTAACACTGCAGAAACATCAGTTCAGCCCATGTTAGTTTGCAAATGGACACCAGGAGCAATAACAGCATCAACAAGCCTCCTTTGTGGAGTTAGACAGGCTGATGCTTATGTTTCTGCAGAAAAAGTGGGTTTGGATAGAAGAGGAAGAACTGGGGTTGTATCTCAGTTGTGGAGTACTTTCTAGTTTGCCCAAATCCCTGGGTTCAATCATCAGCACAGTAGAAACCAGGCAGAGTAATGTATGCCTGTGATCCCAAAATTTGGGGGGTGGGGTAGGTAGAAGCAGGAGGATGCAGGAGGATCAGACATTCAAGATCATCCCTGCCTACTTACTGAGCTTTGGGCCAACCTGGCTACATAAAACCCAGAATCAAAAAAGAAAATGGCCAAGGAAATTCTGATTGACTGTGCTGGAAACAGGAACTAGCAGACATTAGATCTTTTGGGCAGCCCCCAGAGTGGAATGGTGTGGTAGCAAGGTGTGAGCAGACAAATAGACCAGCTGGAAGAGAACAGAAAGCCTATTAATAGCCCTACCCACATACGGGATAGAGTATAGGATAAAGGTTGCATCTAAAATTACTGTGTAAAAGATAGACTTTTTAATGAATGACGCTGGGACAATAGGGGAGTCGTTTGGGAGAAGACACAATTAGTTTCGTATCTCACACCCAGACATAAGAGCAATCTCCAAATAGACTGGGAATTTAAATGTCAAAACTAAGAGCAGACCAGCACCAGATTCCTCTCTCACTTCAACTCCAGGGATTGTTTTCTAGTTGACTCAAAATAGAAAAACAATAAAATGAAATATTGAAAATTAGACTATGGAAATTTGCATAGTCAAAAACCACAAGTCAGTCAAAGGATGACCGACAAGCTGGGAGAACGTACCTGTAGCAGGTGCAGGTGAAGTTCCAATGAACCCAGGATGTAAAGAACTCTGATAAATGAGAGATATAAAACCAGGAACTTGATAGACAAGGAGATGCAGACATGAACAATGATTCATAAACAATATAAAAATGGCCTTTAAACATTGAAATAAATACTCAAACATACCCACAATTAAAGAAACTCAAAGCAAAACCAAGATCCCTTTTCTCGCCTATCTGATGGGCAAACTTTTTTTGACTATAACAATATATGAAACTGTAGAAAAATTAGTTCCTACATCTAGTATTAGAGGGAATGCAAAGCGGCATGGTCCTTCTGGGGAGGGGCGTTTGGTGATCTCTAACAAAACTATAACACACTTAACTTTTACTGAGCCATCCCATCTGTGGGAGTCTACCCTGAAAGATACATCCTACTACCGAAGTATATGTCTGTTAGATGATTTATTAATTAAAATATCAGAAGTAACCTCAGTGTACATGCATAGACAAATGATCAAATTGACATTGGCACAGCTGTGCAGTGAAGCTGTATAGAGGATGGGGAGGATATCTGTGCATGGATGTGTAATAATTTCCATGATACATGGACAAAACCAAAGTTGATTTTGCTATCTATTGATGGTAGGCTACATTTATTGGAAGAAAAGGGCTATATAAGGAATTACACATACATCTGTGCACTTATGTAAAAGAATAAACAATGAGGTAACGGGGGTGGATATCTTCTGGAGTGGATGGAAATAGGGAGGGGAAATACAGTGGGAGTGAGTGGGGGTAAGGGAGGACCAATATGACTTTGGGAATACTCATTTGGGGTAACTTGAGTCAAGAGTGAGTTTCAGAGACAGATACATGCTTAATACCAACCAGGAGGCTAGAGATGCTAACATGGAGCAAACAGAAAGCAATGAATCTATCTATACAACAAGCAGATAGCATAACTAGACTGAGAAGCTGGGAGAAGAACCAGCCTAAGTAGTTTTTGGAAAATGGTGTTTTGACTGTGTTCTGCAAGACTAAAGACAGACACAGCTGCATCGCAAATGCTGTTCCCCAGCTAAGAAATTTATTTTTGTGGGTATATGGATTAGTAATTCTGAAAGCGACTTTATATGTCTAAATGAGTCGCTGAATATTGTGACGGAGAGTCATAGTTCTACACACCAGAGCAAGAATAACCATAAAAGGGGAGGGGAGGAGCCTGAATCCTGTGGTTTTATATTGGAGTGTGTGTGCATGTGTGTGTGTGTGCGTGCGTGTGTGTGTGTGTGTGTGTGTGTGTGTGTATAAACTCATGGTCAGTAAGCATATATGGTCATATAAGCATATATGAATGATATATATTATATATAATGATATATATATATATATATGCAGACATTTATTTCTGAGACCTGTTGGCAAAGAAGACTACATCTCATTACTACAGTAAAGTACCAATTTATAAAGAGGAAGGAATTACTTAACTCATAACTTTGGAGGTTATGAAAGTCTCAGTCCAAGATCAAGTGGCCCAGTTACTTTGGGATTTTGGTGAAGATACTTAACATGGAAAGCATGTAACAATAAAGTGCTCATATAATGAGAGAGAGAGAGAGAGAGAGAGAGAGAGAGAGAGAGAGAGAGAGAGAGAGAGAGAGAGAGAGAGAGAGAGAGAGAGAGAGAGAGGCGAGAGAGAGAGAGAGAGAGAGAGAGAGAGAGAGAGAGAGAATATAAAGACCAGGGTCCCACAGTCTCTTTCAAAGTATATCTTCAGTGATTTAAAGCCCTATAATGAGACCCCATCTCCTAGAGGTCTCAAGCACTTCCCCAATGCCATTGCCCTAGGTACCAAGCTTATGTAAACCTTAGGGAACATTGCCCATCTTCAAACCTAGCAAGGGCCTAGAAGCAGTGAGGACACCCAACACCCAGAGATTGGTTCTACACAGTATTCCCTAGTGAAAAGAGCCAAAGATTCTTATAGAAATGACTAGTGCCAGGGATGGAGTACCAGCTACACAGGACATGTCTGGAATATCTTGTGATGTCAGAAAGTAGGGCTATGCTAAAAAAAAAAAAAAAAAGTGACAGTGTGTGTCTAAAGGACGCAAGAACCAACAACCTGAAAGAATGTTTAATGGCCAAACGATACTGTTGGCTTGTAACATAAAGAATAACACAAATATCCCTTCTTATATATGAAGTTGAAAGAATGGATGGAGGAAGGAGGCAGAGGAGGGAGAAAGGAAAGAAGGAAGGAACTAGGCAAGGATGGAGGTAATGGAAGGTAAATGGGGGAACTGTCACACACTGAGGGCCACAGAGGAAACCTAGGGTCGTAGCTCTCCTTGGTCGAGTTCTTCCCAGCACACATGAGCCTTGAGCTCTGTCTCTGGTTCTGTGTAAACTGGTGTAGGAGCTCACACCTGTGGTCCTAGCACTTGGAGGTGGAGGAGGACCAGGAGTTCAAGGTTGTCCTTGGCTACATAGTGATTCTGAGGCCAGCCTGGGCTACATGACACCCTGCCTCCCCAAATACAAACAAAGAAGGCCTGTGAGATAGCTCAGTGGGTAAAGGCACTTGCCTCCAAGTCTGAGGACAGGACTTTGGTCCACGGGACCCACATGGTAGAAAGAGCAAACTTTCTCCTTTCAAGTTGTCCTCTGACTTCCATGATGGTGCTATAGTATGTACCCCAATTCCCGGCCAATAAATAAGTAAAAGAAAAACAAACAAACAAAAACCCTGAAAACCTGACCCCCCCCAAATGCTATTAGGGGACAAAAGTGGGAAAATGGAGGTATTAAAGCTCTTCCTATAGACCAGTATATAGACCGGCGGTCTCCACTCTGGAATTTTACCACGCACTGTAAGATGTTACTATTCGAAAGAGCAGAAGAGAGAATAAACTATCATTTCTGCAACTTTTCTCTAAGTCTAAAATGGTATCAAAATAAACAAAAATGTCCAATTTCCCTAATATCTTCCAAAGGGACTAAGTTTAAAAATACTATTTTTATGTGCTGAAGAACTTAAATATATTTTGTTTCCATCCATTGCACTTAAAATTCTCTTTGGACCATGGGAACATTCAGTATGGAGATAAAGCTCCTTTGACACTATCCCGAGAGCTTTCAATAGCTTTCTTGCTTTTGGACAAAGAAAGATCTCTATGCACTTCATGGGCCAGTCTGAAACCAGCCACCTCCCAAAGACTGCTGGCTGGTCCAGAGGGGTTAATTTTTACTGTCTGTCATTGATTCAGATCATTCTCTTTTCTTTTCTTTTCTTTTCTTTTCTTTTCTTTTCTTTTCTTTTCTTTTCTTTCCTCTCTCTCTCTCTCTCTCTCTCTCTCTCTTTCTTTCTTTCTTTCTTTCTTTCTTTCTTTCTTTTTTTTTGAGACAGTGTTTATCTGTGTAACCCTGGCTGGCTTTGAACTCAAAGAGATCCTACCCCAGGCCTCTACTTTCCAAGTGCTGAGATTAAAGGCATGCACCACCACCCCACTCCCCTGCAGCTTTAGAACATTTTCAGTGGCAGATCTAGAACATATTTTTATTTAGAAGGTAAAATATACTATTTATTCAAATAATTCTAGATTTTGCTTAGGACTAATTATGTAGTTTTGCTGTTAATTCATTGATATCATGTCTACACTTTCCTTCAGCATGTAAAACGTTTTGCTACTTAGTGATATCATCACAATCACACATTTGATAAAACATGCAACTAATATAGATAGTTAACCAGTTCTGATATTATCATCAATAATACAATTGCTGAAAAATATACACACACATTTACATCTAGCTTGGTTGTTAAGATCATGTGTTAATTGGGTACTCTGGTGGTAGAGGCAGAAGGATCACAAGGTTGAAGCTAGACAAGACTACACAGAAAGACCCTGATTCAAAAGAAAATCCAAATAAAAAAATTAAAAAAAAAGATATGTCACTACCCAAAATGGTTTCTGTTTGTAGTTGTGTTTCTAGCTAGATATACAAGTATATTAACTTATGAGCAATTCACTTTTAAGGATATAGTAAGATTTTAATTTTGGTTTTTGACTATAAAAAAATAGTTCCACAAACAAATCTAGAAAGACTAATGTATTTAAGAAAACCTAGCTTCTATTTTCTAATTCCAAACTTAACTTTCTCCTTTGCTAACATATGACTTCTTAAAAGTTATAAAGTTTGTCCTGACATTATATTTAAATGTAAGCATGTATGCTGCATATTGGATCCATAACTAAGCAGTAAGAGATAGGGAGGCTTTTTCTACTTCTTTTCTTCCCCCACGGAATATCCTAGAAGTCCCTTCACGGCAATGTGTAGCCATAGCCTTCATCCTTATGCCTTCATGGTTCTCTGTTAGTCTCATCTCTTACTGACTGGCATTTGGGTTGATTCTAGACTTTAATCTTGCTGAGACTGTTAACACAGAGCCTTAGAAGAGGGCCATGAATGAACAGGGTGGTTGCTGGGACTGTGGGGATTTTCTCACAAGGTCTCCTGCAGAGCCTAGAATGAGATTTTCATCTCACTGGCTCTGCAGCCATCAGTGGATCCAGCTTCTTAGATCTAGGGGTTAGAGCTCCTTTGAAATTGCATTTTTCATGGGTGTTAGCATGAGCGAACATTTGCCCTGAAAAGTAGACAAGAAAGAAGGGACAATGGTTCTAGACAACTACTTAAGACAAATGTGGTTGGACCCTCATACGTTTGAATTTTGGGGAGGAGGGGTCCAGTCTACGGTATCCCTCCTTTTCGTAGCCTCGTGTCTATCTTTGCTATGGTAGGGATTACTGATGTCTTCAGGATATCACTCATTACTTCTCTTTGTTTCGCAACCAAATCGTTCCGTCCCACAGCTTCCTTCAGCTCTGATGCCATTGTGTACCTTGTGGGAGTCAAGCTGTTGTTTTGGTTTTCACCCTCTTCCCTGCCTGGGCTTCTTTTGGTTTCTGTGGTCTCTGCTGTCCCTTAATGCCCATGTAGTGGAAGTGTGTGTTCTTGGCTTTCCTTGGGGAAAGACTTCAGAGACTTCTATGAAAGCCATGAATTCACTCTATTTTTAGAAATACACACTTCTCAAAGTACACATTTCTACCTATATGCAAAATTGTGCAGATCATTTCACGGACAGCCCTCCACGAACACCATTTCAGAGCATCTGCCGTTATACACTCTGGACTTCCTCTTCTGCGACCTTCACTTGTCATCCAATCTCCAGCGAGTTCCAAATCCATATCTTGGGCCCAGACCACTGTCCTGATCTCTATCCTCCAGGACATCCCTCCCTGGTGACCTTGGATCTATAGTTGAGGCTGTCCTTTCTCTCTCCTACCCCCATGGCCACTTTCCTGCCCATGCTCAGTGACTGACTAGGCCACAGCCCAGGCAACTGCACCAGTCAGTGACTGTTCCTCATGGCACTGCCGCAGCCTTAATTCAGGCTGTTATCATCACCCTTTGCCTGTGTTACCATCTTCTACTTCGAGAACCAACCAATCTCTCCCTGCCCCCTGTCCCCTCCCCCAGGCTCCAGGTTCAAGCCAGGGAAGAGACTTTTCTTAATATCTACATTTAAATCCTGAAGAAGTTGTGTGATACAACGGATGTTAGCATCCAGTACCACTGTTGCCCATTGCACAGATGGGAAGAGTGGGATTCCAATCTCTGTGTAATATGGATTAGGTCATTGCCATGGGGTGGGAGTTAGAAAAATGAGAGTAGAGGAATAAGTGGCGGGGGAAGCCACCGCCTCGAGTAACTGCATCTCTCTTCTCCCCACTTTACCTCTTTTGTATCTGCCAGGATCAGCTACTCTTCTGCGACGACTGTGACCGTGGGTATCACATGTACTGTTTAAACCCCCCAGTGGCTGAGCCCCCAGAAGGTAATGACGATGACTTCCACAGAAGCAACAACAGCAGCTGCCATGCCCACCTTTCATTGACCCCTCACTGTGGTGCAGGCCTTGTGCTAAGGGATGTTCAGGCTTTGTCTCATTGAACCATCACGGCCCTATGAGGTTAGGTAGGACCACTCACAGATGACACTAGGCCCGAGGCCTAGTGCAGCCAGATGGCATTCCAGCTGACAGGTCAAGGAGATGTTGCTCAGGTGTGTGGCTGCAACAGTGGGGAGGTGTGAGTTTCCAAGGGAACTGGTACAGGTGTACCAAGGCTGGCTAAGAGGCATGACAGAGGGGTGGGGCTCTTTACATAGTTCCTCTGTTATCTCTGAGCGCCTTCACATCCACATCTTCACACGCCTTCAGAACGGAGACTCTGAATTACGGAAGTCATAGGCAAATAGGAGTTAACAGATATTAAAGCCATTATTACTAGGGCCCAGGAGTTAGAAGAAAGGGCTGCTACTAATGCTGTGTTGTCTCTCATAGGAAGCTGGAGCTGCCACTTATGCTGGGAGCTGCTCAAAGAGAAAGCCTCAGCCTTTGGCTGCCAGGCCTAGGGCCTCAGGTCACAGAATGTGACGTGCCGCCAGAGGCTGACCTGGAGCCCTGTTCTATCCGGATGGAGCTCTCCTCCTGCACATCCACACAGACCAACTGTAAGGAAAATGAGTAGTTACAGAAGGACATGCACGCAGAACCAAGAGGGCAAGGTCTCGACTCGCCTACCGCCCTGCCTACGCCCGCTCTCCAGTCCCACATGAGGTATTCAGCCAGTCCTTCCTCGTTTCTACCAGAGGGAGCTTGCACTTCTGAAGAACAGTTCAGCCTCTACCCTGTGGAACCTTACTCACGTTCACCCTCACAGTGTATCCCTCTCATGGCTTCCCATTTTAGAGGGAGCCATTTTTGTGACTGCTCACAAGCGCTTGTGTATTGATGGTGTTCTTTCTTTTTTAAGTCTCTTGTGTTTCAAGATCCCTTCACCCAGCCTCTTCACCTTTAGCTTAGGCTCGTCATCCTAAAGTCTCACAGAGGAGCAAAACGCTGTGGAAAAGTTGTTACTTATTACACGCTTCACCGGAAATGTCTGCGTTTGGAGGCCATCTTGAAGACGGAACTTAGAAACCTCTCGGTAAAGAAGTAGTTTTTCGTATCTCAGCAGTGGCCTCCACAGCTGGGATGATCTTGATCCATTGCACCAGCGCTTGATGAGGGGTTGAGAGGGCCCGAGAGATGGGATGAAAAACCGGGACCCAAGTATAACCAGTTCGTATTTGCTGTTCAACAAGAGAAGCCTTGCAGGGGACCCAGGGTTCCTTGACCTTCACAACTGTGGTGTCCTTGAGATGAGACAAACCACAGCCTACAAGTACTGAAAGTGCTGAAGATTCCCAGTGCCTCCCGCCTGAGTTGAGTGTCAAGGCCTGGTTCAGTTTCCGCTGGTGGGAGTCGAGCATCAGCGAAGCAGGCAAAGGCTGCCCGTTCAATGGTCCAATGTTGATAAGAGAGAGTGTAGCTTTGAGAAACCCTTCAGTGTTAACGCTACACTGTGAATTCCTTTCCCAGACAATTTCCTCCTCCCATGTAGTATATGTTTGCCAGTGACTACTGAGATGTGACTGAGAATTTTAGAATGGAGGAGAAATGATCATTGCTTGACTAGGTCATTGAGCATGGTGATTGCTTGTGACCTGGTGGCGGTGATTCAGAACCCTCGTCTGCTCTTGTAGCTGAAGCTCCCCCGTGTGAGCAGGACTCCTGTTTGAAATAAGAAAGTTTCTAGAGAAAGAGGTGGGGAGGTCCAGATTCCGAGAACTCTGTGTGTCGGGAGACATCCTTGTGGGCTGGAGTGGGGCGGGCTGTCTCTGGATCACAGCAACAGCTTGGTAACTGACACATTTCTGGAAAAATCATTTGCCCAAAGGGCAGGTCTCGGTGAGAAGGACCCTCGCGCATGCTCGGCTTCCCTGAAATCAGTTCCATCGCTGTGGTCCAGCAGCTTGTAACAAAGGCCTGGGTTATTTTTAGTCTTCGGCTCCTGAAGAAGCCCCTGGAGACCTGGGCTAGTTGGGCCACTCTGCCCAGATGCGGCATTGCCTCTGCCACTCCACAGGACTCGTCCTCCCCCTGGCTAATTGCTCTTGGCACCTGGACCTGGGGCAGCCTGGCAGGGATCCAAGCAGTGTGCTCCCCTGCCCCCAACTCCTTTGCAGAGTGACCTGTGGCAAGAGAGTGGGGGTCTCCTGCAGGCCCTGTGACCTCGGAGCTGGTTACATGCATACATAATGATCTCATTTAAAGGGCCATTGTCCAGACTGCATTTATGCCTTCCTCAAGGGCTCTCTTCTTCCTCCTGCTGGTTGCTGAGCCTGCGTGGATGCTAAAGGCCCAGGGAAGGGTTGGTGGTGGTGGTTCATCTCCACAGAGGAGCACATTCCCTCTTCGGACTCTGCTGGCTTGCTCTCTCTTCCCACAAAACCTAAAGCAGGGTATCCTCAAAGGCTAATTACTTGGTTGAGGATTCATTTTAAATTAATTTTAGGGGAAAAAAGGCCCAAATGTTCTGGAATGCTACACTGGCTTAAAGGTGGAAAAAAAAACCAAGTCTAAAACCCCAAACTGTGGTTCTGAGACTTGACAGGTCCCCTTCTGGAGTGTGCATGAGTCGGTTCCCTACAGAAAGGCAGATGGGGGAGGCTTTCTGTTCTATATCCGGGCATGCTTGCTCTGCCCATCCAAGCTAAGGGGGAACAGGCCTCCCTAGCCAAGCCAAGGAACCAGTTGGGGAGCTTGCCCAGAGCTCTGGGCTGCATAAGGAAGGCTCCTGGGACCCTGCAGAATGGGCTCAGCCATTCTGCTTTGGAGGCTCTGGTTTGGTTCCCCACGGAGGAAGTGGGGAAAGCAGATCAACTTGTGAGGTGCCCTGTCAGGGTGCAGCAGACCAGGTCTCCCAGAGCCACCTCCTGTGTCAGAAAGAGAAGGCACTACTGAAGTAAAATTGGGACCCGCTTTCTCCAAGTGGTCACTGGTTCATGGTTCTCATGTCCCTTCTATCCTAGCAGTGTGTGGCCTCGGACAAATCACTTAGCATCCCCAAATCTCGATTTGCCCACCTGTAAAATGGAACTGCTGACACTTGCCTTTTCTTTCCCACAGCGACACTGGGGAGGGTCCCCAAAGTATAGTGTTGTATAAACAACCATCACCCAGGGCCCAGTTTGCTTTGTGGGAACTCCAAATGCTTTCTGACTCCACCTTCTTGTGAATGCTAGCCAAAGCTACACACCATCTTGGAAACTCCCTCTTGATGGAAGAGGTTTCCATGTCAAGGGCCAGGTTGTCTGTGGTCAGGGGCTCCTAAGCCAGGGCTGTAGCTATGGAAACCATGTTTGGGCCTGGGTGGTAATGGGTGGTGCTTGGGGGCTGGGGACTTGAGGATGAAGATACCATAAATGCATGTGCATGAAGACGGACAGACAGAAGCACACACACACACACACACACAGCATCAGCATGAGTAACCACTTGGAATGGGAGTTGACTTCTGTGGAGGGCACTGTGTTCTTGTTCAAAAGTAGCATTGCTTTCAAGCTGGTTAATTCTGGTCAAGTGACTTTGCCCCTCTGAGCCTTGCTGCCCACATGCGTGAGGTAGAGAAATATGGCCTGTCTAGAAACCTAGTCGGGAATATTAGAGTAATGCTGATAAAGAACTTGGGGTAGGTCTTGCTAAAAAAGAGGGCCTCCTGCCTGTGGAAGCCACTGTCATTTTGTGCAGAGGTCACTAAGAGAAAAGAATGATGCTGTTGAACACCCCTCAAATTCCCCAGCAGGGTTATTGTGTTCTAATACAGCCTTCGAGCCTCATATGGTGACTGAAGTAGCCCTGCCGGAAAGTCAACTTTCATTTCCTCTTCAACTCTTTGGAGACCTTGCATTTGGGGCCTGCAGCAAATACAGGACAGGTAACCCGGTAAGGAAACCGGAATGATATTCCTGACAGGGAACTGACATTCCTGTCACCCTTACCAACCCCTCCTGAGGCAGAAGCCAGCAGGTCCCAGGATGCTGCTGTATGGGTTTCTCTCGGGGCCAGATAGGAAGGAAGCCCAGGCTAGGTGGAGAGAGCAGCTGCTTCCCTGCTTCCCGAGGGAAGCTCAGCCCCAGAGGCCCTCCTGCGGATAACTGAGTAGGGGGGAGAGAGAGAGAGAGAGAGAGAGAGAGAGAGAGAGAGAGAGAGAGAGAGAGAGAGAGAGAGAGAGAGAGAGAGAGTGAGAGAGAGTCAAAGGAGGCATGGCTTAGCAGTATCTGGGGAAGGAGGGTCTGGGTACCACTCTGGGTATATTTAGTCTTCAAGAACAGTTCCTTCCAGCCCGCCTATTTAAAAGTCCAGGTGCTTCAAAGAAGAAAAAAAACGATCGTTATTATGTTTCAAGTTCAGGAATCCTATGCAGTTGCTGTGGGTGGAAGAAAGATCACCCGCAGCTAGGCTGCTGCGGGCTTGGAAGAGGGTGGTAGTTTCCTCTCCCAGCCCACAGGTGCAAGGCAGCCATGCTTGGCGGTGGTCCAGGCAGGGTCCTGAAGAGGCTTGCATGCCCTCTGCCTCTGGGTTTGGAAGTGCTGAGGTGAGAAATCTCTCCCCTCCTCCTCACTAATATCCATCCTTAGTCCCCCTTAGGGAATTCCAAAGTCATGGTCCAAGGGCCCAAGGGTCCAAGGGTCCAAGGCTATGGCTCCTAGGCCATAGCCACGCCCACATGGGCACTGCAAGTGTTTGAGCCCCAGGCCTGGCTGCAGGCAGGAGCAGTATACTGATGACTGGTGTCCCCCCTTTAGAAGGGCAGCATTCCTGAGTTGGGGAATGGGGGGAGTTGGGTTAGTGAGAAAATCAGGCAAAACCTAACAAAGAGAGGGGAAGGATCCTTGAGTGAGGGTGAGAGCCCCCAAAGGGAGCTGTTGGGGGTTGTAAGCAGAGGGCCAGGAGGAGTGAACAGTTACCTTAACAGGCTTTTCCCTCAGCCCTGTGGTCCTGGAATACAAAATAGTCTGAAAAAAGAAACAAAAGCCGAACCTTTACCCGTCTGTGGACATTGAGCTAGCTTTCCTTTCTCTGGGCTCCTGGACTCTGGATCAGTGTTGGTAAAGGGGAGTATCTGAGGGCAAGGAGGATGGGACTGGTGCCCCTCACCCAGTGGAAGTAGGAAGGAAACCTCCCCCCCCCCAGGCTCTGACTTGAGTCCGCATGGATTTTCCTACTCCCACAGATGAGCGTCCTTGAAATATCCGGACAGAAGTTACTGAGGCCCCTGTGGTCTAGATTGGCTAGGGGCAGATGACAGATGGTAGCAGAGTGAGCTTGATCCTGGACTGCAGCCTTGGGCGTGGGAGCAGCTTCAGGCATTGCAACTGCAGTGCTAAGGCCCATGGATCCTGACTCTAGCAGCTGGAAAGAGAGGCAGGGGGGCTGGTCAGCCTTTTCCCCACCACCTGGCAGCGCAGACGAGGCTCCCTGTCCCCCACTGTTTGCTGCCCATTTGGGCCCTTCCAGAAGCTCAGTTTTATCTGTCACAGCTGAGGAAGGGGAGGATCTCATAGTTTTTATTTGTCCCAAGTCCACAAGTCTCCCCACTGCAACCCCAACTGAACTGAATCTAATTCATTAGTCGTCAGAAGGGCCTTGGAGACCGTCTGTGAGTTGGGTTCCTTTCCCCAGCCTTCTCAGGACTTGGGGTCTTTTCGATCCTTTCAGAGGTCATAGTTGTCTGGCTTGAATGTGGGAACAGCAGGATGGATGGGTTGGCTCAGGGTCTTTGAGAGCTGGAAACGTCTTTCTAATGAGGCTGGAGACCCTCTGGTTTTCGGAGGGACGGTGGGGTAGGGAGACTGGGAAATTTGCAGTGGGTCCGAGGGAAGGGAGAGAGGAGGATGTGGGAGGATGAAAGGCGTGGGCTCTCTCAGCATCACAACAGTCGTTCCTGGGAAGGTTCAGCTGTTGGCCTGTTCAAACTGGGCTGTGAGAGAGCGACCCAAAGGAAGCAACTTCAGGAAACCCTGAAGTGGGGGAGGGAGGCTCCTGTTTTGTCATTTCTACATCAAACTCATCTCAGAAGAGACAGAAACTCTCCCCTGTGAGGAGAAAAACTGGAAGTCCAGAGTGAGGTGTCTTAGATTCCTCTGGGTTCTGAGTGAGCCCTGGCTATGCCCTCCTCACTGAAAGTGATCCTCAGAGTCTGTGACGCTGTGAGGGCTGTCATAGAGCCAGGGGTGCAGGGATGCACTGTTGGAGCCTCAGGTGGAGGGGCCAGCAGCCTTAAACAAGGAACACTCCATAGCTTCCCCATATTTGGCCTCTCCATGAACAGGAGCATTTGTGCTGATAGTGGCATTTCCCAGGGCAGGGCAAAGGAAGGCGGCATTGGGCTGGCAGGCAGCCAGAAGCCTCTTCCATAGAGATACAATTACTAATAATGACCTCTAGCCTGGAAGCGAATAAGATGGCCATTCAGGTTGGCACCAACTGGGTCTGGCAAATCTACAAACCTGGGGCTGGGAAGGGACATTGTAGGAAATAAAGCCCGTGAGGCCCTGGGGCCTTTGTCTTCCCTCAGCAGACAACTCTGAGAACCCCCAGCCTATATTTCCACTCAGTTCATCTTAGCTTCCCTTTCTTCATCTCTATTATTAATATTGATAACGAGAGCAGGTGTGTGTATGCGTGTGTGCGTGCGTGTGTGCGTGTGCGTGTGTGTGTGTGTGTGTGTGTGTGTGTGCTTGCCTGAAGAAAGCCATTGGTATTGATCCAAGAGCAGTAGGAGAGGCAAGAGCAACCAAGCAAGATGTATCTTAACTGTCCCTGAAATTTGCTACAGCCAGAGACTCCAGTGCACAGTCTAGACCACCACCAGGTTCCCATGGTGGAACTCTCCAGGCCCTTCCCATCTTTCCCCGCCCTCACCTCTGCCCATGGCGGGGGGGGGGGGGGGGGGGGCGAACACCGAGGATTTGAGAAAAGAAAAAAAGCCTCCATTTATGTAATCAACATGGTGCAAAGACTTTCTGGCTGGAATTAGGCCTGGGTCTTTGTTGACTTGATTTGCTCTTTCGAGGTTACTCCCCAGGGTGACCTTCATTCTCTCCCTCTCCCACCTCCTCCCTTCTTTGCACTTGGCCCTACCTTCCCCCTACCATTGCAAATGCTAAAGAGTGCAGCGGTGGCTGGAAGAAACAGTGACATAAAAGAAAAATATACCCCTGTGCATTTTCAACACACAGTTGAAGAAGGCTAAATTAAGGACTGGCAGAGGGGGTGGGGGGGCACGGAGGGGAAGCAGAAGAAACGTGGCCAGATAATATCTGGATGAAACATGAAAAAACAGAATCTTGGGGCAGAGACGATGTGGAGCAGGTGGGTTGGGCAGGCAGGGGGCCCCAGCTTGCCGGTGTGTCAGGTCCATGTGGCATCTGGGGAAGCAGACAAATCGTGCTTTTGCAATAAATGGTCAAGGGCTTAGGAGTGTTTGTGCTCCTCCCAGGCAGGGGAAAGGATGGCCTGCCTAACTGCCACCGTGTATCTGCCATGCTTGTCCACCCTGGTTGCTTTTATCCCCCGGAGGCAGAGGAACACATCTCTTGCCTGCCAAGAGCGAGTGCTGGGCAAGCTGGTACCGGCTGGCTGAAGCACTTGGCAGGGGACTGAATATGCGCAAAGCAATGGACTTGGTCTGCAGGGGCTGGAAAACCAACCTCATCCTGGCCCAGCCTTCGGGTTGCATTATCCGCTGTAAAAATATTCCAGGGACTCCTGTTAACTATCCTGCCACCAGGAAAGGGTTGGTTATCTGCATGTTCATTTCCGTTTTGGAGATGTATTCATATGATGAGCAGGTAGAAACATCTAGTTACTTCCACCTTCTAGAAGTTGGGGAGAAAATGATCCCAGCCTCCTTGCTCTGATTAGTTATCCCGAGCACTAGCTGCCCTAGAAGATCTGTATCCTGAGCTCGGAGATGCCGTGGAAGGTGTTCATCTTTAGCATCAGAGTCAGGGAGATGAGGAATGGTGGTCCCTGAGTGAAGAGTGTCAGGCAGAGAGGTAATTTGAGGTTATCTCTCCAAACCACTGTTTTTGGATTTCTGGAGTGGAGGTCAGGGAGGTATAATTGGCAGGGTATGATCAGGAGTGACAATTAACTGGCCCGAGAAAGTGGGAGCCTCATGCCTGCCTTGAGTGGACACCGCTGAAACCCCAGGCTGGGGCTCAGCCTCCAGGAGACAGTGTCTGTCATGGTCTCGCTGGCACAGGTGGATGCGCCCAGCAGCAGACACTTTCAGCACACTCCCCTGGCCGGAGAGAGGCTCTTCACATTCTAGCCCAGGCTTCATTGACTCCAGCTTGTCGATTTTGACGATGATGGGGACAAACAATTTATCTCCTCTTCTCTCCGTCCAGGCCACGAGCAGGCTTTAGCTTTTCCATGTCCCCCAAAGAAGTCACACCAGGCTTGTTTGCCAACTAAATGCTCATCTTGGGGGAGGCCTGTTCACAAGCAACCTTAGGTTCATCGGCTGATGGTCTTAGAGGAAGGCTCTTCTGGACCCCTGGAACACACAGTTTTCGGCAGGCGGGATTGTGGGGTCTCTAGGGACAGCCAAAATGAAGCTTGGCTACGAATCTTGTTTTAAAGTGCTAGAGAACAAGAAACACATCTGGAGTTTGAGTCCTTTGAAAACCGTCAGTCAGGGTTTTTTTTTCCCCCAAATCCCCTTTGAATAGTTATCTGACCCCATTCCCCCCCCCCACCCCTGTCTTAGTGGCAGTATAGTATGGAAGAAGGGGAGGCCACCCACCTGGATCCTGTCCAAGGCAGACTGGTGGCACTGCCCCTCAGGCAGCTGGAATCAGACTATGAGCTTCCTGTCTCTGAATTCAAAATGGACCTGGGACCCCCGGAGCCAGTGGGCCAAGCTCTGAGAGGAGCTCCCTCTCCCCACCTCTACTCCAGTGTTCTCAGACCCCTTCCTATCCTCAGACTGGCCGGCTGGGCAGTTAGCAAATGCAGATCTGAGGGGTGACTGGTCTGCGCATGTCACAGCCCATTTGAGAAGGGGCCAGAACTAAGTCCTAACCAGTGTCCCCTCCCTGCCCTACATGTGTTTAGACTGAGAACAACCTTAAAGCCCAGTTTTGAATAACTCTTTATCCCTGTTAGCCAAGATGTGGAAGATCTCCACAGGAAGACACAGGAAATTGGTTTTCTTCTAGTTGGCTCATCTCTGCTGTGAATCCCATCAGGGAGAGGCCGGCTTGGTGGCTTTGGTAGAGGCTACTACTGCTTATTAAACCTGGGGTTTTTCTGAGTGAGCTTGGGTAGGAGGTCCCTGGGGTGGGAAGACTTTGAGAGAAAGATGTCCTGGGAGGAATCTCATGACGACATTGGCTTCCAGAGGGGCACGGAGGTCTTGAGCTAAGTCATGAACTTGAGGCATTAGGGAAGGAGCTGGTTTAGTCCTCATGGCTCTGTTAGTATCTGAGCTGACTCCAGATGTCCTGCAGCCTTGGGGATTACCACCCTGGACTGCTTTGGGCTTCATTTGGTAAAGGGTCCCTGGTCCCTGGTGATGTTCTAATGACCTCAGAGATCATGGCGTTTCCATTGGTACCTCACTGGGCGTTTCCATGGCCCAGGGAGGTGTGATGCAAACTTGGTCCAGACACCATCCCAGCACTTTATCCTCAGTGATGGCACAAGCTTGCTTGTCTCCTGCTCGCCACTCCCTCAGCGCCTTGAGGATCTTCATCAGACAAGGATGGCCAAGAGCTTTGGCCTCCATCACCGGACATCTCTCCAAATGAAGATCTTCCTTTTATGCCTTTGAACATTTCCCCCCATCGGATCTTAGGACCCAGCACCAAGCTGCCTCTTGCTGACTGAGCAACCTAGAGTTTTTGCCTTGAGCCGCTTAGCTACAGTACACAGGATGTAGGCTGACACAGCTTTCGCGAGGTTACAGAAAAGGGCTGCAGAATCGGGAAACTGTGTGTAATGGGCCGAAGATGAATCTCCATCCGCCTTGCTTTGCTGCTCTGAGAAGCAAGCACAGCAACAAACAGAAGTCCGGCCAGCCCCAGCTCTGCCGCCTCCCTCTGCTTTCAGGTGGGCTGGGATTGCATATGTATAGCTGTGTGTGCCGCTGTCCCTCTGTCCTCTGGGGATGCTTTTTCCTCCCACGTGTCAAGTCCTGGTCTTGTGACTCCCACTGTGAAAGGTACTGTTCTGTCCCCACCCTGTCTAAGGGACACATGGGGTCTTTTGGTATTTCAGCATTGGAAAGGAGGCCGGGCATATCTTCCCTTACCCCAAGGGGACACACTGGTTCTGACTCCCTAGAGAGTTGGCACATTGTAAGGATCTCCAAGAGAATCTGAAGGTTAGAAATAGCCCGTATCTGGATTTTACCTCTCTGACTGGGGCTTGCCTGGAAAGTCTGCTGTCTGGAAGGACTGCCTATGTGCCAGGGCCCTCCCACTCCCTGCCTTTCCTCCTGCCCTGACTCAGTTTCTATTCCAGGAGGGAGGCCCTGGCGACGTCAGAACCTGAGCAAATGATGAGGCCTATGAGTATCTAGCAGCCTTTACCTCAGAACCACTGGATACCCCAGCCCCTCAGAGGGACCCTCCCCCGCACGTTGATAGACTGAGCCACAGCCCCCTGTTTCTCCCTGCTGTGGTTAGTATCTTGTTTTGTGACTGATTAGCAGTGTTGACTATCCATGTAGCAAACCTTTTGTCTGAGATTTAGAGAATGTGAAAACAAATAAAAGCTTTAGAACTCTCAGAAACTCTGGGTTATTTTTTTCATCTTTAACAGGTCTATCACAAAATGTAACTTACAAATATTAAGATGTACTGGGACTGCATTGCATGTGTGTGTGTGCACTCTGCACGCATGCACACACACACACACACACACACACACACACACACACACACACACACACCAGGTTTCAGAGAGGTACAACAAATTCCAGGTCTCAGTTGCTCCCCATGGGTGATGGAATTCTGACCCCATCGTATACAAGCCAAGGTCAAGGCAGTTTGCAGGAGCACCGCAGGTGGTGTAATTTCAGGGCACAGCCAATAGTTTCATTTGCAGCAGCTGCAGTGCTTGCTCGCATTCAGGAGGCTCCTCGGAGAGGTCACAGGGCATTCTGAAGGGAGCCCAGTGGAATTTTGGGGAGAGGGAGGTCAATGACTCAGAGGCGATTCACTGGAGATGTTGGAAAGCTGATGAGGGAGAGAGAGGCCCCCACGTCAGAACCCTGCTGAAGCCAGCTGAGCCATTGTTCCTCCCTGCTAGGGTCAGAAACTGCCTTCCAGAAGAGGCACTGATGGCTGTGTTGGGCAGGGAGCCAGAGGGCTTGCACAAGAAACACCTGCCCAGAGAAGAACCAGAATCGGCTTATCTCCTGCTGCAGGACTCCTGGCCCACACAGGAGGTAGTTTCCCAAGACTACAAGTGAAGAGCTAGCCTGCTGAAACTAAATTAAATATCTATGAGCTGGGCACTCGGGATAAAGCTGAGAAGACAAAACCAGGCCCCTTGTGAGGTTGGTAATCTTGTCTCGAAGTCTGGCACCAGGCAGAATACAGTGGGTCTGGAGCCAGTTCCAAGGGACAGCAAGGAAGCTAAAAGAACAGGTCTCAGGTGGCGTGTTGTTAGCAGGTATCTACACACATGCTCCAGGAAGAATTAGGTACACTGCAGTGGGACACACCATGCCCATCTTGGTGCACCAGTGGGAGATACTCCCATGCCTTCAGCCTCTGAGTTTCTCAGTACAGCGGGGGCCTGCTGGTTCAGCAGAGGAGCCATTGATTGTTGCTGCAGATACAGGCCACTGAGCAGGCTGGTAAGTGTTCCCTATAGAGGGAGTGGTGTCCACATCCAGGGGCAAGAGAAAGGCCAGGCCCAAAGCACCTCAGGTGATAGCTGAGCTTGCAATGCTAAAATGCTGATCCCAGCAGTGCGGGGAGAGGGAGTGGGGAAGGGGCGGGGGGGGGGGGGGGACGGGGACTTGGGCTCAAAACAAAGTCCAGGCAGGGAAAACTCACACAGATACCCATGTGCTGGCTTTGGTCTACGTGGAAGGCTACACATGCTTCTGTTTCACCCCCAGGGAGACCAGCTCTACACCCCAGGTTGCTATCCTTTGAATGCTCCCTAAAATACTGATTTCCCCACTCCATGGTGGTACTAGGAAGTGGGAGGTGACTAGGTAACAGACGCAAAGCTCGCAGGATAGGATGGGTGCCTTTCTAAAGGACACTCAAGAGAGACTCTGTGTGAGGTTAGGAGTGGGGTCCTAGCAAGACATCCTGATCTTGAACTCCCCAGACTCTAGAACAAACTCCATTGCTTATAGCAACCCCCAGTCTTTTTTGTTACAACAACCTGTCTGGACTGAGACCGTCTGTTTCAATGACTGTTGAGACAGGGCTTTGGAGGAGGTAATACATGTGCTGTGGTCTGATAGATCTAGGAAAGTAACAAACTGGACTAGAAATCTGTGTTGTCAGGTACAGTGTTTCTCAACCTGTGGGTTGCAACCCCTTTGGGGTCAAACAACCCTTCTACAGGGGAGCCCTAGTTTGGGGAATTTGGACTCCAGGAGTCAAAACTCAAAGAAAGCAGAAAATGAGGGGCATAGAAAAGCTTTACAAAACAAGGTGTACTTAGAACAAATAAAGCAAAGAAACAAAAGAAATGTAGAAAGCAAAGAATGTAGGATCTAGAATTGTGGTTTTCAACCTGCGGGTCCAAGACCCCTTCATAGGGGCCGCCTAAGACCATCAGAGAACGCGTATATTATAATTCATAAAAGTAGAAAAATTAATTATGAAGTAGCAGCAAAAATAATTTTATGATTTGGGAGGGGTGTGTCACCACATCATGAGGCGCTGGATTAAAGGGCCGGAGCATTGGGAAGGTTGAGAAGCACTACTCTAGGAACTTAAATGGATGAAGGGGAGGGAAAATGGAGGGCTCCAAATGGTATTAAAGCTCACTGGATCCCCTCTGCTTTGTCAATCAGAAGAAGAAAATGCATGGCGTGGTGTTGGTGGTTACTGGGGAGAGGTCTACAAAGAGGGAACCGTGGGTAAGATATTGGTGTGGGACCTTCTAAGGGGTAGAGTTGTTATTCATTTCCCCCACTTGGACCAGCAGAAAGGACACTGGAGAGACGTAGGCGACCCCACATCTCACATCTAGTTGGCTTTTGACTTCTACAGTCACAGGTATGGAGTTCAGTAAATCCAACCCTAGAGTCAGGCAGGTTTGGGTAAAGAGCTGAGCAGATCAAGGTGTATATACATACATTAACCACGCCTGCCTTCCAGTCTCCAGAACTACCTGAGTCAAAGGCCCTCTGGGAGCAGAGGACAGACTTATCTTCCACGGAGTCCCTTGAGATGGAATGCCTGAGGCCTAAGCTGGCCTGAAGCCATTTTTCAGAGGCCTGGGAGTTTAGGATGGGTTTGGATCATTCTCAGATGCTCTGGGTAGAGGGGTGGAAAGAACACGCCCCAGCCTCACGCTTCGACTCCTACGTTCAGCTGGCACAGCTCTGAGGGAATTGGTGGCTATGTTGCTGAGGGGGGAAAGGGCCATGCAACAATTTGAAACCATCTTTGGGCTAGATAGTTGGAGAGGCACGGGTGTCCTCTGAGGTTGCAGAAAGCAGCGTGATAATGAGAGGGGCCCCTGATATCCGCCAGGTGCACGTAGATTAAATCTATTCCCAGCTCTCTCCAAGGGGATGCGATCTCCACCAGGCCTCTTTCTCTGGGTTTCTCTTGAGCAAGCAGCAGGACACAGGACAGGTCAAGTAGTCTCCAGGGGAGATGACTTGGTCCTCTCTTACAGTGCTCACCGCCCTTCCCACCCCCATCCTGGCTTACTCTAATGCTTAGTTGTCACAGATTCCTGGTAGCACTTGGCCCGGCAGAGCCAGAACAAAAGTGTGTCCCTAAGGTGGGTGGGTTGAGAATGTTCTCTGGCTAAACTTTAGGTAATTAGCATTGTTAATGCTCGTTCTGTGATATTACAGCTGTGAGCCTCATTAAAGAGTTCTCCAGGGGGAAGTCAGCAGGATTCAGGTGTCAGCCCGGCTCTTGCTGTAAGCATAGCCTGCTACCCCAAGTCTCCCTTTGGAAACCTAGCTCCTTCCCAGGTCCCCTTTAGCTCCTGTCTCTTGTCTGCTGGCATCTGGGCTGGGGCCTTGCTTCCCTCTGTTGGGACTCCCTCGTTCCCACCCTTTCTCTACTGGAGAACATTCTGTCACCTTTGTCCCTCCCTTCAAAGAGAAGTGTGCCCACAGTGGAGAGTGTCATGGTTGCTGCCTCGGCTCCTTGCTGGCTCTAACACACAGAGAAAAGAGAGGGTTCTCTGCTTCAGACAGGAGTCTTAGTCTGTCTTCTGTAGTGTCAAGATGTTTCCAGGGCTTTTGACCTTGCTTCCCTGCCAGAAAACTCCAGGGCCCTATACACCCAACTCCTGGCTGGATTTCCTGGCCTTGACTGACATCTGCTTAGTGGCCCTCCCTAAGAAGAAACCCGATTCCCACTGGTTTTAATTTTGGGATTCATGATTCCTGGGCTGGGAGGCAGGGGACTGACTGTTTGCCAAACAGAGAAATATGAGACGTTCTTCAAGCCCTTTGAAACCTGGAGGAAAATAATGCCTGGCACTCTAGGGACTAAACATAGGCACAACCCAAAACAGAGATGGAAAAGACAATGCAGGGGGTCTCTGGGGTCTGGAGCACATAGAAGGGGCTGCCCTCGGTCCAGACCCTTTGCCGTCTCCCTTTCCTGCTTTTCCTAAATTCCTAGGTCCTTTGTGTCCAAGGGGATGTTGGGAGGGGTCTTCCCTGCTTCCTTGGCAGATTTAGATGGCTGCAGACTTAAGAGGAGCTCAGTATCAAGGTTAAAACCCTTTGGTGGGGGCCAAGGGCCAGATGAGAGGAATAGCATGCTCATGAGTGACTTTAATTTGGGATAGATGGTCATACCTGGAGTCCAAAGAGATGAAGGAAGAGAATTTGTATACAAAAGGGCCTCATGGGCCGGTGCCCTAAAACAGAGACAATAGGGGTGTGCAGGCTTTGGCACTGGGGATTTGGCTTTCTAAGTAGAGAGGATGATGTGAGCAAAGACCCTTGTATATTCTGGTAATGAAGGGCTGGGCTGACCCAGACCTGTATCCTAGACACTGAGAGACTCAGGCTACATTCCAGGTCTGCAGAAAAGTCTCCCATGGCACACTGGCTGCCCCATGACTGCCCATGTCTGTCAGGGCATCTCAGAGTCTTTAACCTGTGAAAAATAGGCCTGAGATCTTCCAGCGACTTGCATGCCATTTTGTTTGATATGTGGGCTTGGACTCTGTCCAGATGGAGCTCTTCCTTCCCCACCTCTATGCATTCTCTTGAAAGATAATTCCTTCTGCATCCCCAGCTCCTTAACCCTTCCTCTTAATCCCTTTGACGAGGTGCCTTAAAAACCCTCATTTCCCCAAAGCAAACCACCGGCAACCTTTCATTTGGCTTTTTGTCTGTGTGTTTGCATTGTTTTCTCTTATCTAGGATGCCACCAAGCCCCCACGCTCCTGTTATCTCTCTCACACACTCTTTCCACCTGAAAGCATCCTAAAGGCTCCTCTCAGCCTGTCTCCTGCAGAGCCTCTTCCGACTTGCCCAGGGAACAGCCCTGCCATGCTTAGTGGACCTCTCTTACATCACGTAGTGTTCCCTGAACAATTTGTCTGCATTTATTTATTTATTTATTTATTTATTTATTTATTTATTTATTTATTTGCCAGGCCTCCCACCATCTGACTGAGTTTTCTCTGCATCTGGCTCACTGTTGAATTCCACTGCCCTGGTACAAGATCAACAATAGAAAGATGGGTGGATATATGAATACGTGAACAAATGATTGAGCAATGAGTGGATGAAGGCGAATAGTCAATGGAACTAGCAAGGGGCTGGATGGAAGCACAGTTGGCCCCAGACATTGATCTTTCTACATGGTGACCTTAACCAGTCATTAGCAGAGCTCCTCTCTCAGGCTTGTGTGTGCTTGGAGGAGGGGGAAGAGGGGTGGCAGCCATGTTGGTGGGGAGCCCACAGGGCAGGGGCCTGTACTAATCTCTCTCTTTCTCTGCTGGGTAACTCTTGAAGTCCTTCTGAATTATTAAACAGGACCCACTGTAAGTGGTCCACCCTGTGTTCCTGTGGAAGAATATCCACTACACACTTCAAGACATAATAAATAATGGAAATAATCTACAAGCTTCTCAGAGGCAGAAAGACCAGTTTTCCTCTTAAAGAGCTGACAAAGAAAGGACCCCGACAGGTGGTGGTGGCACAGCCCTTTAGGATCTCTGTAAGTTCAAGGCCAGCCTGGTCTACAGAGTGAGTTCCAGGACAGCCAGGGTTACACAGAGAAACCTTGTCTCTAAAAACAAACAAACTAACTAACTAACAAATGAACGAACTAACTAACTAACAAAACATAAAGCACCTTGAAAATCCATTATTAGCTCAGTCTCTAAACAGGCATCCATGGGTTAAATCTATTTATAGAAAGTACCTAAAAGTACAGGGTTTGAAGCAGCTGGTTTATAAGCACCCTTTGATTTGAAAGGGTTGAGCAGGGTCAGTCTTGATTTTCTCCAGCTCTGTCCAGGGTGGGCGGGGTTCCAGGTGGCTTCTGGACTGATCTTCCTGTTGGGTTCCTATTGTGTCACAAAATCGTTAGCTTTCCTTTCGTTGTACCATTTAGAAATATACACTGCACTCCTGTATGCTTTTAATTATATCTTGAGGCCAAAATTATTGCTCCAGGGACCATGTTTCCAATTACATAATGGAAGTCAGGAAGAAAATACTTTCAATTAGAAAAAAAAATATTGGACTCTAACATTTGGGAATCTATTTGCTTCTGAAGGGAGGCTGTTGAAAGGGCCTCACTCCTGTCCTAGTGTCCTCAGTGTGACCGCTGATGGGGAGGGTGTGGTCCTGCTTGAGAACACTTGGAGGCAAGCCAAGGGACACTCACTCACCGGCTGGTGGCAGGCCTATGACATCATCCTGTGAGGCTCAGTCTCCTCACCTGGAATACCTCCCCGTAGGCTGTTCTTCCTCTCTTGACCCTTCTCCGACACAGCTTGATTCTCAGATCAAAGGTGAATCAGATTCTTCCCTCAACTCTTAAGTCCTCCCCCACCGAAACTTAGTACAGAAGAAGGGAAGCCATGTGGGCTTGGGGAAAAAAAGATGCGGTTTTATTGTGTGTGTTAAGTCGTCACAGAGAATGTGACAATTGCTATTTTTAACTTGTTTTTGTGGGGAGATCTGGTGGGACAATTGAGCAAAGTAGAGCTCCTGGCTTCAGACCTGGCAAGCAACAGACTCCAACTAAATAGTAACATTGCCTCAATTTTTTAAAAAAATTACATCTATCGATCTATCATCTATCTATCATCTATCTGTCTGTCTGTCTACCATCTATCTATCTATCTATCTATCTATCTATCTATCTATCTATCTATCTATCTTATGTATATCCCATGGTGTAGGTGAATAAACCAGAAGACAACCTGGTCGAATTGGTTCCCTCCTCCCCCTATGTGGGTCCTGGGGATTGAACTCCTGCCATCAGGCAAGCACCTTTAATCACTGAGCCATCTTGCCAGCCGGACATTGACTCTTATTATCAAATCTACCCATAGGCATCGAGTATAATGTGGGAAAGGCTATGGGAGCCCATGGGTGCCCCACCAGAGTTTGGTGAGGAGTGGGATCGAGCTGGAAAGGTGGAGAAAGACCGCAGAGCAGAAAGGGTGTGGGGACCCACTAGAGAATAGTGATGGGAGGGGGAGGGGAGACTATTCTACCATCTGCATGGAGACAAGAGATCGTGATGGTCCAGGCTGGCCCATGGGTAGGAAAGCTTTAGATAACAGAGGCAGGGAAGCCTTCTCTGACCTAGAGAGCTATAGCAAGGAGATGGTGACTTCAACCAGAAGCAAGAGAGAGCCTGGGAAGGTTGTGAGCAGGACTAAGTGAACTGGGCTTGAAAGGGGTTTGCAGGGAGGCTCCTGACTCTCAGGCCAGAGCCCTGTCACTTGGGCCCTGATGCCAGATGATGACTTGGGGAAGCTGGACTTGTCCAGGGTGTGTGGGCAGAGGCGTCACCCCTCCAAGCCCTCCAAGGACCCCCATTGGGGTGAGTGTGGCGGGACTAGAGGCTGTAGACATTTTGCTCTGCATCCCGTCTACAAAGGACCTCATGCTGCTTCTTCCTCAGCTGTCCTTTCTTCTCTTCCCTTCCGCTGCTTCTCTCCTTCTCTCTTACAATACTGGGGATTGATTCTAGAGCAAGTGGGCAGGATCTCTGCACAGCCATCCTGCAGTCCATCATTCACAGACTGACTTCAGGAACCCACGAACTTGTCTGTAAAATTGTGTGTGATGTGTGTGTTTACCTGGCTTTCATCAAAACGGTTCTGTGACAGCTTAGAAATCTTAAACAACAAAACCGTTGCCAATGCAACCCTTCACTTGCTGTGTGAGTAAACTGAGTCCAGAGGGCAGGAGAGGGGAGAGGAGGGTTGGCTGGGTCCCTGCCATCAAGGATGAAACAGAAGAGGATGGATGTCTGCTGTTAGGAGAGCAGGGGTTACTGGGAGCTGGCCCAGGGCTGGGAACAGAGAGGGAGGAGGAGGGTGGAATAGAAAGCCCAGAAGTGCCTGGGGATTAACCATCTGTGTGTTTTGCAGGGGCCTGTCCCCACTAGGATACCTGATCTTTCTCTGGGTATTGTTCACATATTTTCCCAGGGTCCAGTGGGCTGCACTGGCCAGGGGTTGGAGGGAGGGGGTGGAGGTGGTAACAAGTTAACTCTGTGTGTATGGTGGGGGCAGGGGTTGGTAGATGGGCAGAAAGGGAGGCCTATGGCATAGAGGTGGGGCTAGTCCTCAGGAGGGAACTCTCTAGGCTAAGTAAGTTTTCTTAAGACCTTATGGCCAGGACAGGCATGGGTGTAACCAACAAGTGATCCCAGGACTGTGGACTTGAAGGCTGAGTGTGTGTTGACCCACAGAACTCATAAACTCTCAGGGGCTTGCTGTTCAAAGTAGTACTAACACCAGGTACAGCTGTGCACACGTATTAAACCCAGTATCTGGGAGACTCGAGCAGAAGGCTGGTGAGCTCGAGGCCAGCCTGACCCCACAGTGAGTCCTGGCCAGGATGAGCATGCAGCCAGACATTGCTTCAAAACCAACCAACCAATCAATCAACCAACCGACTGACCGACCGACCGACCGACCGACCGACCAAATAAGCAAAAGCTTTCTCTCCGCGCTCAGTAGTTAGAAGGCAATATCTGGCTTTGAAATTCCAGATATCTTTTTTGGAACTGCTCTGATGGCCGGAGGGCCGCTACAGAATAATGAGGTAGAGCAATGTTGGTAGCATTGCAGCATTTGAGTCAACTGAGAGCCAGCACTTGTACTGTTGGGTGACCCAGCTAAGGTTTTTCTGGGAACTCCCTTGACTGAAACATGGTGGGTTCTAATTCCCCTGTCTCCTTGCTCAGAATTTTATGAAGAGAAAACAGGTTGCCAGGGGAGGGGTTTAAAGCATTGAGAGCCATTTTCTGGGTCAGGGAAAGAAAGAGTGGCAGTCTCCTGGAGCTAGAATCCTGGACCCGGGTGCAGCCTCCTGTTCTAGCCCAGCTGAAAAGCTGCTTGAAGGCTGAGGAGAGAGGGAGGTTCCATATCTTACTGTCTTTGTTGACACTCTGCACAGCTCCAGCCCTGTGACTTGGGATGTCCTTGTCAGAAGGGAGGGAGGCTGTGGCAAGCCTGTCTCTCTGTCTTCTGAGGTCGAGTAGATGGATAAAAGCAGCCACCACCCCCATCCCATCCCAACCCAACCCAGGCCTGCTGAGCTGGCTGCTCTAAGCCATGGTGGATTCTGGACAGCTGCGGAAGGCCTCATTTGCATATATGCAAATGGTGCCTTGCTCATCTCTTTCCCAGTATCATCCAGGCAGATCCAGGTGCTGTTGGAAGCGTTCCAGATCCTGTGCTGAAATTAGCCTCTTGAATGGGTGTTTCAGTCTCCCAGTGTGAAATTCCTCTTCACTTCTTCGGAGACTCCTGGACTCTTCCCAGCCCCCCAGTTCGACCCTCTTAGGAGTTATCTTGACTCTCAGCCTATTGGAATTGGAGTTGGGTTTGGGGCGGGGGTGAAGGTAGTGGCAAGGAAACAGAACAAACAGACTTGGAGATGATCAGAGGTGGTGGGTAGAGTTTCCTAAATCAGTTGGAGATTCTAGGCGCTAGTCCTGGCTCTGCCATCATAGTACCTGGATGAGGCCCCTGACCTCTTTGAATTGCAATGCCCCCCCACTGGGGACTTTCTGGTCATGAATCATAGACACCTCCAGGGCCGCTTAACTGAAACAGAGGGCATACTAAGAGGACACTGAGTGGCTCAGGGGCACCTTTTTAGTAGGAATGGGGCAGTTTGAGGAGGGGAGGGGAAGGAAGATGTGGAGGGCTGCTTGGTCCCTTCATTTTCTCTCTCTAGGGCTTCTTTCGGGACCAATGCTTAATCCTCTCTCAGAACTGGTTTTTCTCAGCAGTGCAAGTGGTGAAAAATGAAGACCCATTGTACCAAAGTCCAGGAAAGATGTCTGCACAGACTGAACTCAATGTCTGTCAGGGGCCCCATTCCAAATTACTGGGAGAGAACATCGTAATTAATTCAACTAGAGTCAGGTGGCCATTTCTGGTCCACGCAGTCATAGCTGAGAGGTCAGGGACAAGGACGTAGAAACATGGCTGCCTGACATCCAGAATTCTGGTTCCTAGAGACGGTGTCAGCGGTGGGCAGGTAGCCAAGGGGCCCATGTCGTTCTGTAGTAAAAGAAAGGTACAGAACTTGACAGTGAGCCAGCCTCCAGCCTGAGCATGCTCTGTCCTGTGCTCATCTAACCAAGGCATTAGTGCCATTAGGAGCACAATGAATCCTCAGAACTATCAGAGATGGGGTTCATTTTACAGATGGGGACCCTGAGCACCGGAGAAGCTAAATAAACTATCTAAGGTCATAGGTCATTCTTCCGCCTGGATTTACCTAATTAAGACGTACAAGCAAGCCCAGAGGCCTGTCTCCCACGTGATTCTCTATCTCATGAAATTGAGAGTTGAGAAAAACCATGCTACCCTCTGACAGGGAGGTGCTTTGATGACCTCTGACCCTTAGAACGAAAGGATAATAACTGTGTGTTGTTTTAAACCTCTTTGCTTATGATGGAAACAAAAAGAATATAAGCAAATTAGGTTTTCAAAAGCACCAGTCACTTTAATGCCAGCCTCTGAGAGGCAGAGGCAGGTGGATCTCTGTGAGTTCAAAGCCAGGCTGGTCTACAGAGGGAGTTCCTGGCTACCCAGGGTTACCCAGTGAGATCTGTATTTTTTTAAAAAATTGTTTCCCTTAGTGTCTTTTTCTCCATGCTGTGCAACCCTGGTTTCTTCAGGAACTCATCACAGGAATGTTTTGGCAAGTTCAAGCCATAGTAGAACTAAGATGAGATCATTAAGCCTGTCAATTATCAGTTCACTGGTGAATTTCTACAGGAGTAAGTAATTTAGGAGTCTGGAATGGATGGAGTCTGGACTGTCAGTGTTTGTACCTGGGAGATGGCGGAGGCACAGAGCTGAGTAAAAACAGGTATAATTTGTCACATCTCAAGCTCTCTCGACACCCTGCTAAATACCAGAGTAACCTTTAACGAAGGCAGAGACCATCAATTAAATAAACAGATCCCTTGATGGAGAAGAGGAAGAAGAAGAATGTAAACACGGGCACAGTCTCATAACGCAGTGATGGTAAATTGGCTTTATTCTCTTGGCGGGCTGTTTCCCATCCACAGTGAAGAGAAAGGAGAAAGATCCATCATGGTGGTGTGAAAGCCTGTGCAGGACTCGCCAAATACCAACCCAGCCTGCAGAAACAGGCGTGGCACCCCTCTGAGGGAAAATAAAAGTCATTCTTTTTTTCTACCAAGCAGTTGCATTGGTGTCTGCTTGGAGATGATTTAGACTCCTCCTTTAGAGATGCAGGGGGATGGATTAGATGACCTTTGGACAGGTGATCAGCCAGGATACAGAGGTTATAATTTATGCCTGTAGGTTCTCACTCATGATTAAACTGTGCGTACAGGTCGTTTAATACAGATAGGAAAAAAATAACATGGTGTATTTAGTTCCTGTAACCTCAGGACGTGTATGACATATTCAGCAGAATCGGGCCAGGGATTAATATTGCTAAGGTCAAGGTGGTCATTTTGGGCACAGAGGGGATAATCTTTCATATGGGTTCACCATTCTTCCATATCTTGGTTCATCTATAATGGACTGGCAGAGAGAGATGGTTATTAGAAAATAAAATGCACTTGGAAGTCTCCCATGAATCATTTATGGAAGGTACCATGCTGGGCAAAGCCTCTGAAAATATGGCTGTCAAGGGCAACTCAGATGCTGCTTCTGTTTCAGTCTCAAGCATGACCACTGATGGCAGGAAGGGGCTGGAACACACCGAAAGGCACGAGTGGGCAGAGTCTTCGGAAAAAGCCATGGGATGGTACCTGTTCTGTGGGGCACCTGACCCAACAAGAGAGTCTGCTTTCTACACAGGATTATTCTGGCTCCACACTCATATTCCTTCCATGATCAGAGGAGGAGGGATTGACCAGGGAGGCAATTCATTCAGCATGAGGTTTGGCATTGGCTTTTAGGATTGGGAGCCCCTCAGGAGCAGGAAGAAGGGGTTTTCCCTCAGCGCAGCCAGTGAAGGGTGGTGTGATGGGATCGAGGTTTTTGGGTCACAAGCAAGAAGGTTTTAAATCCTCTCTCTGCCCACAGCCAGAGTATCAGAGCCAGGATAGCCAAAACATTGGAGCCTTGGGAGGCCCTCAAAGGAAGAAATGAGAACATTCTAGGTCAATTCTAAATTAATTCATTAAGACCATCTGGAAGGCTTGAGGGGAAGCTATGTGTTAACTATGGTGTTGGACTTTGCAGGTTGGAGGCCACTGAATGGAACAGTATTGTGGTTGAGGATGAGGATCCCGAGTCCAGGACCTGCTTTTCTTCAGCAAGAGGCTGGGGGCAGTACTCTTGTGTGTGAGAGCTGGGTTAGGACTTGGCTTCCTAGCATGTCGTCCTGCTCTACTGGCTTTAGGCTACCCTTGGAAGAACCGTTAGCCACCCCACCCCAACCACCACACACATGCACACAGTACCTTGACCATTAGACTTGCTATCTAAATCTTCAATAATCTGGAGAGGCAGCCTTCTCAGACAGGAGGATGGTCTCTCCAAACCATACTGACCATAACCTCTCGACTTTGATCTGTACCCTCTGTAAATGAGGATAAAAGTATTCCTTTACACAGTAGAGGCAACAGTCAAGTGAGAGGAAATGTGCAGAAGTTATTGGCACACAGAAGGGTTCAGCCAAACATTAATATTATTCTTTCCTTCTCTCCTTCCCAAGACAGCAATTCTGTCTTTAATGTATTCTTTTGGCATTTCTTGGGGAAGCTGGTAGAACCTTCTAGATTACTTGTTTTAGTACTGCAGAATATCCAGGTCCTACAATTTTGGCTGTTCATCTGATCTTATGCCTTCCTTTGTTTGCTCTTCTGAGTTCTTTTTTTTTTTTTTGATATTTATTGAGCTCTACATTTTTCCCTGCTCCCCTCCCTGTCTTTCCCCTCCCTCTTTCAACCTTCCCCCAAAGTCCCCATGCTCCCAATTTACTCAGGAGATCTTGCTTTTTCCTACTTTCTACTTCCCATGTAGATTGGATCTATGTAAGACTCTCTTAGTGTCTGAATTGTTGTCTAAGTTCTCTGGGATTGTGGTTTGTAGGATGGCTTTCTTTGCTTTATGTTTAAAAACCACCTATGAGTGAGTACATGTGATAATTGTCTTTCTGTTTCTGGGTTACCTCACTCAAAATAGTGTTTTCTGGCTGCATCCATTTTCCTGCAAAATTCAAGATGTCGTTATTTTTTTCTGCTATGTAGTACTCCATTGTGTAAATGTACCACATTTTCCTTATCCATTCTTTGGTCAAGGGGCATTTAGGTTGTTTCCAGGTTCTGGCTATGACAAACAATGCTGCTATGAACATAGTTGAGCACATGTCCTTGTGACATGATTGAGCATCCTTTGGATATATACCCAAAAGTGGTATTTCTGGGTCTTGAGGAAAGTTGTTTCCTAATTTTCTGAGAAGTTGCCACAATGACATCGAAAGGGGTTGTACCAGCTTGCATTCCCACAAGCAATGCAGAAGTGTTCCCTTTCCCCCACAACCTCTCCAGCATAAGTTGCCATTAGTGTTTTTGATTTTAGCCATTTTTTCAGGTGTAAGATGGAATCTCAGAGTTGTTTTGATTTGCATTTCTCTGATGACTAAGGATGTTGAACATTTCCTTATGTGTCTTTCAGCCATTTTAGAGTCCTCTGTTGAGAGTTCTCTGTTTAAGCCTATACTCCATTTTTTTAAAAAATTGGATTGTGTGTTCTTTTGGTGTCCAATTTCTTGAGTTCTTTGAATATTTTGGAGATCAGATCTATCTGATGTGGGGTTAATGAAGATTTTTTTCCCATTCTGTAGGCTGTCATTTTGTCTTGTTGACCATGTCCCTTGCTTTACAGAAGCTTTTTAGTTTCAGGAGGTCCCATTTATTAATTGTTTCTCTCAGTGTCTGTGCTGCTGGGGTTATATTTAGAAAGTGGTTCCCTGTGCCAATGCATTCAAGTGTACTTCACACTTTCTCTTCTATAAGGTTCAGTGTGGCTGGCTTTATGTTGAGGTCTTTGATCTATTTGGATTTGAGTTTTGGGCATGGTGATAGATATGGGTCTATTTTCATTCTTCTACATGTCGATATCCAGTTATGCCAGAATCACTTGTTAAGTATGCTTTCTTTTTTCCATTTGATATTTTTTGCTTCCTTGTCAAAGATCAGGTGTTCAAAGATGTGTGGGTTGATATCCGGGTCTTCTATTCAGTTTCATTGGTCCTCTTGTCTGTTCTTATGCCAATACCATGCAGTTTTCAGTACTGTAGCTCTGTAGTGGAGTTTGAAGTCAGGGATTGTGATGCCTCCAGAAGTTCTTTTATTGTACAGGATTGTTTTGGCTACCCTGGGTTTTTTGCTTTTTCATATGAAATTGAGTACTGTTTTTTCGAGGTCTGCTCTTCTGTGTTCTTGAGGCTTCTATCTCCGTAGTCTCATGGCCTGTGCCTTTGAACACTTTCATTGGCCAAGCTATCACCTCACATAATGGGTAGAATTGGTACAGCTATGGGGATGGAGTGCTCCGGAATTTTGCAAAGTGCAGTGGATTCCATAACAGAGGGGATGATATGAACTTTGAACAATGAAGACTCCTGAGTTGTGATTATAATGCAATGTCATTTTCGCCTCCATGTACTTCCGTATTTTTGGAGAAAAGTCCTCCTGGATTGTCATAAGTCCATGCAGTTCCATGATTTTTTGCTCATTCTTAGGTCATTAAAACTTCTGCAGTGAATTTTAGGCACCAATACTGTTTCAAATCCAGATACTAGAATGTTTGTGTCGCAACAATCACCCAATATAACATCTAGAGCCACTGTAGGTAGCTAGCCTATGAGAGTGAGGGCATGGGTCAATGGGATTCATCTTCCCTTCGAATTTAATTAAACTTATTTGTGTGCCTGTGTGTGTGTGTGTGTGTGTGTGTGTGTGTGTGTTTGTACATGCAAGGCATGGTGCTCCTGAGGAGGTTAGTGGACAACTTCAGGAGGTGCTTCTCTCTTTTTAGCATATGGGTTTCAGGGATTGAAACCCTGCCAGCAAGCACTCTTGGCCCAGTTTCTTCTCTCTTGATCAGTTGTCCTCCTGTAGCTCTCGGTCAGAATTGGAAGCCATTTGGAGTTGTAGCAAGCAGGGAGGGGATGAGCGCTCACAGAATGGAGAAATGTGTAATAAACTACAATAGACAAATATGGCCTCTGGGCCACGGTGCATTCCCCTGGGCATGGTAAAGGTCTCATTTTCCTCATTGCTGTGTAAGGTCAACTCAAGGAAGAAAGATTTTCTTTTGGCTCATGGTTTGAAGGCACAATCCATCATGGTGGAGAAGGAAGGGCTGTTGGCACATGAGGTGGCTGTTCCCATCATATCCACAATCCAGAAGCAGGGAGAGCTGAGCACTGATGCTCAGTTCACTATCTTCTTTTGAATTCTGTCAGGCTTCCTGGCCAATAGGATGGCATCATGCCCATTGGCCACATTCAGGGTGGGTCCTCCCTCATCATATCCTCACAAGCGCACCCACAGGCAGGTAGCCTAGGTGCTTCTAGAACCAGTCAGGTTGACGGTGGAAGTTAGCCCCCAGCCCCTCCTCTGCCTTGCCCTGTAGCTCTCTTGTCCAGGCCACCACTGCTTTGTCACAGTCACGCATTCATACTGCTTCCCCAGCTCATGGGAACCATTTCAGCTCTTCTGCTGAGGATTGCTCACCCCTGAGGTGAACCTCTCCATCAGCAGCCCCTCCCTCGCAAACCAGCTTGGTGAGAATTTGTAGATCAGTTCCAAGGTTGAAGAGACATCTCCCTCTTTCCTTGGTAGGAGCAGCCAGCCAGCCAGCCTCTCTCTCTTTTCTCTCTCTCTCTCTCTCTCTCTCTCTCTCTCTCTCTCTCTCTCTCTCCATTTTAGATTTCCAGGCTGGAGTCCAGATACTATGTGTCCCTCATCACTGGGGACATATGCCAATTTTGAGCAGTCTTCCCGAAATCCCTCTTGCCAATTTGAAAGGAGAAACAGGCCCCTCTGATCCATCTCCCTGACCCCAGAAAGCAGCAAGGCTCAGGATGCATCCAGATTTCTTTTCTAAACATATCTTCCTAAATCTTTGATTTCTAAGGGTCAGATTGCTTTATGCTCACGAGAAGGATCTGGGTGAGAACTTGAGTTCAGAAAGAAATTCTTGTGTTTTTTTTTTTTCTTGAAAGTTTATAGGTAATTTTGGAATGTCCTATCTACTGTGTCATTGTGGCTCATCTCATTATAGCGTTCACATCGATCCTGATGTGACTGTGGGATGGCGAGAAGGTCCATGAAGCCAAATTCTACGCTTGATAGGGACCAGAGCACCTGCGTCTGGACCGTTCATTCCTGTGGTAGATGGTCCTATGGGAACCAGCAAATCTGGCTCAGGACAATCAGAAATTCCTGTGGCTTCTCCCTTGGCTTGCCAGCTGATGATGGAGAGATGGATTCCCTAAGTTAGAGAACAAAGTGGTGAGTTCTTAGCCTTTGTGGGAGAACCTTTTCAGAGAGCTCAGAACGCTTCTTTCTTCCCTTGCTGTCCTTGCTTGTCGATAAGGCTGACTCTCCTAGAGTTAGATGTAGTTGAATGACGAGGATTCTCAGGTGTTGGTTGCTGTTCATTCTCAGCTTGGATATTTTTGAGGTCTCTCATCCTGGCACCGGGGAGAGGAACAAGCTTACAGAGTCTCCCTTGATGTCAGTATGACTGAAGGGGAGTAGGCATTGAGGAGCTAGAAGGAAAAGCAGGCATAGAGAGGGGAGGTTAGCCACTGGCGTCTGACCAGGCAGGGTAGAGCTGGCTGGGAAGGCTGTCCAACTTCTTCAAAACGGATGAGTCCATTTGATGCGGCTCTGGGCGTGTTGTCCAGCTGTTTTTATGTGTGGGTGTTGAGTCTCTCCTCTGAACTTGGCTGCTACTCCGCAAGGTCAAAGTCTACCTGCATCTTCCACTTCTACCACCTACAGAGTCTCGTGCAGGTCGCTGGCCACAGTAGGGGCTTGGTTAATGCTGATTGAGTGGCTGAAGTCGAGTGAGCTCAATTAGAAGCAATTGCTAACAAACCTCATTACATTCAGTTCTGTTAAAGCCACAAGTGTTCACCAAGGGCTTTCTAGGTGTCTGGCACCACACAGAGCCATTACCTAATTATTTTGATCTGAAGCCAATGGAGAGCTCAAAATTAATTCTTCAGCCAAACCTGCTTTAATGCAGGGTTATTATGGGGGAAATTATTGGAAAAGGGTAAAGATAAGATGGAAAAAAAGCACAAAAGCACCCACAGTCCTATTGTCCATATTTTCTTAAATCTCTTCCAAGCACATATATAAATGAATATACAACTGAGTGATTTTGTTTCATTCATTTCTTTTCTCATATTTAAAATCTGATCTACAATATTGTTTTGATTCTTTATATAACATCTCCCATCTTCACGCATATAATACATACTCATTGTCGGAAATATGAAAATAGAAGAGTGTAAATAAGTAGCTAAATGATATCATAAAACTTCTTCCAAGATTCAGTTGCTAACTTTATTTCCTTCAAGTCTTTTTTTTTCTGTGAATTTGTATGAGGTTTACAATACTGACAACCATGTGCTATGCAGAGATTATCTGAATCTTATTATTACTTCAATGTGTGCTACTTTTGTTTACGCTGTAGAACATTTGTTCAATGATGTAAATCTGTGTTGCTTTTGCTCACGCTGCATTTATTTAACTCTGTGAAGCTGCGATTCCTTGCCTGTCTAAAACACGTGATGGTCTAAGAACGCGCTGAATGGCCAACAGCAAGGCAGGAGAAAGGATAGATGGGGCTGGCAGGCAGAGAGGATAAATAGGAGACCTCTGGAAGGAGGAGCAAGAGAGAACAAGGAGAGAGGGATGTCGGAAGCCAGTCACCCAGCTACACGGTAAGTTGTAGAGAAAGAAGTAAAGAAAAATATACAGAAATAGAGAAAGATAAAGGCCCAGAGGTGAAAGAAGTTAAGAAAAGCTGGCTGGAAGTATGGTAAGCTATTTATTTGGGAGCTGGGTGGTGAGCCCCTGCCCAGAGCAAAAGAGACAAAAGAGTAAAAAGTAAAACAACCAACTACAATTATTTTTTAAAGATTTAGTTATTTGTTTGTGTATGTGTGATATGAGTACAGGTGCCCTAGAAGATCAAAATAGGGCATCGGATCCCTTGGAGCTGGAGTGGTTGTGAGCCACCTGATGTAGATGCTGGGCACTTGGCTTAGGTTCTGCAAGAGCACCAAGTACTCTTAACCACAGAGCGACCTTTTCAGTTCCCAACAAATGTTTTAAATGTGATTTTACTTTTAGTGACATAATATTCTATTTGTTCAAATGGTTGATAACAATGCTAAGCACAGAAGGGCCCATGATGAAGATGATGACTGTCCCCTGCCCACCCCTGTCTGTCTCCAGTCCCAGTACTCTGGGACAGCCACTTTTAGCACTTCTGATGTTTTCCTCCAGTAAGGCTAGGGAAGTCTATATCTCCGATGGGTCCGCGACCATTTCCCGCTTGTTGGTATTTGACATTATCTGCCATGCTTCCTCCTTTGACTGGGAGGCTCCCCCATCCCTCCCTCTGCGTGGTTCCGATTCACCCCTTAGCTGCTTTGGTGTAAGCGCCACACTTCAGACTTGTTTCAGCTGCTTTCTACAGTCATTTTGACTATACAGAGGATATCCACACCCGCACTTTCTCATCCTCTCCGTGCCCCTCCCCCCATCAACTTCGGCCAGCATCACGCGCTCAGATGGGTTCATCTGGAACGTTAACAAGGAGTAGACGGCACCTGTGTCCTTGGCTCTGCTGGTCTCCCAAGGACACCGGTGCCGTCTTAATTGCTCTGTGTTTTGAGTTTCCAAACTCTTCTTTTGCTTTACCAAAATTTGTTTCTCTCCACCTTTTCCATCCAATCATGCGTGAGAAGTTTAAAAAAGCATTTCCCAAAGACCCCTCCGCCCTTTCTTCCAGGGCCTTCCCAGTCTGAAAGGTTTGGTTCCCCTTCTTCCGGGATTCTACTGTGTCCAGTTTTGACTTCCGTTTGGTTGCAGCACGTCTCGAGTGCTGGCATATTGCAGCACTTGATCAGTTCTTCCGTTGCTTATGGAATTCTCAGTTTAGGGAATTAACTCTCAACATTGATGTCGTAATCGCCAACATTGCTTATGAGAAACTAGTGATCAGTCTGCTTTTCCTTCATTAGTAGAGAGCTTATTTTAGACCCACTGGAAGTGTCTGGAAATTTATCCTTTATATATAGTATTCTGAAATTCTACAATAAGACGCCAAGCACAGGTCCAGGTTTGCCCTGACCACCCCGCCTCCAGTCATGGTACTGGTCATTTATAGGGGTTTTTATTTTGCTGGTTCATGGAAATGTTTTATGTATTATCTCTGTGATAATTTCATATCATAGAGGAACTATGAGAATGGACTCTCTTCCTATTTTTATTTTTGTGTATGTATGTCTGTGTATGCATACATGGATGCCCACTGAGGCCGGAAGAGAATGTCAGATCATCTGGTGGTTGTAAGCAGGCCTGTGTGGGTGCCCGGGAACCAAACTCTGGTCCTTTGAAAAAGCAGCACATTTTCTAAACCACTGAGTCATCTTTGCAGCCTGTAGTTCTGTTTTCAAAAAGTCAACAGCTTAACGCTTGCCTTCTCACAAAAAAATCTGATTTTTTTTTACCCCTTAGGATACATTTCTAGAAGCAAAATATAAGATCAAAAGGTACAGAACATCGCCAGCTTTGGATTCTGCTGCCCAACTGCTTCCCAGTAAGTTTGTACTATTTTTAAATGTCACTATCAACAGGCAAAACCTCTTCTTTATTATACTATTGCCAGCTTTGGACAGTGTTAGTATTTTTTTTTAATGTTTCTTTAATGGGTGGGGATGGTGGTTGCTTTTAAACTGCATTTCATAAATTATTACTGCACTTGGACATCCTTCCAAGTGTTTTTTCCCCTTTTCTTTTTCTTCGAATCGTTTATTTATGTCTTTTGTCCCAAATGGGTTTCTGTTTTATGTTCACAAGCTCAGCAGAGGCGTTGTAGTTGTGGCAGGTTTGGAAGTGTTTGGCATTGGAACTTCTAGAAAGGCGCCTCATAGAGGTTCACAGGGGGAGTTCTGACCAATTTATGGGGTCCCAGGTAGCATCTTAACATTGGCATCCAGATACCCTCCTGTGATCAGTATTCCTGGGGGTCCCCAAAGACGGTTAAACACCAGGTCACAGACAGAGCCTTATCTTTCTGGTGTGGCCACTGCTCTGGTTGGGTGCTCTCCCAACTAGATGTCCTGGAGACATCCACTAGATACCTGACTGGGAACTGCCGTCTCTGGTTGGTCAAAGATGTCCCCCTTCCTTGTATCTTAGTCCTTATCATACATAGTTCTCAATTCCCTTTTGCAGTGTCTGCTACATTACACCGTTTCTGTGCTCAAGGATCTTTCTGTGTCGTAGAGAACGGAGGAGGCACTAGGCCATTATGAAGGAGCTAAAGTCTAAGGTTTCCCAGAAAAACCCACCAGACATGACTGGTCATACTGTATTGAGCCCTAAAGCTCAAACTGGATGGAGAAGGAGGCCTTTTGATGAAAGAGTCACATGTCCAAAGAATTGGTCATGGAAAAGAGTTAAGTAGAGTCTAGAGGTGGCAGTTGGGACACAGGCGTCATAATGGGCCAGTCACGAAGGATCTGGATGCTGTGATCTGAAATTAGGTTTCATCAGAAGGTGGATTATAATTGTCTTCTGAACACAGCCACTGAAGACTCTTAAATAATCATGGGTTTATGTTGGGCATCAGAAAAGTAATTCTTTTATGGATTGTAGAGGCGGCCAAGGCCTGTATGTTAAAAACCTTGTTCAGATGCACACAACCTCCACCTTATATACCCCTCTGATATAACTCTGGCACCTGAGCTTAGGAGTCTTAATTTGTCCTAGAGTCACTGAAGCAAAGAATTATGATAAAACAATTTTACAGCCCCTAACATACAAAAAAGGAAAGTATATAGGAAAAAATTGTTAAAACAGCTCTGTGTCTAGGGAAGCAATGTACATTCAAATCACTCAGATAAGGGTTGGCTTCATCACTCTAGAGCAGCAGGACTGAATCCCGAACTTGGGGTAAGGTGAAAGGAGCAGTGGAAGAGAGATACAGTGGCTGGATGCTTAGGACTCAGCCTTCATGGGATGCGGAACTCAAGACAAAGGGAGAGGTAAGAACATCTGAATGGATGTGTTCTGCCACCCCTCAATACTGAAGGGACTTACTCCCCAGTTTCTTGGAGAATTACCCTTGCCTAGAGATAGCGATCTTGTCCAAGTCCATCTTGCTGCCCTAGACAGGCTGCATCCAGTGATGGTCAATATCTGGATATGACAGCCATATATTAGGTCCCCCACTCCAACTCAGAGTAACTCTGAAGGGCTTGCCTGCTTTGGAGCTCAAGGTGTGGCTGATTGAGGCCTAATCATGGCTCAGTTTCCTCCTTAGTCCAAACTTGCCTTTCTCTTCCCTTGCTCAGGTGTGTTAAGTGGGTCTTCAAAGGAACCTCTCCCATGGCCCCCTCATCCCAGAGTGTCCCCCAGAGAGCTCAGGCCTACCATTGCCAGTCTCCAGGCCTGTGAGCAGCACAAATGATTGCGGCACACCTTCACATATGAAACACAGCTGGAGTGGATAGGGAGGGAGATCGTAACTGGAAATACTGAGGTTGAGCATCTTGAGACTTTAGAGAATTGAGACTCAAGTTCAAAAGAAATGTGTAAAAGAATGAGGACATGAAATGCTGTCTTCGGGCTGCTGTGCTCATGACACAGCAGCTATGGCTGCCTGTACAACATCCGTATACAATCCAGCCAGTCAACATTCTGCATGGATGGGTGACGGGCTCATGAGGCCCGGCTCCTAGAGGAGGAAATAGTGGCAATGGATGATGGCTAGGGATGGGTTGATGTTTTGTTTTTCCTTGAGGGATGTGGCTGCTGGTAGGCTGCCCATGCTAAGGTGGTTGACTCTATATCTATGCATGGGGAGGCAGCACCAATTGAATTCACTGAGTTATTTTTTTTTAATATGACAGGCAGATGGGAGGAGGATGTGTTGAGGCAGGATCCAGGAGAATTTGGGAGGGGGGGAGTAAGGGATGGATTTGATCAAGATACATTGTATACATATGTGAATGTGAAAGAAGAAATAAAAATATTATAAAGAAATGAGTAGATTAAGTCGGTAGTGTTCTAGGGTTGGTTGGGAATCTTGAATTGTCCCAATTCCAATAGGAAGATTAGTTCATGTTTCTTGAAAAAGAAAGGAGCCACGATTCTTGGGTTTCTTTGAGTTTTGGAAGCCTGACTTCCCCTGTAGCTCCTGACTGTATCCTGGATACACTGGGTTGCCTGAGCCTCTATCCCTCCTTCCCTACACTCCTAACCTGGTCATGTTTCCACCTTACAATCCAGGCATACTTCAGTCTCTCCCCTGCCTGCTTCATTTCCAACCTTGGATAGACTCCACCATCTCTGGGGTTCAGTTAGAAGCTTAGCCCTAGTGCAAATCACTCGAGCGCCCCACTGGTAAATACTGTGAGCTAGTCACTGTCAGTCCCCACCTTCCCTAGGCTCTCTTAGGCACAGGTGGCGATGTCTTCACATGGTTGCAGAGTCCTAACCTGCTGGCTATGACTTTACGCATGCAGAACTGCACATCGTTAGGATGCCGCTCTTCTGGACATCTTTGTGCACCAACCTGTCTGTGTCCTGTGGTCCTTGGCAGTCGCTTTTCTCCCGGTCCTCCACAGATGGTGGGTTTGTTGTTCCCATTCAGTTTATCACTGCATTTCAAATTTCAGCTTTTCAGATAGAACCCCTTTGATCTGGCCAGAGTAGCTCTCCAGTGCATCTTGATTACACCATCTATTTTACCTTCGCTGCATAAGCGTTTGTCTCTCTGATAGCTCGTATTTGTTTGTCTGTCTTCCTTCAGCTGGAATGGTAGGATCCACAAGGAGGATTTTGTGAACATTGTTCACCCTTTTGTCTCTAGCACCCAGTATGGTGCCTCATACATGTTAGGAGTTCAGTGAACCCCAAAAAACGAAGTGAATCTCCTTTTTGGCTTCTGTGGACTTTTATCATATTGAATTTGTTATATTAAACACCTCTAGATACTGCAGCAGCCGGAAGTAAACCTGACGTCCTTGTATCCTCTCTCTCTCTCTGAGTTTCCTGTATGTTCTGCAGCAAAGCCTGCCTGAAATATAATCGTGTGTGTGACGAGAACCCAGACACATTGCCTGCCACCTTGGCTCCCAGTTCGTTTCATCTTTTAGGTGGTGATTCTTTCACATTTTGTTTCTGTCTGCGCCGTTGGCTTGATTGGCGGTGATTAGCAGAGGGCAGTCCACGCACGTGAAACACCTGCTTCCCACCCGTGTCCCTCATGAGTCGTCCTCGCTGGACTCTGTACAGGAAGCTTGTAGGTATCCTTCATGGCTGAGTGGGCTTTTCAAATTTTCTCCAGGAGTCAGTTCCAAACTGGCACCGTATGGGTGGCCACCTGTGTGTCACTTTGCCAGCGCTGCATCAAACACACCTGCCAACTTGTGAAAGAGACCAGGGGAGGCCCGAGAGTGTCCAGGAGGATTGGCAGAAAAATTGGCCCAAGAAGAAAGCTAAGCCAGGGGGAAGTACTTTTCGTTTTATCAGTTGGGTTGCAATTTAAATGGCCTCTCTCCACTTTTTCATGCAATCTTCGACTATCAGCTCTTGTATCATCCCCATTGATCCACTGTGGAGAACATGGACAAATGCATCAAAGGCTATTTGACCTCTATCCAGTAATAATAATAAAAAAGCCCAACAACACATACTGGTACCACAGTGATCAGCCAGAGTTCTCTAGAGAAACACAGAACCAATAGGATAATTAGTTGCTGGATGGATGGATGGATGGATGGATGGATGGTTGGATGGTTGGATGGTTGGATGGTTGGATGGATGGATGGATAGACGAGATGGGATATTAGCTTATTGGTGCACTATAAAAGCTTAGTCCTTGATATGCCACCAAACGCTGAAGAACCATGGAAGCTATGGTAGTATGGCAGAGCCAAGCCTGGTTGCTCAAGAACAAATGAAATTGATGGTGTGAGTCTCAGTTGAAAGCTGAAAGCCCAAGGGTGCTGGGAGCTGCTGGTCTAAGTCTCAGAGTGCAAAGGTATGAGAACATAGACCTTAGATATTCAAGAACAGGAGAAGGGCATGCCAGCTCAAGGAGAGAGAGGATGGGTTTGCTTTTCCTTTGCCCTTTGGACCTATCTGGGCCTTCAGCTGATTGGCCATTGTCCACTCACATTAGATGCAGATGGACTTTTCTTAAATGAGTCCATTGATACAAATGCCAGTCTCTTTAGGAAACAATCTCACGGATTTGTCTAGGAATAATGCTTTCCAACTAACTGGGCATCTATCTAATGTAGTCAAGTTGTCACCTAAAATTAGTCGTCATAAGGCAGAAAGGAAGGGCACAGGTGGGGACTGTAATTATAGTGTTAATTATTGCAGTAGATTCAAGAAATCATTCACTATCTAGTTTGGTTGTTTTACATGCTGTACCCAGTTGTGTTCTTTGGATAAGTGCTGAGACTTCTAGACCCAAGAGTCAGTGTATCTGATTGGATGGCTCTAGGTGGAATTCATCAGTCAAAACTGTAGGTGGAACTCTAGGCTAAAGGTATTCCATTTGAAGATACTTCTCGGTTTTGTTTACGTGGTTCTGCCATCAATGTCACATATGTGGTCTTTTCTACGTAGTCCTCAATTAGGCTCATCCCAAGCTATTGGTCCATGAAGCCATTTACAGCCTTCATTATTTTATTTGGTCTTCCATAAATTCAACTGCTTGATACCTTTGCAGTGGTCACTGTTCTGCCATAGTAAGAACAGTGGATGAAGGTGACTACACTATCCTTGAGGTGGCGGGGTCCACAGAGAGGAAGGGAGATACAGATGCACAGATGACCTACTGTAAGAGCTCGCTGAAGGAAACTTTTATTCCAAGCATGGGGAAGGGAGGAATTAGAAAATATTCCTGAAGACTGAGGCTTCTGAGCCCAGTTCTGGCAGAAGAGCAGGATTTTATTTGATAGAGAAAAGCATGGCAAGTGCTCCTAGCAAAGGCCACCGGTGAAAGATCTCCTGGGACAGGGTGCATCAGAGGGTACATTTGGAACTATCCTGAGGACAGGATGAGCCAGGAAGAACTGACCAGAGTCCTTGCAGGAGAAGACTTGAAATTTTGGAAAGATGGCAGTGGCTGCAGAGTGAGTGACGGGTGGGTTGAAGAGAGGAAGACTTTATAGATGGTCTTGTTGTTTTATTGGTAGAAGTCAGACAAATGCCAGTTGCAGGGAGGAAGGAGAAAGAAGTTGAGAGTAAAGACATAAAAAAGGAATAGTCAGATGATCTGATATAAAAAGCTTCGAGGGAACGATTGATGTTCAAGCCTTGGCCTCAGGGAAACAGATGGATGTGACACCAAGAACTGAGATAGAGGCCCCTGTGAGAATGTGCCTGTATCTTTCTGTAGTTTGCAAAGAAGGTTTGGGTTCACTAAGTGCCACCCCTCTCTCCTTAAGAGCTTGTCCAAAGAAATAAGACTCTTTTTGAGCTACCTAGGAAAACCTGAAGGGAACAAGATGCCCTTCCAGGCATGTACTGGACCCTGGGCACTGTCCACTCAGGGAAGACTGAAATCACCTGCCTGCAAGGAAGTAGACACGTGTCACTGTGCTACTTGTAGACTCTGAAAGGGGACTCATGGCCCACACCTACTTATATCAGGCAGTAGGAATGGGCTGAAGGTCTGACTTTGCCCAGCAAGCCTTATTCTTTTTAAGGAAGGAACAGTGGATGGCCTGACTCTGTTCTCTGGGTATTTGGGCCCCATCCTGGCCAGGTAGGAAGCTGAAGAGCTACTTGAAAGAGATCATATGCATAGATTATACCAACACGGGCTCTACTTTCTCTGAAAAGCAATTTCAAAGCCACTTCATTCTCCACCTGCATTTGGCTAATAGCCTGATTACAGCCACGCTAATAACCTTCAAACACTCTCAGGAGCAGCCTTGGCTCTGAAAGCCACTGCCTCCCTTCCTCCTTGTCCTATTTCATGCTTCCCCAGGAAGGCAACGACAACAGCTGTGCATTCCTCCCGGGCCTGAGCTACTGCAAGGAGAGGCAGATGGTTGTGGGCTCATTCCTGAAGTGCCCTTCTGGGGACCATCAGCCCCAGCTCCCAGGCTGACATCCCACTCAGGGCTACAGGTCAGAGCATAAACAGTTCTTATGAATATGGATGCTGAGGATGGCGGCTGATTGCTTTCGGTCTGCAGGGCAAAGCTACCACCCCGAGTAGGCCTGATATTTTGAAGGTCAGAATGAAGGGTGGTCTTCTGAGCCATGAGAAAGGCCATTTTGAGATTTAGGATCCCATCGCTATCAGGAGAAGCAGTACAGGGAAGCATTTGTCACGCTGTCCCTTTGTTCAGCACTGCCATGTGCCTCGGCAGCTTCTAGTTAGGAGGCTGGGTGGTTAGATGCTGCGGGAGGAGTTTTTGCAGTGATGAGTTGTGATGGATGAGTAGGAAAACATCTTCCAACTCCAAGGGGCGCACTGTCCTAATCCATGACGTGGCTGGTGATGGTCCCCTGTATGGGCTCCCTTCCCTTTCTTGTCTAGAGCCCACCCAGTCTCCATGTTCAGCGCAGGCCCTAGTCTCCTTCATGAACCTTCCCTGGTGGCTCCAGACCATATTTATGTGGCGTCTAGTGTCTGAAGAGCTCTGCTTCTGTTTGTGACTTACAGAATCCAAATTCTATTCATCCAAAGAGCTCTCGTGTCCATTACTAGTTTCCTAGTCATTTGGTTTAGTGCCCAGAAGCCAGCATCCAAAGAGACAAATCTCCATGACATTCAGAGGGATGTTCTTACTACAGGTCATGATCCTGTGGCTATTGGAATGCCTCATCCTGGGAGAGATGTCACTAAAGCCTGGTCCATTACAGATAACTGCTCAGGGCCTGAAAAGATGGCTCAATACATAAAGTGCTCTCCACACAAGCATGAGGATGGAAGTTTAGATCACCAGCACCCATGTAAATGCTGGGTGGTGAGCATGGTAGCATGCTTGAAACCTCAGACGCAGAGGTGGAGACAAGGGGTCCCTGGGGCAAGTTGGCTAGCCAGACTAGCACAGTTGGCAGCCTCTGGGTTCGGTGGAAGATCTTGCCTGCTTCAATGAACAAGGTGGAGAGCCACGAGGAACACTCCTGACATTAGCCTCCCTCCCACACCTGTACACGTGCAAACATGGATACACACATGCTCACACACCATACCCACAGACACATCCACAACGAGAAAAACAAAAATGTCATGCCCAAGCTCCCCTTTAGGGCCTCTGGGCAAACCAGGCTGGAGGTTTCCTCCCCCTTTCTCTTCCCTCACTCCTCAGAGAGCGTGGAAGAAGAAGGATGTAGTCTGAGCCAGGTTCATTGTATAGATGCCTGGCTTCCTATCTGGCCCAGTAGACAGGACTGAGTGCCGCATTCTGGCCTCATTTTGATGGTATTTTGTGATAGTGGCCCATAGGGTACACTGAGAACAATGAACAGGGGCAGTGATGACCAGTTTAGAGGCCCTAGTTGTTCAAGGATCTCTGTATAGTTATCAGGGAGCATCCAGTTATTCCTTTGGTGATCACCCTGAGCTCAGTGATCAAGAACCTAGTTAGGAAGAGAGTGGGTGGTGCTTTGGACCTGGGAAGAGATGAAGAGATGGAAGGGGTTGATGGAGGGGTGGCAGGAACACAGACAGAAGCAGGTAGGCACACATAGCTTGGATTTTTCCTTAAGGAGCCTAGCTTGGTCTTCTCTAAGCTCCTGTACCACACTTTCAGCTTATGCCCCAAATGTCACGATGATTCCAATTCTATGGCTTTGCCTAAGTCAAGCCATTTCTCTTTCATTACTGTTCACTTGACAAATGATTACTTAGCTGCCGAGCCTCAGTTCCAATGCTACCAGCCTGGAGTTCTCAACTCCAGGACCCCAGGATTTCAAATGCTTTGCAGCTCCTTTTACTCTCACCTGGTTCCTTTGTGGGTCTGCCTTTCTGTGAACTCCCGGAGGGCTCAGATGATGCTTCGTTCACCTCTGCACTTTCAACAGTAGCCCCGTACCCAGCACTCTGTGGGTCCTGAACAGATGCTTTCAGAATTGAGCAGAAGCTGAAGCAGCCACTGAGCTGCTTTGAGCAGGAACCGCGTCAACTTCACTGGTGCTAAAGGATTTTTGCCTAGAGACAGACGCTGCGGCGGATAAGTCAATGTCTGAACCTCAGCTAAGGCAGATAAAGTAGTAAAGGGTGGAGCCCAAACTGGATTTGCTGCCAGTGTAAGCGTGGAGACCTTAGGAGGGAGGTTTAGGAACTGACTCTCAGGCCTTCGTGCTAGGAATCACTAAGGGAAATATCTTACAAGAAGGGAGGTGGTAGGGTAACGATGGTAAAGGTTCGATGAAGCCGAGGGAGATACTATGAGCATTTCCTTTCTCCAGTGTGTAAAACAAGGATCTTTCCGATGCGGGAAGTGGATCTCTAATGGCCAAAGCAGGTAGATTGGCTGTTTGTGTTCTTGGTTGGAGAGAGAAGCAGATGAGCCAAGCCAGAACCCAGGCAGAGGGAAGGTCGGGTATTGTCAGTTGTCTACTGCAAGAAAGGGAGCGTTTCAGTGGCCAAGGACTCTGCTCCCTGAAGGGAGGGCAGAGGCTGCTGTTCTGAACTAACCTCAGGCCATTCCTGCAGCATCTGGGCTTTGTCTTCCCTGCATCTCCCCTCTGATGGGTGTGGTGAAAAAACATGGTGGTTAAGAGCAGCGGGTCCCTATGTCAGTGGTACCCACGGCTCAGGTTAGAGCTCTGCCTATCTGGCCTCTCAGGTTGGAAAGCAGCACCTAAGGATGTGAGAAATGGCTTCCTTGGATGGGTGCTCTGCTGGACTTCTTCCAGACATGGGGGGAATGCAAACAGTGGAGAAAGGGTAGATCTGGAGGTACCTCTGAGGGAAATGTGGGTGACCCTAGGAGAACACTGGCTAGAGAGTCCATTCTCATCCTCAGTGACATCACCTCTGGACCCCACGTCTTTTTTCTGTCTGTCCCATCTGGTCTCGAGCAGCCAGCCAGCCAGCCAGGCAGGCAGGCAGGACTTCTGGTGTCCTGGTTCCAACAGGTGCAGTGAACTCCTTCCTCCCTGTGCTTTTGATGATGTGTATATAGAGAAGCTAATTTGGCTTCTTTCAAATTGGCCTCTTATGTTTCCTGGTGACATCTGAACAGTCACAGCTGGGGCTGTACTAAAGGTGAGTGTTTTTAGAGGCAGGGTAAGAAGTGGACAAGGACAATGATAGAAGTGGGAAGGGTGAAGGAAGAAGTCCAAAGATGAGCTCTAGGAGTTGTCAAAGATACGGGACTCTAGAATTCCGCCCATATTTAAACGCAGAGAACCATTTCTTCTTTGTAAGGTTTTGTTCTGTTTAGATTTTAGCCAGGCTACCAAAAGCAGTTCATATGTCAAGATTTCAGTTTGTTTGCTCAGATGATTTTCTTCAAAATAATTTTTTTTTTTTGAGAGAGAGAGTATGCAGTCCTGGTTGTCCTGGAATTCACTGTGTAGACCTGACTGGCCTCAAACTCACCATCTTCCTGCCTCTGCTTCCCAAGTGCTGGGATTCAAGGCATGCACCACTATGTCTAGTTTTTTTTAAGTACTTAAATTAAATTTTTTTTTATTTTATGTGATGACTGTTGGCGTACATGTATATATGTGTGTGCAGTACATACATAGGCCAGAAGAGGGCATCTGATCATCTGGAAGTGGAGTTACAGGCTGTTGTGAGCCACCATTTATGTAGGTGCTAGGAATTGAACTCAGGTTCTCTGCAAGAGTAGCAAGTACTCTTAATCACTGAGCCATCTTTCCAAACCTTAAGATAATTCTTCTTTATTTATGAATTTCACTTGACCATGAATGTAGAATTCTGAGCAAAAGAAAACTATGGGTAAAATTGTATCCTCCACAAGTTTGACATGACGGGGGCAGTTTACATAGCTGTTGTTTGGAACAGTCCTTCCTGGGGACCTCAGTGCAGACATTTCTGAAAATGACTGGAGTGGACAAAGTGGGGGCACAGCCTCCTGTGCCGGGGATTCTTTCACATCCTCGCTACTTAGATGACATGAATGATTCCTTAAATAAAAGGGAGGCATTCTGGGAACAGAGGTAAATGTTGTCATAGCACCCACCTGTTCCCTTCTACCTAGAAAGCAGAAGGCATCCTAGAGCCTCTGTCATTCAAGCTAGGGCCCAGATTGAGGAATTGGAGTAAATTGCTATCACAGCCACTTCATCACTAATATCAAGATCACTAACACATCAAACCCCTTCTTCTCAGATTGTGAAGGGCAGCGGGTTAGAGGCTCTGAGGGACCAAGAGAGGTTAGGTGGATTCAATACTGTCCTGACAGACCCTAAGGAGGAGGGACAGACAGACCTTAATTCAGTCCGTACCATGGAACTATGGCATAGAAAGATCTCTCTCATCTCTGTGCCTCAAACAATATTGTAACAGATTCTCATTTTGTTGCCCCCCCCCCCCCAATAGTTCTGTTCCAAACAGCAAAATAGAACAAAAGAGCTGATGGCTCCTGGAGCCAAAAGGATTTTATGAGATTACAGCTGAGTCAAATCTGCGCGCTGCCAACAGCACATTAAAGGAATGGCATTATTGTGTTGGAGACCTGGGTCCCTTTGCTCTAAACTGTCAGTGTTTGTTATCATTATAGACTAAAGGGCAATGTTATTGAGTGAGAACTCTACACACACCGCATGGGTGGGGGGAGCAATAGAAGCTTGTTTATTCTTGGGAACTCTGTAGGTGTGTATGGCTGGGGGTGTGGGGGTATTCCCAAATAGTACACCTATGTGAACCATACTCATGTGGGCCAGCAGACATATCTAAGTTGGTCTTCTAAGACCTGGAGGATGTGTCCCAAATAGGGAACACAGATAGCCGAGTTTGCGCTCCCTTTGGGGGAAAGGAAAGTAAGGAGAGCTTCTCCTTAATTGTGTTCCTGGCATCTGAACTGTACTGCGAAGTGGTTCACCTTGAACTCCATGGAGGAGCTGAGTGGCTGCAAATCAAAGGCTCGCGACCCCCAGATCAGTCCACTAATGAGGCGGTTCTATGGGAGGCCCTTGAAGCCGGATGACAGCCTCCACATGTCTTAGCTGTTCCCAGGGAGGAGTGGGGCAGACGTGTGGGATGCCAGAAGCGTAAGTGAGAGGCAGAAGTCAATCCATCCAGGCTGCTGGTCTTTACCGAGCTGCCTAACAGCACACAGCACCTGCATCCAAATGGGCTGAGCCTTTATTTCCTGGCGTTTGTGGCCGCTGAGAGAGGTTCAATACAGAGATGGCTGTGAGGGAAGGAAATCTGGTGATGCTGGAAACACACACCCTCCCTATGTCATCCTTGCTTTCAGACACCGGCCCATAGACTCTGTCTGGGGCTGTTCAGTCTCCATCCTCATCCTCATCATCTTCAGTGCCCTTACCTCGGGGCCCCATGTTTTTTCTCCCTATTCCTCTGTCATGTCTGAGTCCCACTGCTTTCCTCCATCCCCACTGCTGTCAGTCCAAGGGATCCCAGTATGCCCCCAACAACAATCTCTGGTACCCAAAGCCATCCCTTCCTGGATATCCTCCCTTCTACCTGCTGTTCCTGTCAAATACAGCCACCCTCCTGGCCACACCTGGATCCTTCAAAATTGCTGACCCCTGAGAAAATGAACTCAGAAACATGCTTTCTGAACATCTCCTCCCGTTACTCCCTGCTCTGCCCGTTCTCACAGATATATTGCCCCTCGTCCTCAAGTCCCATCCTGAGGGCTCAGGATAGCTCCTAGAAGACTTCCTCTATGCAATGCCTCCCCTGATCTGATTCCTCTGACAGCTTCAGCGCCCGTGTTTCCCTTTGAACCAGACTTACCACATGACTTCATGTTCTGCCGCAGCCTCATACAAACCTGCTCCTCTCTGAGCCCTCACTGCCAAGACCTTTTCTGAATCAAGTCATGGCAGTGTCTCTCTCTGGTCCCAGGCTCTGACCTTTCAACTCAGAGTCCACTCCTGTCCTGCATACGTTTGTGCTTTCATCACGGGGTCCTTCTGCTGCTCTCTAGTGGCCAGGCATTTTCATGTGGCCAGTTCTTCAGATCTTCTGTCCAGTGTGCCTTTTATGTGTATACATGTCTCTGGCTTGTGTCAGGATAGGTTGGCTACGTACTGATGCTTTCTACAAGAAGATGTGGTCTTTGAGGACAAGAGCCAATTTTATTCAACTCTGTTAGCACAACTCCTGCCCCATGGCTAATCTTGATGAACATTGCATATTCTCTCCCTCACACACACACACACACACACACACACACACACACACACACACACACACACACACAGAGAGAGAGAGAGAGAGAGAGAGAGAGAGAATGGGGGAGCATGAGTGTATGTGTGTGTCCAGGCTCAGAAGATAGCCTTGGATATTATTTCTCAGCTACCATCTGCCTTGATTTTGGTGGTGGGGTGTCTCTTTGGCCTGAAGTTTATTTGCCAAATGGGCTAGTTGGTTGGCCGGAGAGCTCCTGCGATCCATCTGCCTCTGCCTCTCCAGTGCTGGGATTGCAAGTTTACACTATCTTTCCTGAAATTTTCCCGCTACAGGCTCTGGGGATCGAACTCAGATCCTGACTAAGCAATCTTCCTAGCCCATATGTTACACTCATAAACTTCCCAGTACATGCCTTCCATTAGATGGACCCCCTGGGTCTTCATCAGAGAAGCCTCAAAGCCTGACCTCATCTCTCCCTAAGGTTTTCCTGGGAAAAGACTCTTTCGGAGCCTCCTGCCAGTCCATCCTTCCTCCTTGAAGTACCGATGGCCGGGTGGCCTTTCCTAGTCCTGTGGTGGTGGTAGTGGGAGGCAGCAGGGACCAGAGAATGTCACAGAACACTGTGTGAACTGGCAGCAGTTCTGTGGGCTCACCAGCTGGCATGATGGGGAAGAGCCAGAGGGAAAGCTCATGTTTTTCTGCCCAAAGCTGAGAAGCAGGAGGGCAGCCAGTGGTCTCAGAGCTGAAGGCTTAGGAGGGAGATGTGTGAAGGTCACCTCTGTCTGCTTTGTGTCTGACCAAAGAGAGGCGTTGTGGATGCCATGTGTGTTCGTGTGTGGGTGTTGCAAGCCACTGGGCATGTCTAGATAGCTAATAGCATGCTTCCACGGCAGAGCGAGAGGAGGATCCACTAATCCGATTTGTAATTTATCTCTTGGGTTGATCCCAGTGTTCCTCCTTTGTTTCTGAGTTGATACATTTATCTGAGGGCTCAGAGAGTTCACCTTGGCAAAGTCTTGCATGAATAGAAGCATTTAACTTAACAGATAAGCATATAGCTCTAGCCCTGAGTGTGAGTGTGTGTGCGTGTGCACACATGCATGTGTATATTTGCATGCAGCTGCTTTAACCCTTAAATGAGGGACTTCCTCTCAGGAGGGGAACACAGGATTGGTTTGTACAGTTCTTGCTTTTGTAAAGGCATTGGCAGAGAGAGCCAGTTGGAATGGGGAGAGGGCTAAGCGCTGTTTAAAGAGATTCTGGATGCAGTCAGACCACAGCTCAAGCTTTTCTTTGTTCTAGGAAGGTTGGGAAGGAGGTGGAGAAGAGGCATAGCCCTGGGCTTCTCACCTTTCTTGAATCTAGTGCCTCCTACCTTCCTAGGCATCTGTCACTGATGAATGTTGGCTTACCAAAGAGGTGGGTTTCTTGAGCCGCCCCCCATCCCGCAAATCTCCTGGTTTGCTGTGGTAACATTACCCACAGGAGCTGCTTCTTCAGCTGCCTAAGGATACAAGACTAATAATAGTGCTGGTTCAAGGTTAGGACAAAGTCTTCTGACCCTCCATCCAAATACAGCTTTGGGAAGCATGGCTCATGCTGGATATAAGACAGTTGAAAGCATCTTTAGCTGAAGACCATGGGTTCATCATCTAATTACATTAGTTCCTACCAAGATGGTGCAAGGGCTTTAATTTCCAGAGTGGGTCAAGTCAGCAGAAGTGGATCATTCACTCTGGGATGACCCTGGTACCCTTCGGACCCAGTCTTTAGCACTGTGTAGGATTCAAAGTTGTTTGTGGATACCTAAGCCCACTCTCCCTGCTGACCAGCTCTGTTACTGACTCAGAATATTAGGATTTGATTTTTTTTTCCTGGTTTATAGCGCGCTCTCTCTCTCTCTCTTTCTCTCTCTCTCTCTGTTTCTTTGTCTCTCTCTGTCTCTTTGTCTGTCTCTGTCTCTCTCTTTCCTTGCCTCCCTCTCTTTGTTCTTTCTTTTACTCTCTCTTCTTTTCCTAATAGCTTTTCAGGTATATGAGTCACCATATAATCAACTCACTTAAAAACACACGCCAGTGCTTTCACGTCTATCTTCAGAGCTGTGCAGATATTGCTAGAATCAACTTTAGAACACTTTCATCAGGCCCCCAAAGAAGCTCTATGTTCATTAGCAATGATCGTTTTCAGCCCCTCGCCAGTCTCAACCACCTTATTCCTGGACAACACTTGATCTGTGTTTTGTCCCTACAGATTTGCCTCTTCTGGACACTCTATGTGTGTGGAAATGTACGGTATAAACTTCTATGTCCAGCCTCTTTCACTTAACATTGTTTCCAGGATTGAACAATGTTATATACTAGTACTTCATTATATCTTTACTGTCAAATAATATTTCATCTCATGGATGCAACACATTTTGTTTTCCTATTTTCCAGTTGTCAGACAGGGGTTACTTCCAGTTTGGGGTTATTGGGAGTCACACTGCTATGAAAAGGAGTGTTTTACATTTTTGTATGTTTTCATTTCTCCTGAGTATAATAACTAGGGGTAGGGGGACTGAGTCATATATTAATTCTAGGCTTAGACTTTTAAGAAGCTGCCACACATTTTCCAAAGATGATTCAGCCCTTTATATACTATTCCCACCGTGTCTCATCTTTGTATTGCAGGAGAGTTTCAATTTCTCTGCAGACATCTGTTATTATCTGTCTTCTTTGATATTGCTAGCCTAGTGGGTGTGAAACTGTATTTCATTCTGGTTTCTATTTGCATTTCCCCTCGTGGCTCACAGTGTTGGAGATCTTCTCTATGGCCTTTGTCCATTCGTTTGTCTTCTTTGGGGAAATACTCAAGAGTACCTCTGCCCATCTTTTAACTGTACCCTTTATCTTATATTACTGATGTTCAAGAATTCTTTCTCTATCCTATATGTATCTGTCAGCTACATGATTGTCATAGTGTCCAATCTGGGGATGTTTTTTCATTTCATTGATGGTGTCCTTTGAAGAAAAACAGCTTGTAATTGTGATGAAGTCCATTTTTTGTTGTTGCTTTTGTGTTTTTTGTCTTTATTCTGTGTCTGGGGGCTATAGCTAAGACATCACCGGCTAACTCACAGGTCATGGAGGTGTACTCCATTGTCCTAAGAGTCCCACAGCCAAGCCTTTGGATCTGTGTCAGCCGATTTCTGATTGTGGTGTAAGATGGGGACACAGGGTCACTCTTCAGCTTCTGTTTCATCTGATCGTGTGGCACCAGTTTCTGAAAAGGCCATTGTTTCTCCCATTGAGCTGTTTCAGGCACTGGCATAGGTCGACGGCCTGTGCACGTGTGGGTTCATTGCGCGACCCTCACTCTCTTCCTTAGATATGTCCTCACATCAGCATTACACTGTCTTGAAGACTTGTATCGAATTCTTAAGTTTGGAAATCCATCTTTCTATTTCCTGTGTACGTCTGGAAGCATGCACTCTAAGTGAGGCTGGAATGTGGCTGGAGAGGAAAGCCTGACAGCAGGGGCCAAGGACCCCGGGAGACATTAAAGATGGGGGATCAGGGAATGCTATTTTTATACCTTGCCCAATGGAACCTCGTGTAAGCCATTTGGTCTCTTTCCCTTTTCGTAGAGTGCAGGCTCTGAGCTAGTTGGTTGTGAAAGGGATTTTTGATTCTAATAATTCTGGAGGCAAGGAAGTTTCAGTTTGTTTAGGCCAATTCTACCATAGGACACCCCCATCCACCCTGTGACTTAGTATCTGTATGCAAATGCTTGTGTGTGTGTGTGTGTGTGTGTGTGTGTGAATGAATATGTGGGGTGTTCTGTGGGATAATCTTTTTGTATGTGAATACATATTGTGCTCATTGGTTATTGATAATAAAGCTCATTTGGCCTATAGCAAGGCCAAATAAGGCTAGGTGGGAAAGCCAAACTGAAAATACAGAGAGAAAGAAGGGTGGAGCCAAGAGAGGGACTAGCTAGCTGCTGGGGAAGCAAGATGCTAGAGGACAGGTAAAGCCATGAGCCATGTGGCAAAATATAGATGAATAAAATGGATTAATTTAAGTTGTAAGAGCTAGTTAGTAATAAGCCTGAGCTATAGGCTGGGCATTCTGTAATTAATGTAAGCTTTTGTGTGGTTATTTGGGACCCGGCAGTTGGGACAAAAGAAAAGTTCTATCTCCATTTATTGGGGGTGGGGGAAGGTTTGCAGGCGGATGTGAGCCATAGTGCTGTGTATATTGCGTATCAGCCTTCACCTCTGAGGTGTTGACCAACATGGATTCTCCCCTATGTGTGATTATATACGATGAGGATTTTAGGTTATTTTGTTATGTCCATGCCCACAAAGACCTCGGAGAGTACTAAGATCATGTCTAAAGGGCACAAGTGGTTCAACATGTAGCATTATAGATATCAGTAAGGCTAATAACAGTAATGGGTCTCAGTGTATGGAATATAGTTAAATTTGTGAGTTCACAATGCTGTTAAAAAAAACCCACTATTATCTGGAAGTTCTGGGTTCTGTGATTGGTGAGAGACCACCAGTTGTGCTCCAGGCTTGGACTGGTTCTTACTGCCTTACAATTTTACCTGGTTGCCTCGTCTGTGGGCTCTGTGCCAGCATGTCATGACCAGCCCGCTGTCATCCCCTGGTATTCTGTGTCCATCTGTTTGGAGAAGGTGGAGGGAGCTGCAAAACTCTTGGAAAGGGTCTGCCCACCCAGAGTTGACCAAGCCCCGCCTGTTGGTAATCGGTTTCCCTCTCAGAGACGAACCTGTGCCTACTCTCACACAGTACCATTGCTCAAGATTAAGGAAGAATAACTCACCATTGGGAAACATGCCCCACTCACCTCCTCCCGGGCTCCCTTACAGCACCCTGCGCTCTCTGGTGCATTGCTACTCTCTGTTTCCAAGCCAGAAGCTTCTATTAGAAGAATAAAGCATGTGTTTCTCTGCAGGCTGCAGGTCCTGTGATCGTGTGCCTTCTCAAACGGGGGCGTGAAGATTTCAGAAGGTTAACAAAATGGCTTTTGGTTGAAAAGGTGTGGCCAGTGGGGCTCAGGTGCTTGGTGGCAGCGGGACCTGTGCTCTCAGCTTTGCTCCTCCACTCCTCTCTTCCCCCTCTGAGCCTCAGTTTCTTTCCATATAAAAGCAAAATAGCAAAAAAAAAAAAAAATCACTGAACCCAGAGAGAGGACCCGGCCTCAAAGGTCACCTACTGTACGAGTCCCTTTATGTGGCTTTCTAAAAAAGGCAAACACAGGGTCAGAAAACAGATCAATAGCTGCCAGGAACAGACGGGTGGGGGAGAGATTAGTTGCAAGGGGCACGGGAACATTTGGGGTGATGGAGTTGCTTCATCTTGATGTTTTTCCCCCTGTGGGCATTACATCATTGTGTAAGTTGGTCAGGATTGATAACACTACACATAAAAGGGATGAGTTCTATTACAAAAGAATTACAGCTCAGTAAACAGGCAGCAAAAATGATCACACACACACACACACACACACACACACACACCACACAGCTCTCTGAGGTCTCTCTCAGTGCTGACCTGTACCGATTCTCCCTAAGGTATGGTCATGGGCTGCAGAAAGGGATAGCCAAGGTTTTGATTTGCTTTTAAAAGTATCCTTCCCCGACTCTTCCACCTATCTAAAACATTCTTTCCATGATGTAATGGGAGAGAGAGGAAAGTGGCCTTCATCTTTGTGGTCAGCTGCCCAGGACTGAAGCCTCTCCCTTGGTGGTGGTAGATGAATATCTTGTTTCTATAGATGTCAGTTGTTCTCAGGATGGAAGCCCTGTCTGCTCCTCTTGTTCTAGGTCAGGGGTCTGAGTCTCTGGCTTGAAATGAACTATTTCTGAGCATAATCTCAGAATCCAGATTCCAAGAAAGAAGCCATGTGGCCTGTAGGACAAATGGGATTGTTGATGGAGGTGTGACCTCTACTCTTTCTGCCTCCATCCGGGTCTGAGTGAGGAGCACCCTCGCCAATAACCAACTACTCTGTTGTTACTGCTGGGTATCCACTGAGGTCATCCCAGCGACACAGGGAGGGAGCCAGGCTTCCAGTGGGAGAAAACAGCAAGTGGTTTTTTGTGGCAGTCACAGAGAGGCATCTGCCTACACGGGCCAACAGGACCCATCGCCTTTGGGCTGGTGGTAAGGAATGACCTCCAAAGTCATAGGGGCATGCTGCCTGCTTGGTCAGGGTTTGCGACGTCTTCCACCACCACCAATTCCCAAATCCATTTCAGATGTGGTGTTCACACCAGAGTTATTTCTGGAGCACTTGCTGTGTGCCAGGTTCAGGCTCAGTTGCCCATGTGAGTTTCCAGCTCTTCTCCAGGGAAGCAAGTGTCCAGACAGACTACATGGCTCGGTCTTTGCACTTAGTACTGGTTGAAATCCCTGTGGCTTGAAATCAGTCAGGGCTGGGAAGTCTGGCTCAGGGTTCTGAGGTGGCTTGAACAGGAGGAGTGTGCCTCACAAACAACTCTGCCCCGACAAGCTCCTCCAACCCACCCTCTAAGTTCACTAGACCCTGTGACACTTCCGTGGCTGTGTGCCCTATCCCTCGGGGTGCAGAGACAAGGATGTCCCACAACCTTGGCTCTGGGTGCAGCAAACAAACACGATGAAGAAAGACGAGCCTGGCAGCTGCAGGCACACACAGTGCCACCCAAAGAACTCAGAGTTCCTGGAGATGGAGGGAACACGCTGGCGAGAGATTTGTAGGCCCAGGAATAGATGTGTCCAAGGAACACCTGGGTCTGCAGGCTGGCACATACCAATAGAAGTCTTAGAATTAGAGGCCCAAGAACACTCTGGAGACTGGGACCAGTGAACAGCAGAGAGCTTGCACCAAGGAGATCCCTTAGCCAAATAGGTCCTGAGAAAGGTATTTGTAGATGAGAAGCTGCAAGGTAGATTGCAGAAGTCCTTTGGGTTTTAACTGGTCCCTTCCCCAACCCTCACCCCGAATTTAAACAGATATCTGTCCTCAGAGGTGTGTAGGACTGTGTGCGTGCTCAATGACGGTTTGCTAGACAAAGATGTGGAAATTAGTCAGACGGTAGGCTGGCAAGGAGGCTATCTGCTTCCCTGGGAGCGGAGAGACAATTGGGGTTGGCTGTGGCTGAGGAAGGCGGAGAAGCATGGCTGTTGTGGGTGGGTCAGGACCCAATGGCAGAGCAGAATATCGACTGGAAGGAATGGGGCACATGTCACCTTGAACCTGACCTTCTACATCAGGAGAACTGTACAATGAGATGGCCCTGCACTGAGAGACAAAGATGTGACTGACGACCCATTCCCACATCTCTGAGATCACTCCTACTTCCAGGAGCAAAATTTCTGCCTCTGAGGCGTGCTGCGAGGAGCCAGCCTCCTCATTATCAGAGGGCCCTTGTGACTTTGTTCCAGTCCTTCTTGCCACAGCCTGATTTTTCAGGCTCTAGGTGTCCTGCTGCTTAGGCAGTGGTGGGGATTGAGATTGTCTGTTGCTCAGGAAACCGAGACTCCCTGTAAGGAACAGTCTGTATATGGCAGACTTGGTCCTCAGACTTTATTTAACAGGGTCACTCCTGCATACAGACATCAGGGCAACATGACCCCCTAAAGGAAGGTACCCTGGCAGAGACTGGAGTTGCAGCCTTTTGGTGATACTGAGATTCCAAGCTACTGGGAGCATCTGCTTTTTCTCTCTTGCTCTGGTGTCCCCAGGAGAGGGAAAGAGATGAATATGTTTGTGTGTGTTGGTGAGAGCGGTAGGTAGTGATGAGCCAAAGGAAACAGTAGGCACCTTTTTTTTTTGTTCTAGAGGTGCATTCTGTCCATGGAACCCCCAAACCAAAGAGCCACACATAGTTAACTGAATCGTAGTGGGTTCAAGTAGTTGTTTATTTTTAGACCGTTTCCAGCATGTTTGGTCCTGGGGTCCAGTCCCCAAATTCCAGAAAAATAAACTAATGAGAACCACATGCACTACGAGGAGGCCATTCCGACGTCTGTGGTCATGCGGTGAATAGTCGTAGGCTATAGGACAGGGACCCTTGGTGTGGGCAGGGCTCCCCCACCTTGACAGCTGATGGCAGCTGGCTCTGCTCCCTCACTGCGGCTTGGGGAAGGCTGAGCCCCAGTTATTTGGATCCTGCCACCCCAGGGTCCCTGTCCCTTATTGCTACATTTGCTACTTTGCTACTTGATGGCCCCTGGGTCTTGCCCAGGGGAGGCCTTATCACTGGGTGGCACTAATGAGTAAGTTGCTGGCATCTGCTGTTGCCATGGTTACATGAGCACAGGCCTCTTTTAGAGGGTCTGGTGGTAAGTTATTAGCAGTTTATTTGACCACTGTTCCAACTATCCCACGGTCCTTGCCACATATTCATCTCAGCCAGGTCCTTTAAGAGGCTGGTGACATACTATTTCACCCCAGCCCTGGGCTTCCCACTTCCTGTACCTTGTTAAAACATTCTCCTCCAATAAATTCCCCAGGGCCCAAAGATGGACAGCCCCCCCGATTCTTTCCCACTTGTGGAAAAGGCTTCAAGGTGCTGTCTTCTGAAGCCCACACATGTAGAACAGAATAGGAGGACACATTTCAGGAAAACACACCAACTTGCACAACAAGCAAGGGGGCCAGGCTCCTGGTTCTGTATCCTGTTGGTGAGGTAGTTTGAACATCCCAGGAATCCTGTTGGGCACGTCCCACGAGTCTGGCTAGTCCAAGCAGCAACCTATGTTGTATAAGGCCCTTCCTGGGTACTAGCCTGGTACCCAGCTACTGAGCTGTGGGCAAGCCTGGAATACACGTCAATAACTGTACTTTCGGTTGGACCTCCCTTTGTTTCTGGGGCACAGCGACAGCTTGCCAGGAGGAATGACACTGCCATGCTTCTTTCTAGAATGGCAGGTGGTTTCTCCTGCCTACCTGGGCCAGGCTGGTGTCAGGGTGAGCTGGGTATTTAGATGTACAATCTCCCAGCTCTGTTCTTTCCATGCAGGGAAACCTTATTTCAGCTTTTGTTCCCTGCCTTGGCCATAGGTGTCTCACCGACTGAGATTGGGAAGGTTGCCAAAATGTTATTTTCTCCACAAGTCGTCATGGGGTAGAGTCTCATCTCAGAGACCATATTGGGTTAGGAGAGCCCAGCAGGCTTCTGGGGGCCAGGATGGGGCGGAGGGAGGAATCTGCTTTGCTGAAAAATGATTACCAAACATACAGATTTTTGTCCGTGTGTCAGGTCAAAGGGAAGCTGGTTTATACCCAATTTTTCAAATCTTTGCATGTCAAACTGACTTGGGTTTGTCAACTTTAGTTTTGAACAGTTTTGTTCTATTTTCTTAGCTCCTTGCCTGATCTACTAAGGAACACATCATAGTGGCCACACACTGGGGTCACCCCTGTCCTGATATGAGGTGTGGTGTTGGGGGGCTTATTGCTCCAGACTGGAATCCATCTGAAGTGTCCATCCTTGGTGCTATTGACCTGTTGACACTCCCCTCTTCTGTCCCCTGAGGGTGTTTAGAAGCTTGCCGTCTCAGGACTAGAGTATACCTGGCTCTGGGTAGGCCATGTGGCGACCTCCAGAGCAGGGTCAGTTTTCTGGTTAATATAACGTAGAAACAGAGGACAAGAATTGGGGCAGAAATAGGGCACAGAAGCCACAGCCAAGAAGTCTGCCCTATCCAGGCTGTAGCCTGGCTTAGCATGTGTGTTCTGGAGTTCATGGAAGGGGCAGGAGGCAGCCAGAATCCTTGTCCTGGATGGCTGAGGGCACAGATGTACCCATTGTTTGAGAACATCAGATGCCTTGGTGTCAGAACAGCCTACGGGACCCTTGGTAGGGAAGAGTTTCCTTCGGGCAATGTTGAGAGGAGAGGAACTTGGATGACAGTTTTGTTCAGAAACTGAAGGGTTCTGTGTAGAGGATTTAAAAAAAAAAAAAGTAGAGCTAGAGAGGAAGAGTCAGAAGAAGACCCCATTACTCGGGTTGTGGCTTCACTTATTCCTCATGTGATCACCTAGTATTTACAAAGAGCCAGGCTCGGTGGGAGCAGCTGATGAGAGTGAGTGTTTACAGCCGCCTTTGGAGGCCCCCTCTGATTTCTACCATATCTCAAGGAGAAAAGAAGGGGTGGGAGACAGAAGCGGTGGTTAGGAATCTTAGAAGGCTGGATCTAAGTGCCCGTGGTGGCTCCCCTGTGATGGACGGACAGAAGGCTTGTAGATCTGGGGTTGTGTAGAAGCAGGTATGGGCAGGCTTTGCGGGTGGGGCTAGGTGGATGGGTCACATGATGCACCCAGGAGGCTGGGACTGAACAAACACTTGTGCCTTTGGTCACCAGCTGGTGAGCTTTCATGAGCAATGCTTTTGTTCTCTCTCCTTTCTTTCTTTCTTCCTTCCTTCCTTCGTTTATATAATCCCAAGGGAGTGTTTTCACCCATGGCCAAAATAAATCAAAAGAAGGGGCCAACAAACAGGTGTTGGCAGGGAAGGTGTGTGTGGGAGGCCGTGTTTGACTTTAAAAGCATGTTGCGTACTACAGCAGTGTCTGAGGGCCCATGGCAACCACAAGAACAATGACAATGACAACTGTGCTACCTGCCATTTGCTAAACACCCCCTATGCGTTCAGGACCTGACGTGGCACTTTCTGGGCATGACTTCACAGCCAGGTTGGCAAATGGTTGTTCTGACACACAGGAAGAAGACAGATCTTTTGCAGGATCTTACACAGTTTGCTCTTTGCTAGATGATTGGCTACGTTTAACAGGGTGCTTTGGCTGGGCCCTCAGAATGTGGTCGAGAAAGGGGGAACCTGTGGCTCTGGCCCAGTCCTGCCATTGTGCATATTGTGTTTTAGCTTCAGGAATAGCTGAACCTTAACCCACCAAAGAGTCTGGCCAGGTCTGGTGCTAGTCCCACAGCCCATCCACCTCCAGGAACTTGGGCTACCGGTGGGGAGAAGCCCAATGGCTCCTGAGTTCATGGCCACGTTTTATTCCGAGTAAAACATGAGAGGACAAACCAAGGTGCAAGGGGCAAAATCATTAGACAAGGAGAAATCATATTTTTAAGATTTGTCACCAGAACCTTCAGTGGCCGAACAACACACGCCGTCGTCTGCACTGGACCCTTGGACATTTGAGGGGACCTGAGGGTGGCCACCACACCCACAGACTTCTTTAAAATTTGGTCTCAGAGAGGGTGGAAAGAACTCGAGGTGCCATTGGTGCTGAAGGTGTGATATTTGACATTTTTGTGAAAGCAGTGTCTGTCGTCCGTCCACTACACCTGGGTGGCTACCAGTGGGGGGAAGGCAGGAGGCAGTGAGTGCATCAGAGAAACTAAGGAGGTGATGCGTAATACTATGTGCCCGGTCCACTCATCCCTCTGAAGTTTGCTGAAAGCCATGGTTCCCCAGACAACTGGACAGGTGAGGTTAACATCTCAAGTAGTAGTCAGACTCCATGAAACATTCCCTGGCCAAGTTAAAAATGGGCCCTTGGAGAGAATAAGCGTTGACGCGAGTCTGTACACGAGAGAGGCATCAACAGGGGCCTCTCCCTGGCTGGCCCAGCACCGCTAGACTCTTTCTCTCTGGTCTCCCCATTCACCCACCACGTCTCCCCACCATTGCAATCCGTGGCCCTCACTCTTTCTCCTTCACAGTGACCAAATCTCCCCGCAAGGAAGCTCTGTCGTTGGATGTGGAGCGCCGCCTGTCCGGGTGCTCTGCGGGCCCAGGCCCTGGGGTGGGGGCAGTCAGGAGGATTGCATCAGGCCCGTGAGGCGCTTGCCCGCCAGCGACTTTCCCTGCAGAGAGAGCCGACACAGAGCACACACAGGTGTGCAGACACACAGACAGAGACAGAGAGAGCCAAACAGGTGAAGTAATTGTTGTAGGAGTCAGCTCTGGCCAAACGATCAACCACCCAACCCAGCTGATCACGTTGATAGGGGATCTCTAGGGAGGGAAGGAAGCCCTAGCTAAGGACAACTGAAAAATCAAAGAGGACTTTGGGCAGGTTAAGTGAGTGAGTGTGTATGGCTAGCACTCCAGGGGCTATGGGAGTTTAACTTACCAAAGCCTAAGCATTAAGGCCCTCAGATCCTTTAAGACCCGTGGGCTGCCCTTGAACTTGGTTTTACTCTAGCGTGGAAAGAAATGGTGTACGGGGGAGGTGTGAGGTCAGGAAGGGTGGGTTGACACCAATAGATGGTGACTAAGATCTGGGTGACTGGAAATTAAGGAATTAATTTGTCCTGGGAATCCCTGAAAACTGTGAATCCTACTTGAAATGAAGGTTTGACATGGGATTTGGGGACTTTGGGCCCCGGGTGCTGTGACTGTAAACATGACTGGGACCTTCAGAGTCTCTGGAGATGACAGGAAGGTGCACTGCCGCCATCTTTATGACCCTGATTCCCCATGGCAGTGCTCAGTGGCCAAAGCGTGATGACCCTGAACCAGGAAGTCTATGAACTCTTAAATTTTCAGAATCAAAGAATAAGCAGGACGATGAGCCTGGTCCATGAGGCACAGAGGTCTGCCACAATCTAGTTGCCTACATGGTCTGTTGCAGTGGCTGAGGAGCCTGTGCTCTTGAAGAGAATTCAGTACTGAAGGGCCCGAGGACGCCCATGGGTGAATGAACGTCCTTGACCACTCTGCTTGTTTCCCTTGACATGGTTCCTACTCGGTCCCTGGGCACCCTTTTTAGAAATTCATATTATTGAACAGGGGTCTCAGAGAAGAGGGTGGTGGTACTGGAGCACACTGATCACCATGTCTGGGAAAACATCAAAGGCCGCCCTGCTATTGACAGTGGGTCAGCAACACCATGGCTGTCTGCAGAGGGCAGCAGATGAACCCCATCAGCAAGGACTGTGGAGCTTGGCAGTGAGAGAGTGCGTGGGCCAACAGTTCCTTGTGCTCATTTACAAGCGGGGTGTGGGGGCTCATTTTGTTTACTGGGCTTGACTGTGTGGAAGCTGGATGTAATTAAAAAAAATTGATCTGGTTGGTGAAGCCTAGTAGGGTACTCAATAAACCTGCTGATTGATGAATTGATGGATAATGGGCAGGTCTAATAAACGAACAAGAGCTTGGAGCGCCAGGATCCAGGGCTGTGTATCATTTGGCTTAGCTCTCCTGAAGGGACACAGTCAAGCTAGCTGAGACTGCGAATGGCATAGATGAAGGCTTGTCCACAAATGGAATTGCCCCCAGGAGCTGTCAGAAAACTCTTTATCTAGTTCTCTTCTTTTTTCCCCCTTCCCTTTCCTTCATTTCTCCCCTATCTTAAAGAAAATCACACACACAAACACCACACACACAAACACATAAAATCTTCCCCATCAACAACCTTATCTCAATCTTCAGATGCACTAAACTTAGCCTGCAGCAAGCTATGTTTATACTAGGCTAAAGACTTTTCAATCAGATTTAAAATCCTTTGAGGGTTCCTGTGCTGGTGCGTCTGTCTGTGTGCACAGGTAGGTACAACCTTGGGGGTCATTTCTGAGGCAGCAGTCGTCCATCTTTGTTTTTGAGACATGGTTTCTCATTGGCCTAGGGCTCCCCTGAGTAGCCTAGGTCGGCTGGCCAAGGAGCCGCAGGGATCTGCCTCTGTTCATCCCTGGTGCTGGGATCATACCCACATCCAGCTTTTTATGTAGGTACTCTGGGTATCAAACCCATGCTCTCGTGCTTGTGTGGCAAGCATGTTATATACCTAGCTATCTCCCCAGATCCTATGTCAGTCTGAGAATCACTGGAAGGAATGACCAGGCCTTTTGCAGCAGAGGGATAGCGCTACAGTGCCCTTAGACACCAGCTTCCAAGGCCTCCAGCCCAGTCTGGCTCTCAGTTTCCAGGACATCCTTTCTCACATGGGCCAGGGAACATTAACCTTCCCTGCTGATTCATTTGGGCATGTGTCTTCCCGGTGTAGGCATAAAAGGCAAGAATTATAGGACTGTGTAGAGACTCCTTTCTGGACAAATGTGAGTCTAAGGACCTTCTGGGGTGACGATATTACTTCCTGTCACCTGTGTTCCCCTGCTCATATAAAAGGTGCAGCCTAGTGCTGCAGTAACCACACTCTCTATCTGGCTCCTCCTCTTCTACCCTTCCTCCACTGGGACCCCAAATTAAACATTGTGTACTTGGATATCTAAATTTAACTGATACATGTAAAAAAAAATCCCTAGATTGGACTAAAAATGTCACCAATGTGTGGTTTAAAAGCTCAAAGACAAGGGAGGTGAAGTTTGCCAGTTGTCCAAACCCTCACTGTGGTTCCATCTTCATTAGTGAGGGCATTTGGGCTACAGAGGCACTGTGGGTTGCGGCAGGCTAGAGTTTTTTCCTAGAGGATTGTTCTGAGTGATTTTAGCCATGAGGCTCCTCCACCCTTCACCTTTCCCAGTTCTGCAGAAAGGGCCTGGATGGATTTGGAGGTGATAATTAATCTCTTCCTACCAAAGACTCAGCCTCATAGCTCTGACTCCAAGAACCTGTGGCCAGCCTGCAAATAGTGTGCCCCACCCCTCTGCCCCACTTCTCCCATTTCTGGGGACTTCAGGGATGGAGCAGGTAGCTCAGCAGCCCAGGATCTAGTCCTGGGAACAGTACCAGTCTCTCAGCAGCCAGGTGGTGGTGTGTGGCCTTTTGGTCCCTTTCTTACAGCAGAGCTCACACATTTACTGAGCACTAGCTCTGATGCTCAAGATGGAGGTCAGGAAGGTTCACTTGGGAGATGGTTTGGCAGGCATTCTGCTCAGCGGAGCTGGTCTAGCTGCAACCCACCTGCCACACCATCGTCCGAGTGAGCGAGGCAGGGCTATGGGCTGAAAGGAAGTTAATCACACAGGAGCAGGCAGGGCTGGATGCCTGACTAGGAGCTTTGGGGAAGAAATTGTGAGATTCCCCCTGGCTCAGCAGCAGCCTGCCTTCTGAATAGCAGAGATTCCTGTGGTGTTCAGGGATCAAAGTGAAATCCTCAAGGCAAAAGCGGTCTGTGTTCTGAGGTGAACTGCCCCAGAGGCTATGCCCAGTGGGCTTGCAGGTTGCTTCAGGCACCTGCTGCATCCAGAGCCTCCTCCTGTACCCCGTGGGGCTCTCTCCCTCTGCTTTTCTCCCATCCCTGCCTCCAGCTTGGAGGATTCTGAGAGGAGGGGAGGGATCATTCTGCCCTTGCCTGGCACTTGTTAGAGCCACAGAGGCAGCCATGTTTGGGGGGTGTGAATGTGTGGTGTTCCTCAGTGCCCGTCAGGTGGGATTGGACTGTGGCCTCAGCCTGAGGCCTTGGTGCAGCTGGGTGAAGCAATAGAGGGTGACTGAAAATGCTATCAGTGGGCAGCCTTTGTTCAAATGAGGGAAACGTACAGTGGTTAAGAATTGGACTGCGGAAGGTACATTCCAGAGACATCAGAGCTTGGCACATGGGCAGGGCACCTTTCGCCTTCCACACACTTGGCAAAGTGTAGCCCAGGAGAACTCAGGATGCTTAAACTTCCCGGATCAGGGACTCGATGCTTACTTAGGTCACAACCGCCCACACGTTCAGCCCCATCCCCCAACCCATGATTTCATCTCTGTGGCCCTTGAGGTGGCTAGAAGCCTGGAAGAGGATGTTATGGGAATCCTTTTGTTTCTGAAAAAAATGCACAAAAGGCATAGCTCCCTTTTGTGCGGTGCTGGAGGAAGAGCCAACATGCTGCGGGACATGCCGAGGCTCTGGGCATCACACTTCGAGATCGTAACCGACAAAACATGCATGACCCCGTGGCCAAGAGCATTTGTCACGTACTTACCTGGGAGACTGAGGCTAAGAAACCCATTGGCTGAGAGGAGAGCCTTGGCTAGGAGGGAAGCTAGGGGCGGGTGTCACAGGCCATACTGGGAAGAGCAGGGCCAATCACTAGGGTCTCAGGGTGGGGGTCACCCTTTTTAATGTAAGGGAATATGGACATTTTGAGCTGATAGGATTCTCTGGCTGATCATCTCACATGATCTAGGACTAAAGTTAGACGTCTGTAGTATTGATCAAAGCAAAATCTAGGCTCCAGTGGGGTTTGTTTGGCCCTGGGAGAGAGGAGTGGCATTGGCGGGAAAGGGACATAAGGGACTTTTGTAGGGTGGTGGGGTGTAGGTTACATGAGAATATTTTTTGTCAAATTTATAGAGTTCTATATTTCAGATCTGCATTTTACCACATACAATCATAATTTAAGGGAGACACCATGAGAAATAAGATTAGGGAGAAAAATATATCCCATGTGTCTCATCACTGAGTTTCTACTCCTTTTTTTTTTGTTTGTTAGTTGCTGGGTCCACCTTTGCTATTCTAGAAATCTCCCACCTGGGAGAGACTCGGATCCCTCTGGGCAGGACCAGTTTGGAGTGCTATTTCTGGCTTCCACTGATCCCTGCTGAACCCGTTGGTGTGACACATAGGCATTTTTCATCCTTGCTAATGAAACATAGTGTTCTGCCGAATTGGTACACCAGCTCAGAGATGGGCTGTCCTTTCGAGGAGTGTGAAGGTTATGTGTGAGCCAATGATGTTCAAGTTCACAGGGGATGTCTGCACTCTGACAAACTCAGTGAATGGGGAGAGGTGGGTCAAGAAAAGCAGTCGGAAAGCCATGAGCCAGGTTCAAAGGCTAGGGGTCCTGGTGAGGGCTTGGCAGTTGTGGGCGGGGCAGAGGGCCTGCCTAACTTCACCAGGTCTTTCCCTGCACTGAGTAAGGCACAGGAAGGATTTGAATAGAATCCTACGACATCGCCTTTCCCAGTGGTATTTGAAAGTGGAGAGGGGGAAGGCTATGTCTTGGGATGGTTCAGGTGTCTGAGAAGCTCTGGCAGGGGACATTAGAAGATTCTGTACCTAGACTAGTGTCAAGGTATCTTCAGCTCCCCGTCTTTTCTTAACCTGTTCTTGACTATGTGAAGTGGAGCTGGGAAAATGGAGAATACAGGTAATGGGATGTACTGAGGGCTGCTGGACTACACCCACAGTGGGGCCAGACAGAGCAGCCTGATAGGAAGAAGATATTTCTAGGCTGTTCCACCCTGTCACAGGGAGTCTGTAGAGTAGGAACCCCATGGCAAGATTCCTGGGGGCTGATCCCTCCATGGCTCTCACCGAGCTTTCTGATCTCTCTCAGGGGTTGAAGGGCATTTTGATCTGTTCTAAAATATTCTATTTGAGTATTGTATATTTAAAAAAAAAACCCACAGGCTTAGGTAAAACTCAAACTAGTAACAAAAACTTATAACCGAAAAGTAGTATATATTTAGGTAGGCCTGATCCTGAACTTGCTTTATAAAGTAAAAAGCAACCAAAATAAAACCCATGAAAACAGCACCTCACGCCACATGTGGTGACATAAACAGGTGTCAGTGGGTACATGGTTAGTGAAAGGACTGTGGAGATTGTTCATCATTTCAAGCCCTGGACTGTTTTCAGGTCCAGATCCCTCACTCAAACACCTACTGGTAATTTTCCTTTGTTTTTGTTTGAAATTTAAATTTAGGAAAGAGGAGCTGCCAGCTACCCTAGCTGCGTGAATGGAAATAGGCCAACCTCTCTCTTGACCTCCCAGAGCCTTTCTCTTTGAATTTTCTAATTCTTCACCCATTAGGTGGCATCTGTAGCTCATGGACTTCTCTTTGCAAGCAAACTTTTCCTATTGCCCAGGCCTTGGTGGAGGCAGGATGGAACGGGTCTCATCACTACAGACCCAGGTTATTAGACAGTTAGCAGCAGCTGCCCCCCAGTGGCAAAACTTCAGACCCCTGGGCATTTGACAGACACTTGGACAAATGCCCACAACATGTGGTTAGGTAATTCTGTCATCGTGTAATGGATGAGGAAAGAGACTCCAGGAGAGATGGAGAGGTTTGCCTGAGAGCAAACAGTCACATGGTGACAGGCCTCAGGAACCACCCATCTATTCGGCACATGGCCATGACTCTCAAGGGAGGAGGCAGACAGGAGCACTTAGGTACTAGGCGCTCAGCATACCTCCATACTTAACTGTCCTCGCTTTTTGGGCAGTACAGGGTGCTTTTCCTTGAATATACTTGAACCCATTTCAAACACTTTCTGCTGTGCTCAGGGGTATTTCCTTTCTAGATCTGGGAGTTCTGTGACAGGGGAGGTATCCCTCGGTGACTGATAAGCCTGGCAAAAGGTACCTTTGCCAACTGCACTGAGCCGGGGTGTAGGTGGGCCCGGCTTGGTGTGTACAGATCTACAGCAGTGGATTCTGGACACACCAGATGAAGCCGTCATTGTGTTTGTGGCTTTGAGCTCTCCTGTGGTGACCTCGAGGATAGAAGCGGATGTGACCCTGGCTTTTTCTAAGATGGGTCAGGCAGAGTGGACTTAGCTCCTGTTAGGAATGACCCCATTCCAAGTCATTATGGACCAAGTGCCCAATTTGGAGTAGCCTAGACAGGCCAGGGAACCCTCCCTGGATGGTGTCCATGCACCCTGGCTCCTGCCTCATCATTTCTTAGGATATCTTTGCAGAGCTAACCTTTGCCTGTAGGTTTGGGTGAGCCACGAGAGACCCTCTTCCATCCCTCCAGCTGCATAGAGACTAAGCTGGCACCAGGCAGGAATGCCAGGAGAGATGAGAGCAACAACAGCTGAGCCCTGTACTGGTGGCAGGATGCCCAGGCATGGACTCTCTGGCCTGCTTTCTGAGCTGTTTGTTTCCACCTCCCCTGCTGCTCTGCCCCCCCTCTGCAGTGGAAACCGCTTCCCCCACCCCGGACTATAGGGCCTTCAGTCGCTACTTCCTCTCACTCCAGTGGAGCCACCTGCCCTTTCCACCCTTCAGCCTGTAGGAACTTCTCGGTGGTCTCGGGAAGGGAGGGGAGGGGGCGCTTCACTTGCAAAGCCCTCCAGCAGCATACCTGCCTGGGGCCTGCACAACGTCTGCCTCATGCTCTCCTCCCCCCCCCCCCCCCTCCACTGAATGTACACGGAGATCTAAGCTCTGGCTTACTCCAAATTAGGAAAAGGCCAAAGACTCAAGAAAACAGGGAGATGACTGTGTTGCTATTGGCAACAACTGGATGCTCCTGTTTTCCAACAGGGAAGTTCAAGTCACCCTTGGCTATGACAACAGGGTGTTTGCAGCTAAAGCTTAGTAATTTGATATTATGGACAAGCCAACAGGAGAAGTCACTTGCTCGGCAGTATGAGATTCTCCTGGGGACCTGTGAAGACTTTGCTGCCATTTACCAAAAGGCACTTATCTCCTGCAAACACACACACTGGCTGGTGTCCTTAACTATATTTCCTAAGGCAGAGCCCAGCAGGCAGGGAGACCACTTCCTGATTTACCCCCAGCCTCCTGCCCACTCAAAGCAGGGTACTTCATGAATGCCCATGTCTACTTGGAGGCATAAGAAAAGCAGGTAGTTCCTTTCCCTTCCCTCTCTACCATCTTGACTGCAGTTCTGCAGTCTATGAGCTGGACATCTGGGCTTTCTTAACCTGGAAAAGGGATAGGCTAAGCAGCATTCTCAAGTGTCATCTAGATATAGGACCAAACACCATCGAAATTCCTAGCTTCCGAGAACCTTCCTGCTTCTCTTTCCCTGCAGACTCTTTTCTTATACAGGACTAGGAAGGTTTGGGCTTTCCTGAGGATTCAGTCCCAGGATTGCTAAGGAAGGGTTCTGAAAGTCTTGTTTCGAAGAGGAAACCTCAGGTCACTACAATTGGACCTGAAGACACCCAGGAAGTTGTTGGATGTGGGGATGTGGGTACCCTGAGACATGAATTATAGGATCACTACCCAGGACGGTGTTTGTGCATTGCCTCCAGGACAAAGGACTCATGTTGGCATCATGTCTGGGATACTCAACTCCTTGTTTCTTAGGAAGAAAACAAAAACTACGGATGTCAAAAACAGGGATACCAAGAAATAGGTGCCATTGATTGTCCATGAGACCAAGGCATGAGTATAGGAGCTAAGCAGAGCCAAGGCCACAGGCAGACAGATTGTCTGGACTGCGGAACACTGTCTATGCAGAAGGATCCCCAAGGTTAGAGAGTGTACAGACACCGGGATCACTCACCCACTGCTGGAAGGAAGCCGCCTCGGGGGTGAAACGCGGCAGCCATTCTGACTCGGCGCCAGCAGCACTAGGCAATTGTGTTTGGGGGAAGGGAAGTGAAGAATAACTCATCCAGCTGAAACTGTGAAGACCTGTGGCTTTAGAGGAGCCCCTGCCCAGACGCGCATTACAGCCGTGACAGCCATGCAGCCCATGCACAGGCGCATGCAGGCCTGCAGCGTATGGTGACACATGAACCATATGCCGAACACCTGGGTGTGCATCAAAAGGGCAGCGCACGCACCTGGGTACACTCCCGGTCACATGTATGTACAGCCGTGTACACCCATGTGCATGTCCACAGGACACATTCACATAAGCATCTCATGCAAGATACATAAGCAGCTATGAGGTTAATGGCAGAGGCTTTTACATCAGCTTCCAACCGTGCCAACATTTGACAACACTGCAGACTTGAAGCCTCGGCCTTTGGACGCATATAAAACAAATTCTCCTCAGGACAATCCATTTGTGTCACCCCTGTTTCTACCAACGCTACAAGCAGTAGGCGCCCACACCCCAGGGACCTGGTTTATGGAGATGTTTTGGAGCTTTCCCTGCCACTGGCTTCTGAGTCTTCCAACAGCCTTGCTGTATAATGAGTGCTTAAAAAAATAGAAACCGCTGTTTATCTGGCAGATGGAGCAACTGGCCTTGGTGTGCGGTTGTATCGCTCAGGGTGGGTCCAAGCAGACAAGCAGCTGAGAGGTGACTTGCTCTGGAAATGAGGCTTGGAGGGCTATGCTTAGAGGATTGGATTTTACATGCTTCTAGGGGATAAAACCATTACTGGTCTGTGTCTGAACTAGGAGGCATTTTAAGGTCCTGGGCAGTCCCGAGGCCAGGTCTCGGCAATGCAGCAACGTTTTAACTGTGGCCCTTCCCACCTCTTGGGTTGATGAGACTCATAGCTTCAAGGCTTCCTGGGAAGCCCTTAAGAGCCACAGGAAATAGGTCACGTGCCAGAGGTTGGCCTCTTGGGCACCGTAGTCTCTCTCCATTCCCCAGGAAAGCAGATGAACTAAGTTTAAAGTAGGCCAGTAATAAAAGCTACCATGCACTGAGCTGCTACCATGCTAGCCACGGTAGTAAACACACCTTGCATACAATGCCACTTACATCCCCCAACTATAAAATCAATAGAGATACCTACCTCACGGAATGCTGTTGCAAATGACGTAAGTCGGTAAACGGAGAACTAAGACTGCGTTTCTCGACAAATACTACTAAATAGTTATCAAATGTGTAGGCTGCAAACAGTGTGCTGTGTGTAGAATTTATACTTCATCGCTTACTATTCTCTCTCTTTTGTAGAGGGAGAAACCGAGGCTTAGACTATCTTCTCATGGTCATCCAACTCAGGGGTAGAGTTGGAGGAGAACCAAAGTCCATCTCAAGCAATGCCTAGCCTGACAGGGTTAATTTAACACCATGAGTTCCCAGGCAATGGCAGCTGTCACTATCATATTCTCATTTAGTACTGATCTCTGCTTTGTGAGGCGGGATTTGTTATGCCCCTCGGGTCCACAAGGGGCTCTTCCAGGCTCTTACACCAATATCGGCTAGAGCAAGTGAGTGGGGGTTCCACTTTGGCTGCCTGCTTCTGACTCACTTCCGTCTCTGAATTCATGTAAGCGCTAAAGAGGCGAGGCTCTCCGGGGAAGAGACAAGCAGGTCAACTGTGGTAGGAGCGAGACTGCAGGTGGAACATGTGGCCACGCTTCTGCCATTCAATCCTAGGTACTTACTGCAGCTTCATCGCAACCCAGCCCCCTCCTCTAGTTAGGGACACCCGAAGAGGTAACTGGCTAGGAACCAGGAGCAGGGCTGAAAGGTTCAGAGAAGCCAGGTGAGAAGGCCCAGCCTGAGGCCAAAGATACTCTCCTGCTGGCAAGATGCACCTCACCAGCCAGTCCTCGCCATCTCTGGAGCTCACGGTCCTAGTGGGAACCGGATACCACACCTGGAAGAAGCTACTGAAAGGCAGGCCAGGGGCCCTGGCGGTTACCGCCCAACCCATACTCCTTGGTGGTCCTTACAGACCTAGGAATTAGTCAAGAGAACTATGATTGAAGACTAGCAAATGATGGGGTCTGAAGCCCTGTATCATTACCAAGGAAACCTCCACCAAGTATATGACCTCTGGTCATGATCACCCACATAGAATAATGGATGCGCCTCTTCGTAGTCTTTACGGATGCTCTGGAACCACATTGTAGCTATCTTCCGTTACAAACTCTACCTGCTACTTTGGCTGCAGACTACAGGGTTGTGCTTTTGGTTCTCGCTGGCTAGTCTGTGTGTTCAACAAGACATGGAGGGTCTACGGGCCTACTGTTTGTAGGAGAGATGAAGATCGGAAGCAGGTGCCCCTGGATCCCTGAATCTCCCCGCCCCATACCTCCTAGGTCTAGGCCCCCTGCTGCTCCTGATCGGGGATTTAAAAGAATGTCTGAGAACATAACAATCACCAACCCTGTCTGAGCTTTCTTCTGCATTAAAAAAAAAAAATCTTGTTCAAACTTTGCTGACTTTCTCAGGATCGCCATGTTTAATGAGAGGCCTCAACGAATTTGAAAGCAAAAGATGAAGAGAGGGAAAAGCCATGAGCTGTAATCACCATAATTACGCAATCCCGGGATGAGCTGAAAGCAGCCCCTGGTGAAGCCAGAGAGAGGAGGGAGTGTCATCTACAATCCGGTCGGTTCTAGGACAGCTGAAAAGTATGTGACAGGAAAGCCCTTCCTTCCCTTCCCCAGAGCCAGGTCTAAGATGGGCTCCCTAGGTGGGACCTGGGAGGAGGGGTGGGCAGGGAGGGCAGTCTTTTTCTGGTCAGAAGCCCCTGGGGGCATGCTAGGCTCCTGGTGCGGCTGCTGCCTCGCCTGGAATCCGCAGTGGCACTGGGTGAAAGACAGATGCTTTTTTGCTTTCAACAAAATACCCATTCTGATGGGAACCGTGACAAGCCATGCTTTTTCCAACCCGAGGCCGGGATGCTCTCTGCTCCTGACTGTGCCCACCCCCCTGTGCCAAAGAGCGCCTGTGCCCTTCGCCGGTTGACCTCCTTTCAGGCATGCGGAGGAGAGAGTCCTGTTGCCCAGGGCTCAGCTGCAGCAGCAGCAAATGGTCAAGGTCAGCGAAGGGGAGAGGCATGGAAGATGTAAGGAGGGCAGAAATTCTGGTGCTTGAATTTTCCCTGCTTTCTGTGTGTCGTTGTTTACTTGCTATTTGCAGACTCACTGATCCCTCTTCTCCACTCTCAGCAAGCTCCCTGCTTATAACCCATTCACCTTTCCCACAGCTTGTAGACCACTGAATTAAACATGGCGAGACCCCTTAAGAAGTAATTAGCATAGCCTAGGATTCCAGTTAGAAGACATTATGGAATTTAGTGCAGAAAGTGCCCATGCAATGTTCTTGACTGTGGAGCTTCTAAACACTGTCAGAACATTCTCCAGTGGGGTAGTCCTCCCCACGTCTTCTATCCACCTGTTCTACTTTACCCATTGGAGCAGTCTAGATGGCCCATTTATTCTGGGAAGCAAAGATGATCATCAGGTTTGCTTGAGGTCAGACATCTCCCCCCCCCCCCCCACTCCCTGAGACACGGTTTCTCCATGTAGCTTTGGAGCCTGTTCTGGAACTAGCTCTTATAGACCAAGCTGGCCTTAAACTCAAAGATAACGCCTGCCTTTGTCTCTCTAGTGCTGGGATTAAAGGTGTGTGCCATCACCGCCCGCCCGGTATGGCCAGACATCTTTATCTACTCCTGTCTCTACTCCTGTCTCCCTTTCTCTTCTGAATTTCTTTTGGCTCATCAAAACCCTGGATAGGACAAAGTTAGCACCAAGATGCCCAGAGCAGCACAAGGCAGAGAGCACTCCTCTGGCCTGTGATCATTTCCATTTCTGTTATCACAGCCTCAAGCTTCTTAGAAATGACAGGTTGGAGAATTGGGCAGGAGTAGACATTAGTTTCGATCTTTGGGTTGAAATCTCACTAACAGGGTTTTTCTTTTAATTTTTTTTTTTTCAGTAGTAAGGATGTCACTAGGGTCACACAGGAAAAGGAGAACAGAGAGTCCTGCCAAATGTTAAACCAATGAGGCCCGCTCCTGTTTGAGACTGCGCTGCTGTTGCTACAGTCACAAGGACAGGGCCGTGTGGAGGGAGAGTGGCAGACCCACTGATGTTTGGGCCCTGTCTATCTTCCCACCCAATAGGGACTGCCTTGCAATGCCCCAGTCACCCTTCTCTCCTTGGCTTTATGAAAGACACCTCTGCACTGAAAGTCCCTCTGTGCTGAGCTTGCTCTGCTCTCCTTCAGTGTCCCGGGCAGCCATTGTTTTCTAAGCAGCATCCTACAGACTTTTCCTACAATGTGTACATCATGGGCGTGCCCTCCTCCTGCGACACCGTGCTTTCTTAACTACCCGGCAACCTGAGACATTTCTAGCTGCTTTAACAAAGGGAAGCACCTACCCCTTTGTTTTCAGTGGCTCATTTTGTCGGGGGAAGACCTGCACGCCTTATGGCCTTGCTCGCCAGTCCTCTGAACTTCACCTTTCCTACTTCTCTTCAAATCTCCAGTTTGGACAACAGTGTCCATTCTCCTTGACCTTGGGATAGGTAGTCTCGTCCTCTTTCCAGGACCTATAAGCCTAGTAATGCCTGGAAGTGGCTCTCTCTATTCTGTCCTGCTGACAGGACCAGGGCAGATTTGTCCCCTAAAGAGTCACGCACTGTTTCTTGAGTGACCTGCCTTCTCACTGGACAGATGGGAGCCCACGAGGTCCCCATGTGGGTGCATGGGAGTAAGTGCCAGAATCTGGCAGTGCGGTGACAAGGAACAGGCTGGCAAACCCACAACTCCACCAGCCACTGCTAAAGCGGGATCACTTTCCAGCGCAATGACTTTCCTAAGTGGGGGTGGTCAGGAGGCAACAAGATGGCAAAGGGCTCAGGTCACCTCCCAAAATAGATCCCTGCCTGGCACATAGACACAGTCTGCCCCTAGCCTGCCCCACTGGGAGACTGGCAGGGATGAGGTCTGGATCGAAATCAGCTGCCGGAGACACACAGCTGAGCCCTTCTGCCTCAGAGGACTTGGAGTTTCAGTCGGCTGTGTGGCACACTGGGGTCTGGGGAAGGCAGGAACAGTGATGTGGGGGCTGAGTGGAAGGAGGGCATCCCAGAGACTTGCTCACCCCAGTGTCCTGATGCTGAACTACACACACAGTTCTTCTCTGAACCAGTACTGGGTGGCCAGGGCATTTTGTGGGGTGCTTTCAGTTGTCAGATTGTATCATCAGTTGTAACAACTGGGGTTCTGGTGTCAGGGCCTAGGGATGATGAATTGCCCCCAAACGACAATGAAACTCTGTATAGAAACAAAACAACCAAACAGACCCCCGATGCCGCTGATCAGTTCACCAGAGTGTTTTCCCTGCCTTCCAGCAGCCTGGCTGGTTCAGTCACTTTTACAGCTTATGTAAAACAGACTTCTACGCTTTCAATTTTATAACTACAAACTGTGTGCTTTACCACACGTCCCATGGGCTGAAATAGAAAGAGGACAGAGAATAGAGGAGACTTCGCCTCCCACTGACGGTAACGGTGACATCCTTGTCTCCCAGATCCTCTTCCTCATCTCAAAGGGTGCTCAGGCCCAGGGTCCCCTGTCAAGGTACGGGGCATCAGTGATGAGTCCCAGATGGCCACACTTCATTCTTGGTCTTGCAGTACGCCGTACCCTTATTTAGCAGCAGCAACACTGGGGCCACTGTCCTGCCTAGCTGATCTGAACACTTGCCCCTGGGCATCCCAACCCGAAGGAGGGACTGCTGAGCTGGCAAGGCATGATGGCACCACTCCCTGTTCTCTCTGACCTCTGCCCGCTCTCCAGCTACTCAATGCAGGAGTGAGCCATGGGTTGTCAGAGGGCCTGTCCTGTAAGACAGGGAGGCGTGGCTTCAGTCCTCCTGCTGGTGCCTGTCTGGGGTCTGTAAATACTTCTGACTCCCATTCTAGCCACCGCTCACCTCCTAATCTCCAGGGCTGTCAGACACGCCTGAATCAGGTAACTAATGGGACAAAAAGGCTGCTCCTCTCCGACTTTCGGGAATGATTCATACGACTCAGGAGTCCCAGTGTGGCGTGGGGCACACACCTGCAGAACATTCCCAACTAGACAGGAACGCCAGCGATTAACCAGTCCAAGCTATTACACAGGGAAGGCAGGGGAGGGAACAATAGGTCTCCAGGCTAAGTCATTTCGCTGGGACCACACAGCAAGGCAGTAGCTACTCTGCATAGATGAGTCCCAGGAGGCATTGAGGCTGCTTTGGGGACACAGGCCTTTACTCCTCCCCACCCATGTATTATGACAGCTATCTCTAGCTAGGGTACCCCTATGGTTGGATTAGATGGGAGAGGCTGCTTCTAAATGTCTGAAACACTGGTTTCAAAAGGACCTGAGGACTGTTCGCCATCAAAGGCAGTCCTGTATAGCTGTTTCAGTTGTCTCTAGCTAGAGACCGGAGGTGGTTTTCTGACCGAGGTCCAGGCCTTCCACTCCTCTGCTGAGTCTAAGCGTTTGCAGACTCATCCCACCAGGCCATTCCTCAGGAAATGCTGAGGCAGAAAGAAAACAGCCCTGGGAGAAAGTGGTATAGTCACAGGGTCAACTGCCCTGGTTCCCCAACCCTTCCAGAAGGCCCCGACCTGGAGCTGAAGTTATGTTCCTCAGAGCTGCCCGGAGTGAGGGCCCAGGGAAAGGCTGAGTCCTCCATCCAGCAGGTTCTCTCTAGCTGTCTGTTGAGGAGGGAGGGGACAGGGGAATGACAGCTGGCTGACTCCCTGGGTTTCATCTCCACCTGACTTCCTCTACCCCCACCCTGCATTTCTTGGCAGGCAGGACAAAAAGCCCAAAGTCAGAGATGCCACTGGTCATGTGCCAAGGAGCCCTCTGCTTCCAGCCCTCGCTGCTGTAGTCCAAGGAATACCACAGCACAGCCACCCTCCACATTCCTCACTCCTCTTCCCTGGCCCTGCTCGGGTACCTGTTTTCTGTCTTTGCCGTTCACAATTAGAGCAGATGGAAGTTTTAAGGGGTAGCTGGAGCTTTAACGGGGAAGGTAAAGGTGAGTGGCTGCCAGCTACCCTGGGACTACCATTTTGCTCAACTCCAATGCCACCACATTCTGAGATGTCTTCCTTGACACTATGTACAAGGGACAGGGGACTTTCTCCTCCCCAGCTCAGATTCACACCAGATGGCTTCAGCTGCCACCCGAAAGAGGAAATGGCATTACCGCTGCTCTTTGGCTAGGACCTCTTTGCTTCCTCTCACCCCTCCTGCCTCTCCAGAAGCCCCTGGTTCTTTATCATGGTCCTCCCCTGTCAACTCAACATCAAAGTGAGATCGGTGTGAGGAGACTTTCTGGCCACCCACCCACTTCTCTTCCCATGTGTTGTCATCCCTCGACCACAAAGCAGGGAAGGCAGCAGAGTCTGGTAGGCCAGTGGGCCCTGGACAGTGGTCCACATTTGGACATACCCCTCCCCTTCATGCTGGGCAATGGGTTTCCCACCAAAGGACCCCAGAGGAGATAGCACGAAAGGCAGCCCACGGTGATCGTCAGGTGTTTCTAATGCCGATGTCAAATGTTATAGCTATTGTGGGAAGGAAGTGGCTTAGTGAGAAAGACCAGCGAGAGATGGACTCTGGCTCACGAAGGGATCCCTGCCCTCATGACTGACCCCGCTGCTGACCTCTTGACGACAACTGCCACCTTGCATGCTAGGGAACCTTGGCCAGATGCATTCCACATGACATGGGGTGGGCCAGCCTAGCAACGATGGTCAGCCCAACAGCAGTGTGTACTGTTCCTGCAGAGGACTTGAATTCAGCCCTCCAGTACTCACATCTGGGGTCTCACAACTGTCTGCGACTCTGAAGCCAAGGGATCCGACCCCTTTGTCTGGACTTCATGGGCACCAGACACATTCCCCCAGTTAATAAAATAAAATAAAACATGTAAGACAGAGTTAGTCAACCAAGCATTTGGTACTGGCCATGGAAACCTGGACCGCGTCTCGGTTGATATATGATATGTTAAGAGTGTTTGAAAAAGTCCTGGTACATTTTATATAGCTAAGGCCCATTTTTGTCTGGCTTGGCACACACGCCCCTTCCTCTTACCTTGGAGTGTAGGACTCTGATCTTCCTGCTACTCAGAGCATGCTCCTGTCAGTAAGTCCCTAATACACTGTCTTCTGAGCAATTCTGAGTTTGTCTGCCCCTTTCTTTGGTCTCTCTGCACCTTCCACCTTTGCTGTCTACCTCTTGGAGTCTAGGCTTTTCTAAAACAGGTTCCTTTGGCCTAATTCCATGTTTGAAAGCTCTTTGAGGAGTTACTGTGTGTTATAGTCCTCTCTGAAGCTAGAGCTCGTTGAACAAGGGCCCCGTGTACAGTGGTGTGTTACTCACTGGGCACAGGCGGCTGACGGTGGAGCCTGAGGAAAGCCTGTGACGAACAGCCAGAGGGGTGCACACGGGGCTGGGCCCACCAAAGGGAGTTCTAAGGCAGAGTGCACTATGGGTTAGCTGTAGGCCACCCTGGATTCTCATCCACATTTGGTTCTGAACCCAGCCTTTGCCATCAGATAAGCAGTATTTTAGGTAAGCTATATGGTTCCAGTATGCCAGATGACATAATGCTTGGCACAACACCCTCCACATTTTCCTGGCACCTTAAAGCCCTGGGTGACTTCAAATGAAACTTACGCTGGAGGGGGAAGCCTTCCCAGCACCGCTTCTCCGGATGGCCAGGCCTCTGCACTCTAAGAGCGTGGCCTTAGGAATGCCTCCAAAATGCTCAGCTACTCCTTAGGAATGGATGTCTTTGGCCTCTGACAGGCAGCTCCTCAATGTCATGACGTGTCCTGAGACTTGGCCTTCTCTCTGCAGCTGTTCCTCCTTTATCAAGGAACGAATTCTCTGGGGGAGAATTCTGGACTTTCTGGACTCACATTCAGTCTGACTAGGCTCTCTAGCCACTTGGATAAAATCCACTGTCAATCGATTAATCCTAAATGGCAGTCAGCCCCATGCCCTTATTAGTGAACTGCTTTCCTTTTTCCTACAAGTTCTCCATCAGTGGCAAATATGGGTGGTCTGCTTATTGATCTCAGTGACATGGAAATACTAAACCAGCCCTTCGTTTTGTTCATGGTAAGCGGAGGAAACACAAGAAAACCTTCCTTTTCTTCCTTATCCTCCTCCTCTTCTTCATCTTTATAGAACAATGTAAACCTTCATTTAGAGAAGCTGAACACTGTGTGTATATCATATTCAGAAAGCAGGCATATTTATGGGTTGGTTATATTTGGTTAAAATACTGAGATGTTGAGCCCCTGAGTTTGAGTAGCAGAATCAGAGAGATTGTCTCTGGGGTTGGGGTGTTACCTACAGTTCACAAGGAGCAGGGAAGGGTCAGTGGCAATCCGTGGCTATCATGGAACCAGAAAGCCTGAATGTATCACCTAGTAGGGTCTTCCCCTCATGAAAGAAACTCCAGGAATTGTTTTTAAAACTTGGAGCCTTTTGCCACATAAATGCCTAAGTCTCAAGCGCTTGGGCTGTTTTTCCACTTTCCAGTGGTTCTTTTGTGAATTCACATGGCATGCCAGCCATACGGAGAGGCAGGTGCTTTCCTGCTCTGCTCATCAACAGACCTTCGAGATCCACCGAACCGACAACACTTCTGAGGTAAAGGGACACCAATAAATGCCCTTCACAGATCTTCGCTGAGACTGCCTTTGCCTCTCCTGATACCCACTTCTCATGGGAAGCAACCTGAAGATGCCTGCACATCTTGTCCACGTACCAGGTTTCCTCTCTAAACCTCGTCCTCATCAACTGCCTAAAGAGCATGCACAGGGCTGACAGAGCTCAGCTAGCCCACAAAGAAAAGTCTCTCTTCTCAATTTGCACCTGAAAGTCCTGGTTGCCTCTATGGCTTGCTTTTAACTTGTCGGCTAAGTCTCCAAACCTTTCCTATTTACAGCAGCTAGGCCACAGCTCAATGCAGAAAGTCAACCTCCCCCCCCCCCCCCCGCTTTCTTTTTTCTTTTTTTTTTTTGGTTTTTCAAGACAGGGTTTCTCTGTAGCTTTGGAGCCTGTCCTGGAACTAGCTCTTGCCCCCCCTGCTTTCTATGAAGCTATTGTGGTGGCCTATGAAGGGGTCCAACGGGCCTGGCCTCTGACAGTGCATGCGTCACCTTCATGACCACATGACCACAGCAAACCAGCTGTAAGGACAAGGGGCCAACAGGTCTCCTGGTCTGCAGGTTTTCTCTTGTGAGAAAGCCTACGAAGACAGAGAGGCGCTTCGATCTTTTAATTGCCACCTACCTCCCCGAGGCGTTGGGATGTATACATTTGGTGGATTCAAAATCACGGTTACATGTCGTTAAAATGCATCCTGCTATGACAGGAAAATGGCTACGTAGCTGTCAACCCAGGGTTTCTAAGACTATTTAAAAAGGATTGAAAGGGCGCTAATCATAGAGTAGTCATGTTTTACAAGGACTTTGCTCTTCCACAGAGGTGGGGAAACAAGGCAAGTTAGCGTCGGTGGGTCCTGCTCTTTGGGAAGAGCAAGGTGGCCAGTTCCATGTGCCCTGCAACTGCTATTTTGGTTGCTGATAGTTTGATATTAATAGTACAGGCAAGGTTCCGGGCTTCTTCTAGACTAGTCAGTGTGCATCCAGTCTTAGGCTTGGAGGAGAAGCCACCATGGGAAGGGGAGATGTTTCTGCCTTGTGCCATGTAAAAGCCATGGCATAGATCCCATAGGGACCTCACGGACTGCTCTTGCCTGCCTCCCTTTGTGTCGCTGCGTGAGTCTCTGCCTCACCAAGCTGTTGTGGAAAGGGGAAAAGGCCATTTCCCTGCAGGGACAGGGAACCTCTATCCTGTATGTACTTGTTATTAGAATTAGGGACTGGGGAGATTGGTTAAACCCTTGGCACAGTTATGGGACTCAGTAACTGTCTTCCTTTTCAGGCCACACTATGCAAATGAGGCTGACAAGGGACCTCAAGGGCTGCCGGTACTCATGCAGAGGCCACTAGCGTGCGCACACACACACAACAGCTAGACCACAGTGCCACACCCCATGCAACGCGGTTGCTTTCTGCACACAGCAAAAGCCGCCTATACTGCAGCAACAGCAGCTCGCGACCCACACTAACACGACGATCAGGGTTCACAGAGGGAAATTTGGATTTTTTTTTGTTTTTTTTTTTTTTTTTTTGGAGGCGAGTGATGGTTCTCAGCCAATTTGGTTCGTGGTTTGTTCCAAGGCCTTCTCCCCAGGCCGCTGTAGAAGATGCACAGATGGCCCAGCCCCAGCCCCGGGAGCAGTAAGGTCCCTTCCTCCTCAGAGCCGCAAAAAGAGGCCACAGGTTCCATCCTGTGGCCGGCCGGGCGCAGGCTGGGCCCTGAGCTGTGAACCTTCTGCAGGGGGCAGGGGGATGCTTGATCTTTTTGCAATCCCATCCCTGGAAGAGAAGCTGCAGACACTGGCAAAAGAAAGGGGTGAGGGGAGAGGAGGAGAAGCACTGGACTCCCGCCCACCAAAAAAAAAGAAAAGAAGAAAAAGAAGAAAAAAGAAAAAAACAGGACAAAAAAGATCTGAAAACCCAAAACCAAAAGCGAAAGGAACATGGAGGGCAGAACACCAGCTGAACTTACCACACTGCGCGTGAACTTTTCTAGGGAAGTTCTACGACCTTGCTCACTTTCTGGCTTTAAGGGGGAGAAAAAAAAAGGGTAGGAAGAAAAATACAGGGGAAAAAAAATCTTCAGCTTTCACGTGATTTCTAAACAGCAGCAGCCACAGCTAAAGAACAAAACACAAAAGCCAAATGCGGCAAAACGGGCGGAGAGAAGCGGCCAGAGCTGTTGGCAGAGCTGATGAAGAGTAGGAAAAGAGAAGCCCCGGAGAAACACACTGCCTTTCTGGCGCCCAGGGGAGTGAGAGGAGGGAATGGGCTTTTAGAAGGGCCATGGGTGGCACTGCAGGGCCTTTGCCTTGTGGAGCGCCCTGGTGGCCATTCAAGATGGCTGCTTGTTACTCTCTCAGTTGGGCTCTGGGTGGTTGTGGCCAGGAGGCCCCTGGGCCTCCGAGAGGTGACACAGAACAGACTAGCTCCGAGAGCTATCCATGTATGGCAGTGCTGGGATCCCAATGGGACTCCGGAAGCAGCCAGGTCTGAGGCCTGAATTCATCCGTGAGTGTGGGTCAGGACTGTTTTCTCTCTTGAGGATTTCCCTGCCTAGAGGAGCAGCTGCTAACTTCAGCGCCTTCCTAATGATTTTCTGTGTCCTGAAAGCAAGCAGAGGCTACTCAAGTACTTCGCAATGACAAAGAGGGCTGAGGCCTTGGGAAACAAGCCTAGCTCTGAGCAGAAAACAGTTTCTCAGGTCCCAAGTGGTAACACTTCTAAGCTGAACTGGGGGATGGCTTCAGGAGGCTCAGCATCCTCCTGGGGGAACTGGTAGTTCAGGTTCAAGAAGCAGAGGCAAGAGAAGGCGCAAACGCCGAAAATGTTCTACTACAGGCCTCTCAGGAGGAAGAGAGATGGTGCCTGCCTGACCCTTTCCCCAAGTTTCCTACCCAGAAAGAATAGAATTCTATCCCAAATGCCTTCTGGCTTGACTTAGGGCCCTGTTTCAGGTACTGAGCCTAAGGTTGACAAATTCAGAGGATGCACACAGACACACACACACACACACACACACACACGACAAATATTTGCAACTTGGGAACTGAAGAAGCAGCTAGCTGTCTGTGGGTCTAGAAATGTGCTGGAAACAGAGGGGTCAGGCAAAGGCAGCCGTCCTTGGCATCCACCCATACCCCCTACTGACTTAACCAAGCTCCAAAAGACAGATAAGTTGCAGAAGGAAAACACAAGACAAATGACATGTGACCATAGAGTTGGGCTGGGCTTTCTTCTCAGATAGGATCTGTGGGATCCATGTGTGGCCCATATCCAGAGTCTGCTTTGGAGAGGACAAAGCTCAGCTCTCATCCTAAAGACACCAGAGGGCAGACACTGAGTCAAGTCAAGCCAGTTCTAGACCTGTCACTCTTATCTCCTGACCACATAGTTGGGTTTCCTTTGAGCTGCTATGGAAACCCATCATCACTGCTACATCATTGCCTATCAAAATCCAGTTCACCCTCCTTTAGAATCTAGTTCTCCAGAGCAACTACCCTCTCCTCTGAGGATAGCAGAAAAGAGGAGGAGCCATTACAACAGAGCATAAGTCTGGGCTTCTGGACTCTACCAGGCATGGTTCTCAGCTGAAACGGGAGGCAGATTCTTACTCTCTGGGGCTGAAGGGAGGGTAGAGCTCTCACACGCCCTTTTATAACCTGGGTATCACTATCAGAGGGTGAACCGTAGCACCACTGGAATCAGAGGATGCTCTGGGCCTTCCTGAAGGTGCTGAGTTACAAATCTGGTGCCTGGAGACTCTCAGGAAGGCATGGATGGGAAAGCAACTATCTGGGGAAATAACTGCTCCATATTAGACATCAGCAGGTACCCTGGCTTTCTGCCAGAAGAACATCCTTTCATTTGAGGGCTGTGGGGTAACTAATGAACTTCATTTGTAACCTTTCCCCGGAAGGGGGTTAGTTGCTGCCCCATTCCCCTGGCCTCCTGACTGCTGCATTGGGAGGGATCTGTAAACTCAGCCAGTTTAGCCTGCTTCCTGGATTGAGGTGTCTCTTCCCTCCCCACAACCATGGGGAGACTAAATGGCATCTGACCTTTACTCTAAATGCTTATGTAGCTAGGCACAGATTGGTAAAATTGCTAGAGCCTTAAATGTGCCCTAACTGGGGTCAGTTTAGGGGACTTGAGCCTCAAGAAATAAAAAAAAAAAAAAAAATCTTCCCTTGACTTTCTCCCACGAGACTTAGGATTTAAGTGCCCAAAGTGTCTATGACCTTGATCTTTCTTCCAGTGCTTGAAAAGGTGAGCAGCAGAGCCACTTGTGTGTGGGAGTCTCATCCCCCATCTACAGGAACTCATCCCCCCAAAAGGGAATTGGCCAAAGGTTTCACATTCTCCATCCCATGAGCTCAACTCTGAGAGGGGCTTGGAAAGTAGCAGAGCTGAGCTTTTTTTGACAATAGAACATCTGGAAGGTCTTTCACTTTTCTCAGAGTCTTAGGATTGTTGGGGGTGAGGTGGGGTAGGGTGTAAGAACAAGAAGGTAGGACCCTGGAGTTACATGGTACCAACCAGATGGCCGGACAGGCAAACGTGTGGTACAGTTGCCAGTACAGAGAAGAGTGTGAGGCTGAAAGGTAGCCCAACAGAAAGCCTGCGGATGGACAACAGTGTGCTTGGGGACTAGGGTTTGGTCACCGGAAGAAGAGAGGGGTGTATGTGTGTGTGTGTGTGGTGAGAATGGAAGTGGTAGAATCTGGAGCGAGTAGAGTCACACTTGACCACACGTGGCCTTCTGGTTGGAGCGGAAGTGTCCAGAAGGTTGGTGTGTTCACCAGACTCATGAGCCCTGCCTCTTGCCCTCCCCTTTCCTCGCCCATGTATCATTCCTTCCCCCACCCCTTCAGGCACTGTCATCACTGGCATGCTGAGGGGCTCGGGGCTCTGTGAATCAAGTCTCCAAGGGCTGTAAGAGCCATGATTTAATTCCAAGTGGAAGAGGAGGAGGAAGTGGTTGGGAGGTGGTTACTTCCTAGTTAAAGTAACCGGGAAAAACTTCAGAGAAATGGTGAGCCAGGGTATGACGAGAAGGAATCAATGCCCTATTTTAGTAATGATTCAGATGTCTGGTGGATCTGTTAAAACTGGCAAGACTTTCTTTCCCGGGGTCAGGAGTTGGGGTGTCCTGATCCTCACTTCAACCTGACTAGAAAGGGAGCATATGAAGAGGAAGGACCTGTTGGGAACGGCTGAATGGAACTGGCAGTGAAAAATCTCTCTGCTATCCTAAGAGATTTGCTTGGGTCACTGCCAACCTGACATTCTGGAGTCGAGCCACTGTGGCAATGATATTTGGTCACCCTCCTCTCACTGCAGGCAAAACAGGCAGACAGAGGGAATGGGAACACGGAGGCAGGACGCCATATCCTGGCTATCGGGGGAGGCTGGGACAGTAACCTTCCTCACTGTTTTTGATTGGAGAGGGGCAGACAGAAAAGGGGAGAGAAGAAAGGAAAAGTAAATAAACAAAACCCAAGGGATGATATTCTCATTTTACACCAGCAGCAAGCAGCAGCGAGAGTCAACAGTGCTAAGAAAGACAAGCTTGCCCTTCCCAAGGTACCTTCTTCTTGGCCAGCAACAGGTCCTGGTAAGCATTGGACCTCAGGAAGCGGGCGTAGCTGTCGCTCTTCATCAGCTTGTAGATGTGCTCCTGGGGAAGGGGAGGAGTAGGGAGACAAGAGAAAGAACTGTCAGCTGGAGCCAAAGGAATTGACAATTCACCTGACCTGGGGGTGGGCGGGCACAGGAACCTAGGGACGTTGGAATGGAACTAGGAAAACGTGCAGTGTGTCCCACCCCTCCCATGTCACATGCCAAGAAATAAACAAGCAAAATGGCAGTTTCTCTTACAGAGCAAGAGGGTCCTGTCTCAAAGGATTTGTAATCGGGTCTCAGGGTCATGTTGGGGTATGCAGTGGTTACAGCTGCAGTAGCAACAGTTGGAGGACATGAACCACTGGTATTGGTCCAAAACTGGGGAGACTCGCAAGGGAAACATGATGAGTGGAACGTTGCTCCTCAGTTATACCGTCTGATTTCATTTATAGAGCAGTCTCAAAAGGACAAATTAGAGAGCTAGAGAACAGATTAGTGGTGGCCAGAAGTTAGGAATGGGCCAATAGGTGGTTATACAAGGCAACAGGAAGGATCTTTGTGGTGATGGGTGGTTCTCTATCTTGGCGCATCTGCACAGGCGATAAGGCTGTGAAAAATGAAGCACACACATACGTGAGTGCAAATACAACGGGCAAACCTGAACAAAATCAATGGATGGCTGCGCCATCATTACAATAAGTTACAATCTACTCCAGTTTTGCAAGATGTTACCATTGGGGAGCTGGATGAATGGTCCATCTCTGTGTTCTTTAACAACTTTCCAGGAGTCTGCAAGTGTCTCTAAATAAAAAGCACAGCTTCAAAAAGGAGCCTAGAGGGTCTGAGGAGATGGTCCAGTGGATAAGAGATCACTCTGTGCAAGCACCAGGACCAGAGTTTGAACTCCCAGCCCACGTGTAAAGAGCTGGGCATGTCTGTGTGGGTACCTACAAACCCAGTGCAGTAGAGGGCAGGGATGGGTGGGTTGGATCTCCGGAGCTTGCTGGCTGCCAGCTTAGTTCTATTATCAGTGAGACTGTCTCAAGGAAATAGAGACTTAATAGAGCAGGATACTGGACATCCACCTGTGTTTTCTGCATGTGTATACACAGGACATACATGTGCATGCACACACATACATACACGGAAACAATATAATTGAATCGACCTGTGTACATTAGGGCCATCATCTTAAGGCGATCCTCATGATTGGCTCATGGAGCACCTGGGCACACATATCTAGGAGGAGGCTACTGCTATTGCTGTATCCCCAAGGCTCTGAGAAGACCCACACCCTTGGTCCAGCATATGACCCCTGGCTGGCAACTAATTCCTCCAGGCACACGTTCTTTCTCACAGTCTGTTCACAGGCAGACAGTCCCAGCCCGCAAACAGAGAGGCATGGAGGAAGGATGGTTTGTCTACGGAGGCAAGCCTGTCTGGCTCAAGAGCAGTGCTGAAGGGAGGGAGAGTACGCCATCCGAGATGGTGGAGTATCAGTTGGTAGCTGGCCTGGTAAAGGAAGCTTTGTCCTTTATAGTGTTCCCTGCCCCTTCAGAAAGCTGGGCAATGGCCTCAGTGCCAAAGGGAATGGAGGTCTCTGGTCAGTGAGGAGAGACAGCCCAGCTGGAAGTCAAGGCTTACCCCTGGGAATCTCCTTCTGGCTTCTCTTCCCAGAAGACACCATGTATGGAGGAGGCGGAGACCTCACATCAGTTGGGGAGGTCACATTTTTGTCTTCATTTTCATTTAATTGTTATATGTATTAGTGTTTTGCCTACATGTATGTCTGTGTACCATGAGCATAGAGTGCCTGCAGATGCCAGAAGAGGGCATCAGATTCTCAGGAACCGACAGTTGTGAGTAGCCTTGTGGGTACTGGGAATCAAACCCAGGTTCTCAAAAAAAAAAGTATCCTGTTTTCTCAACTGCCGACTCCACTTTCTAGACCTGAGGGTTGGGATAGGGTGGGGGACTATGGAAGTTTTTGGGTGGTGAGGGTGGTTGTAGCCTGGCTAGAGAATCCTGGAACAATGGCCAGACTGTGCCAAGATGTCTCCCTACCCAGCATAAAAGGCACATAGCCAAGACCCAGAATTAATCAAGGTGCCTGTCAGCTTATGAACAGATAAAGGACATGTGGGAAATATATTTTTTACACACACACACACACACACACACACACACACACACACACACACACAATGGGATAGTCCTTCGCCTTGAGAAGGAAAGCTGTCCTTTACCATGGTGTAGATGAACCTAGGTGAAATGCAATAAGTCTGGAACAGAATAACAAATTCTTTGACTCCGCTCACACGGGGAAGCTAACACATCAGACTCACAAAAGCAGAGAGAGAGTGACGGCTGCCGGGAATTGATGAGTGCAGGGGAGGGAGCCTGGGGAATGCTGGCCACAGGAGACACACTTCCTTTAGACGGACGGGAGGGATAAGTTCAGCATATCTAGAGTACACCGTGGCTGAATACAGTTCATCACAGTATCTGGTCATTGTGAAATTTTGATTCAAAGTTTTCTTAATAAAAAAAAAAAACCAGCATGTGGAATGATAGCCACATAGTTACTTGATTTAGACATTTCAGTGTCACACATGTTAAAACATGATTACACCATGCAAACAGATGACGTTTTACTTGTTAGTTATAAACAGTGAAAAACAAAACTGAAAATGGAACAGAAGAAATGCTTTGGCTATGCCAGGAACCTCAGCAGCCCATCCCCAGTGGAGCCCCAAAGGGTCCTGGGATCAGCTTCATTCTAAGATGCTCCATATTTATAGAAGTTGGGTGGCAGTAGCACAGACATGGAGAGAAACAATTAATAAATAGGACCTCCTGAAACTGAAAAGCTTCTGTAAAGCAAAGGACACGGTCAATAGCCTACAGAATGGGAAAAATTCTTCACCAACCCCACATCAAGCAGAAGTCTGATCTCCAAAATATACAAAGAACTCAAGAAATTGGTCGTTAAAAGAATAAATAATCCAATAAAAAATGGAGTACAGACCTAAATAGAGAATTCTCAATAGCGATCTAAAATGGCTGAAAGACACTTAAGGAAATGCTCAACATCCTTAGTCATCAGAGAAATGCAAATCAAAACAACTCTGAGATTTCATCTTATACCTGTAAGAATGGCCAAGATCAAAAACACTGATGACAACTTATTCCAGAGAGGATGTGGGGTAAAGGGAACACTCCTTCATTGCTGGTGGGAGTGCAAGCTGGTACAGCCTCTTTGGATATCAGTGTGGTGATTTCTCAGAAAATTAGGAAACAACCTTCCTCAAGACCCAGCAATACCATGCTTGGGTATATACCTGAAGAGTGCTCAATAGTATCACAAGGACATGTGTTCAACTATGTTCACAGCAGCATTGTTTGTTATAGCCAGAACCTGGAAACAACCTAAATGCCCCTCTACCGAGAATGGATAAGGAAAATGTGGTACATTTACACAACGGAGTACTACGCAGCAGAAAAAAAATAATGACATCTTGATATTTGCAGGCAAATGGATGGATCTAAAGAACATCATATTGAGTGGGTTACCAGAAAGACAAATATCATATGTACTCACTCATAAGTGGCTTTTAGACATAAAGCAAAGAAAACCAGCCTATAATTCACAACCCCAGAGACCCTAGATAACAATGAGAACCCTAAGAGAGACATACATGTATCTAATCTACATGGGAAGTAGAAAAAGACAAGATATTCTAAGTAAATTGGGAGCATGGGGACCATGGGAGAGGGTTGAAGGGAAGGGAGAGGAGCAGAAAAAAAAAATGTACAAATCAATAAAAATAAAAAATAAAAAGTTGGGTGGCATCCTCACCAATGGAAAGGGACAAGCAAAGAATGCAGGGGAATTAGTGTCTGCTTTGGTGACTGTGTTGTGTTTTCAATGAACAACCTTAATGTGAAATTTTTTTCGGAAACCCTTGCAGAAATATCCAGTCTTCCCCACCCCACCCCCATCACCAGTTTAAGTCCCTGGATGATAGGGACAGTGTGTCTTCATCTTTTAGAGAGGCATCCTGTCCGTCACAGGGTCAAACATTTAGTTGGGTTTACACCATGCTGTGGGTGATTTGGTTATAGCTTAAGCATGCTCCCCCAAGGCTCAGAACCCAGTTAGTGCCTGCAAGAAGGATGGGTTCTGTCTCCCTCTTTCTCACCCCCTCTCTCATCATGAGCTCTCTCCTCACACCTTGTGCTCCTTGATATATTGAGACACAGCAGGAAGGCCCTTACCAGAGCCCCAACAGATAGGGTTGCCTGATCTTAAAATTTTAGGCATCAAAACCGAATCGAATACATTTTTTTCTGCTCTGTGACACACGCATCCTTGAGTAGTTTGTTACAGAAACAGAAAACACGCTAATGCAGGGTTTCCTGGCTCACTAAAATGCTTGCTTTAGTTTAATGTTCAATGTTGCTTTAATTTATGACTGGCCTAAGCAGCTACTTACTTGCTCTGTCTGGGAGGAGAGGATCATATCCCCATGAAGGGCTGTGAACCTTTGAACCTCTTAGCACAAACACCCTTCTCTGCCCCAGAGCCTGGATCCAGGGTGTCAGTGGTCTTGGCTTTCATTTGATATCTCTAAATTGCTCTACCATTACAATCGTAGATGCAAATGTTAACTCTGAGTAAAGATGACTTACTGTCTTTTTTCTTTCTTTTTTTAAATCAAGTATCATCTCTGTCTGGCTAACAGAGCCGGTGGCTCCTGAGTCATCGGCAAAGGCCTGTCCCAAGATCTGGACCCTCTCCAAAGCTCTCAAACAATGCATCTCTGCTGCTGTTTCTGGCTTCTTCTGGGAATTTAAATGCTGAGGATATGCTTCGCAACCCTCTGCTCCCCGCAAGGTAGGAAGAGGCCTTTCTTTCTGGCCTCAGCCACAAACCAACCCAGATCTACTTAATTCCTATTACCTCAGTGCAGCCAGGAAAAACCTGGGTTCATTAACAAAACTGACCTTGTCACCTGAAACGGAGCAGGAAAAGAAAGGTGTTTAAACATTTAATCATGACTTCGTTCACCAGATATTTATTGAGCATCTAGTAGACGCCAGGCACTGAGTCTGATTGTGAGGTTATAGTCTGACGAAGACAAAGAGAACTTTGCTATGAGAGAGCTTAGCATCTATAGACAAGAGGACTCTCCACCAGGACCCACATAGCCATTAGAGCAAAGGGCTGCAAAGGTGTCCAAGTACAACCACTATGCTTGGGTGTGGCTGGGGCTGAGCGGATCTTCCTGGGTGGGGAATGGCAGGCCATCGACTGGAAAATGATTCCCCAAGGTAGGAGGGTCTGAGGAGATGCTGAGAAGGTGGGTCTTAGCTCTATAGGAGCCAAGGAGGAGGGGATAAAGCCGGTACGGAATGATCCCACAGAGCGGGCAGACAGTGGGCTATGGCTCACTCTCCAAAGGGTGGACACCACTGTTACCTTCCCTAAGTGTCCCACTCCAAAGTCACACACCCAGGCAAGGGCAGTGTGAGGGAAAGTAGGATATGTGAGCACAGATTGCTGGAGGGTAGCTGCCATGGGCTTGTTCCCTCTTATACCTTTTTACTAGCATTATGAAGCCTCAAATCACCCTACATGGGTACATGGGTGTGTGTGGGGAGAGAGAGAGAGAGAGAGAGAGAGAGAGAGAGAGAGAGAGAGAGAGAGAGAGAGAGAGAGAAGTAGTCCTAGCACCCTAGCATTCAGGTCTGACAAAACCAGGCTTTTGACACTCTGCAGGTCTCCCAGACCCCCTTTGGGGGTCATAGTGCCAGTTTCCTTCTGGCCTAAGCCTGGCTTTCTCACAGCCTAGGGATTCGGTGACTCCCTTGTCCTGTTCCTCCTCCCCCAAACAAAGAAATGTTGCCTTTGATGTCAGGAAAATGTGTTCCTTCCAGCTTTGTCTAGGAAACACAAAGACAGTAAACAGGGGGTGGGTGAACCCAGAACTGAGATTTTTCTGGGAATAAGAATTAAGATCAGACTCAGGGTCTCTGGCCATTTCCCAAATGCAATGAGTTTATCACCGCCAGGGACAGCAAGTGGACAAAGCTCTTGGCAGTGACCTCTGCTGATTTATGAAGGGTTCTGGTGTGTTTTCCCCGTTCTGCCGACAACTGGTCCTAAGGGAAATGTATATCTACCTCCGCAACGTGCGAGAGAGCCATTGGCGACTCAGCCAGATCCTGGGTGCGGAAACGGGCTGGAGAGAAAAAAATCTGCTCCTTTCTTCTTTGCCTCTTCTTGCCTTCTGTCTGGCCCTCACCTCCCTCGGTCTGCTAGGGAGATGAGGATTGACTCCATGGCCATGCCTTCCCCCGGGGTCACTCTGAAGGGAGGACAAAAATGGCTCTGTCTGTCTTAAGAAACCAGTACTTTAGGACCTGAACGGCACGGGTGTGTTAGCCACACACTTCCCAGTGCTGGGAAGGACTTATATCCTTTGATGAACCGCATCCCCTTCATTTTCCCTCCCTGGGCACGGCTCATCTGTAGATGGGCCCTCTGCTTGCCAGGAGGCTGGCTGAGGTCACTAAAAGTCTAGGAAAGATGTAGGCGCCGGGGTGAGCAAGCAAACCACGCTGTCTCCAGACCACACCTGCTCCAAATCAATATTTTGCTGTGCTGGCCTTCATTTGGAAATGTCCTTTCTTTTTAGACAAAACACTGAACCTCTGGTGAGACGGGTGTGTGTGTGTGTGTGGCAGGGGAGGGCGGTATTCACATGAATGTCCGAGGCCCTGGGCTGCAAGCATGTGGGAGCAGCTGACCCTCTTAAGAATATCGGTATGTGTCTTCCTGGGCTGTGGGCTCCTAAGGCGGCACCGACCTCATCTTCCAGCTTTAGAACACCTTCCTGAAGCAGGAGCCACTCAGTGCAGACGTGCATAGCGGCCAAGAGCCCTCGTGATTTTTCGAGTGTCATATTTTCTTTCTGCAGGTGTCTGTGCCTCATTGTGGCCCTCCATTCCTAAGTTTCCTGGTGTAATAGCCATGCTTGGGGAGCTGTCATGTCCCTTCAAGGAAAACGAGGGGCAGAATGTGATGTGGAGGGGGGGAGCCAAAGAAGAAGAAACTGGGCCCCGAGCCAGAGGCTTGGATTCAAGTCCCCACTTGGCCCATTTCTAGTCCTGCCAATCACACTTTCAGAGCAGAAATAGAAGGAAAAGCACTACAAAATGATTATACATGTCAAGTAATAATGATAACCGTGTGTTATGATTGTGTGTGTGAGAGGCAGTGTGGATGAGACAGAAGGGGGAAGATTACAGAGAGAAGAAACGGTTTGGAGCAAAGAGGACCGGTGAACGGAGTATAACTGCACTTTGTGCTGCCAATCTGAAATAGTAGTGAAATAGCCCCATTTTACAGACAAGGCTACTGAAATTACACCAGGCAGGATGTCTCGTTCACTGTTGGCAGAGAGCATCTGAACCCAGAGGCCACGTTCCTCCCAACCCTGGCATGCTTGTTTTCAAGGCTTTTTCCTCTTCATAGGTTATAGGTTCCTAAAGGGAACCAGTGTCTCTTGGCTGGGATACAGTGCGCCCTTCCGCTTGTAGGTGCAGCGGTGGCAGAGCTTCCTCCCCAAGTCTTAAGTCTGGGTCAGTCTAATGCTAGGCATTGCCTCTTCTCACCATTCCCTGTTGAGAGCCATCCACCACCACCACTGTTAGCAATGGAAATGGCACAGACCCAGGCTCTGGTGTCTCAGAGAAGCGCAGATCCCAAGCAACTTGCCTTGGACACGTACATTCTGGGTCTTTGAGCCTCATCTTTCTAGAGACTCTTAGCTGTCTTTAACCAAAGATCTTTAAGTCTCGGGCATGGTCAGCTGAATCCTAAGGAAAATTAAATTCTTTCAAGACGGGTTTTACAGGACAGGCCACATGGAGGTATATCATCACAGCTCAGTGTCTACTCAGCGAGCAAAGAGAACAGGAGCCACGGCGACATGGGTCGCAATGAGCGAAGACTAATCAGGCCAGCTCTGTGTTTGTTTGGCTGTTTCTTGAAGCACTGGGGACTGAACCCTGGCCCTCCCACATACTTTCCAGGCACATTCTCTACCCGTAAGCTACATTCATAGGCCCAGGGATGCCTCTCTGGATGACTGTTTTAGGGATCTTAAACAAGAAGCCTCCATTTGGATTTCTTGGGCTTTCTAAGAAGACAGGGTGGGGGGAGGGAGACAGCAGTAGGTGGGGGTTGTTTCCACATAGGGGATCATTTGAAAGTCATATATGAATGTGACAAAAATGATCCCTTGCATTTATCCTGCATGGTATCTCACAGATACAACTTAACTGGCCCAAGGCACAGGATTTTAATGCTGTTCTATCTCTACTCTGCGATAAGAGCAACAAAGACAGCTTCAAATATCCCCTCCCACCTCCCACATATTGACATGGAAGCCTGTTTTTCCTTCCCTCTTAAAGGGTTTGGTACTAAAACTCTATGCTCAGAATTAGCAACACAGAAACTCCGGAGTTTAATTCTCTGATCCCTTCTCTCCAGGAACTCCTGGTAATAAACAGAATCGGCCCACAAACGACTGGTTTGTTCTTTGCAGACTCATCCCTCCCTCTGCCGCTTGTCACCCTAAAATAACACCACCCACAGAATCCAGTGAGTAACCTCTGAAGCAAGCTGTGATGGGATTCCCTAGTGATTGCACACGGTGGACCGGGATGTGTTCTCTAACAGAGCATGTGCACCAGAAAACAGGCCCACAACACCACCACAACAAGGATGGACAGCTTTCCCCAGGCTCAGAGGACTGCTTAGGGCAAATATGAAACCTTACTCCCCTATTACACTTTGGCTTTCAAACAAAGCAAAGGCTAGACACCTTGCATTCCTCCACCAGACTGATCTTCAACATCTAAGATCACATACTCACAGACACTTTCGGCAAGAGGCTTCCTGTCTGCTTATAATGGGGGTGGGGTTGATGGTGTCTGTTTATCACCCAGACCTCATCCTGGTCTTGAAGTCTTCGGCTAGTCCATGAATGAATGTGGATTTCAGAGAGTTCTGGTCACGCAGATTGAGGGCTGTTTCCAGGAAGGGACCTGCCTATACAGCTGCAGATTTCTAGCGCCTCGAACATCTGGCACATAGTGAATATTCCAAAGTTTTGCTGAATGTAAAATTAGACACGTAATTTAGCTGGTCCTTATTGATCACTATGGTTGTGACTCAGGGCTCTTTGAAGCTGAAAGAGAAGTGACAAATTGCCCCCCTCCCCTTTACCATGGTAGACACAACAGAGTTCATGACTCAAGGACATTGGTTGGTTTGTCTGCTCGTTTGTGGGGGCAGGGTCTTGCCATGGATCCCTGGCTGCTCTGGAACTTGCTATGTTTATTGGAGTCAGACTTGAAGTGGTTTCCTTGCCTCTGATGACAGGCAGGAGCCACTATGCCCAGCAAGACATCCGCTTCTGGAATATTTGAACCCCCACACAGAGTGCAGTTAGGCACTTACAAAAGGCAAAGAAAACAGATTCCTGCTTCCATCAAAGGTCCAGACACTCCAGGTGCAGGGTGTGGATAGGAGTCTGAGAACTAACATAGGTCAGGGAGGCAGTGGAGCCGCAACAGTTAAGAAGGCAAGGTGGGGATGTACACGCCATAAAGCCACTGAGGGAGGTTACTCTGCTCGATTCAACTGCCAGTCCGTTTGAAGGACAGGTTTCCAATCCAACCCGATCTCAGTGACCTGTTTGCTCTGTTTGTAAAGAATGATGGGAGGAGAGGTAAGCTCTGTCTTACGGTGACAAGCCACTCAGACCTCCTGTTTCCTGTGTGATTTCATCACAGAGGTCACCCCACACAGGTCAAGGTTTTCCAACTCAAATGGATGGTCACAAAATCAATAGATGGAGAATAGACAAATGATCGAATGACCTAGAAACACAGTCCTTAGACCATCCTTGGTTTCTCTGAGGCTTTAAAAACAAGCTACACAGCCATCAGGCTGGTCACTGGACCCCTAATGCCTTTCAGAGCCCACAGGGGCTCACAAGACAAATGCTCTCTGGGGACGTTTGTTAGGGGCCTATACTTCCCCTGGCTTCTTGTCCCCTAAACCTGCTAGAGAGGCATTTAGGTTGATAGCAATCCTGAAGCTTCAGATCTCAGTCCGACCCCAGCTTGTGGATTGCAACCATCTGATTTACCCTCTCCAGTGCTTTCTGGGATGAGTGCTCTAGGGTGAGCATGTTTAAGTACTGTCCCGGGACACTCAAGGACCTCCACAGTTTGGTTTCTTTGTTTTATTAAAACAGAGGGTCATTATATAGCCCAGGCTAGGCTAGAACTCACTATGTAGCCCAGGCTGGCTTTGAACTCATTGCAGTCTTTGTGCCTCAAACTCCCAAGTGCTGGGGCATGAGCTACCACTATGTCCAGCCTGTATGTGCAAGAACAGTCTTATTGATAGAATTACTTTGCTTTATTTTGAGACAGTGTTTTATGATGGAGCCTGTCTCCCTTTCCTCCCAGATCTCTGTGTAGCCTAAACTGGGTTTGAATTCACAGAGAACCACCTGTCTCTACCACTTAGCAGACGGGTAAACCGAACGAGGAGAGAAGCATTGGGATTAAAGGAATGTGCCGCCATGCCAGTTCTGGTGGTGCAGGCTGGTAGGATTTGCTAAAGAAGACAGAGGCAGGTGGATCTGGAATTCGAGGTCAGTCTGAACTACACATTTTAAACCGGGAGGTGGTGGCGCACGCCTTTAATCCCAGCACTCGGGAAGCAGAGGCAGGTGGATCTCTGAGTTCGAGGCCAGCCTGGTCTACAAGAGCTAGTTCCAGGACAGGTACCAAAACTACAGAGAAACCTTGTCTCAAAAAAAAAAAAAAAAAAACCAAAAATAAAATAAAATAAAAAATAATGTGCCGCTGTGCTTTTCATCTCAGCTTGGATTTATAAGGAAGTACTAAAGCCACTATCATTTGTGAGGTCACACTTACAAATCTATAGCATTTACAATCTTCTCAAAGAATTTTCAGAACTTTTAGTTCCTCTGATTTTTCTAAACTCCTATGTAGTAGATTCTGGAAAGACCTCAGGGGAATAAGGAACAGGGTAAGTTCACTGATACCCTATAGGTAAAAGCAGAAAAATCCAGCCCTTAAAAAACGATCCATGGCCCATTGACGCCCCCCTCCCCCGCCAAGTCTACGAAATCTGAACAACATGGAAAATGGCTGAGGGCTATAGCTGCAGCCCATGGGTCATGACAGAAGGTTTGGTCTCAGCCCGAATTGTCAAAAGAACCAAATGGACCAGCAAATGCTGGGCTTGCACTGGTAGAGTGTATCTTGTGAAATGATCCCCGGAAGCAAGCATAGGCAATAAACCTTACTCTACTGCACATGGCCAAATGAAAACCAGAGAGGCCGCAGCCACACGTGTCTCTCTTCGCTCTGCCTGCTCGCTGGTCACCAGCACTGGGCACTTGCTTTCGTTTTCATAGGTCACTCACTGTCTTAGGACTAACTGTGGTAGCCCGACAGAGTTCCGATCTCAAACAGAGTGGCTCTAAGGGTGCAGGGGTCATTATCATCCCCACTTAGCAGATGGGTAAACCGAGCAAGGAGAGAAGCGTAAAGGCCTCAAATACACAAGCCTACAAAACACATAGGGTAGACACAGGATCGGGCCTGCGCCCTGGCCTCTGGAGACTCAGGTTTCTCCCACTCTCAGGGGACCAGACAAATCCTCAGCACTAATATGCCAAGCCAGGAAGGGCTCAGCGGCAGAGTCCTTATCACAGACTGGGAGAGCTCGCTCATAGTCTTTGTGAGTCATAGGTTGTTATGGGGTTTTACGTCCTTTCTGTCTCTGGAAGCTTCGAAACGGTAACACTCTGCTTGGTGCAGCTGACTGGGCTGGCTAGGAAGGGGAAGCTGTGGCTGTCACCGTGTGGGCTTGGCCTGTTTATGAGCACACTACGCTGACAGAGAAATGTCCTCAGAGATTAATCACAGTGTCGCTGCGGTCAAACCAGGATGGAGTCCTTCTAACTTACCAGAGAAGCTGCAGCGTCACGGTCCCTGACCCTCTGTCTTTCTGCTTCATTGAAGCTTTTCGACTTTCATGCTGAACTGCTTGGTTCAAACTAACAGCCTGTGGCTCCAATCTGGCTCTCGGGTCAGGGAATCTTTTTCTAATAGTTAAAACAATTATGTTTCTGTGTGTGTGTGCAAAAAATGATGACTTGAATTCCATTGTTAACAGACACTTTGGGGGACACAGCCACACACATCTCTCTCTGTATCTCTGTCTCTGCCTCCCCCCCTGTGTTTCCCATTGTGATATCATAGCTATTTTTGATTGACAAGACATATACCATGTGTCCCATAAACCTAAAGATTATACTATCTAGTCATTCCCATGACAAATTTAGTTTTTTAAAACTGCTCTCTCATTTAATGTAAAAGACAGAGTTACCCGATTTTCATAATCACCCTGCTATGGACTAAGTTTATATTCCTCCAAAATGCATGCCCTTGCACACGATGGTGCTGGATGAAGGTTAGGTCTTTGGGACACAATGATATTTGGATAAGGTCATGGCAGTGGAGCCCCTTGCTGGGGTTGGGGTTCTTAGGAAGCAAAGAGACCAAAGAACTTTCTCTGCTTGCACACTGACCCAGCATGAAGGCAGCTGTCCAGGAGCTGGGACAAGGTCAACACCAAGAAACTCGCAAGCATTTCAATCCCTGAGTTAGCTCAGGACCAAGATGAGCAAAAGTTCCTGTAAGTCACGCAGTCTGACACTGGGTCCCGGAGGCCTGAGCAGACCCAACAGGTGTCTCCTTCACCATGGTGGATGGCTCTGAGGGATAATTTGATTTATAGTTTTCCAACTTCAAAGTTGGGTAAGAGCTACATGGATCTCATATAAACTATATGCTGAGCTTTGATCTTCTCCCGGGCTGGCTATGTGGCAAGTAGCCCCTCCTAATGCTGTGGAGCAGTGGCACAAACTATAATATAGCTCAGCCACAGGAGCCCAAGAGAGAAAAACCGAATGTACATGTTCCCCAGTGTTCTCCGTGCCTCCACGGTGCTCAACAGGACACTGGGTCAGTGAATGTATTAAATGAATCTTTTGAAATGATATTTTCAGCTTAACCATGAATGAACTGAAGTGTAACACATAGTAAGTCAAGGAACATCTGGCTTCTGAGAGAAGGGTTATCTCTCTGTGCTTACATATGAAAATATCTGAAATTTTGACAAATGTGTTCAGCATAAAAGACCAAAAACACATTAATGACGTTAGGAAAATAAAGCAGTAAACGCGTTCCCTTCGTTTCTGTTGGCCAGTCACTGTGGTCACCTGCCTCTTTCTATTTTGCCACCTCTCACCCGAGGTAGAAGTTCTGCTGTATCTCTGTTCTGTGGAAGAGGGAAGGAAGACTTAGGGGATTTAGGTGTCTTAGTTACTGTTTCTATTGCTGTGGTAAAACACTGTGACTGAAATAACTTAGGCAGGAAAGGGTTTCCTTCACCTTACAACTCCCAGGTCACACCCCATCACTGAAGGGAGCCAGGGCAGGAACTCAAGGCAGGAACCTGTAGGTGGGAAATGAAGCCCACACAATGGAGCTGTGTGGCATACTGGTCAACTTCCTCATGTACCCCAGGATCATCTGCCTCTGATGATCCCACCCACAAGGGGCTAGGTCCTCCCACATCAATCATGGTTTAAAAAAATGCTCCACAGGTCTGTCTGGTAGGGTGTTTTCTCGCTTGTGGTTCCCTCTTCCCAATGATTCTAGCTTGTGTCAAGTTGGCATAAAACTAACTAGAGCATTAGGTGGCATTCCCAAAGTCAGGCTGCTAGGGAGACCGTATATTTGTATGTGGAAACACACTTAGGGAGCAACAGGGAAGAGGCTAGGAATGAGGACTGGCATAGAAAGGGAGCTCTATTTAAATTTATACAAGTTAGGTCTTCCTGTCTAGTCTACTTCACAGGCTTGCCTTGGACATAACACATTTGAAAAACCACATAGAACTGTACTAGTGAAGACTGGGTATTCAATATCTTACCAAGGCACAATGTATTTATTATTTTTCAAGTTCTCTCATCAAATCTCCTTTGAATAAAAAAGAGCCCAAGCATCCAGGGGGAGAAGACTGGTTGAGCAAACAAACTACAGCACTTCCATACCAAGGAACACTATGCAGCAGTAAAGAGCCAGGCAGTGATCGTGTTGTCTGGCCCTCAGACTGCTCTGTGGAAATGTAGCAGGAAGCAGATGAGCAATTATGTCATCTGTGGGTCCTTGAGGGCCAGACACTGAGCAGAGCAGAGGAGGGAGGGAAGGAGGTAAGCAGGGAGAGACTGAGGAGAAGCCCTCTGCAATTCTAAATCCCAATGAAAATGTCAGCATGAATTCATAATCTCTCTTTCTACACACACACACACACACACAGAGGTGATGGGGGCTGGTCTCAAACTCTGACCTAGCTCCCTGTCTCAGTCTCCCAATCGCCGGATGTGCACTCCTGCCCAGCTGAATGTATCCTTATTGCAGATTACAATGTATTTCTTAGCTCTGTCCACTAAAAATACCAAGACCAACAACTTAGCACCCATGAGCACTAAGTGTCCACAATGTGGCCCCTAGAAACCATTTGCCACTAAGAAGAAATGGGGGTCCTTAGAGACATGACTTTCTCCAGGTCTAGGACCGCGCAGAACCATGGAGGCATCATGCTATTTGGATGACATTAAAGATTAATGGGGTCACATCAGAAGGAATCAACTGGCTAGAGATTCTAAACCCCAGCAATAAAAAATTCAGTAAAAATAGATCATAAAACATATCAAAAGTGTTCAAATTCATGAGTTTAAAAGACGTTGAAAACAAGCAAACAAACTCCAGTCAGCCACCAAATGAAGATGATACCAAGCCGCTCGTTTTGTTTGAAACTAGCAACGAAGAGAAAGAATCAAATATTCCGCTCTTCTTACATGAACGGTGATACTAACTAGTTAATTAACTAGGAACTGAGAGGACTGCCTCCTTTTGGAAGCTGTGCAGCTCATCAACAAAAAGAGAAAGATAATGAGAACATCACCATTTCATAACCCTAATTAACTTCAGCAACAAACACCCAAAGTGGCTGAAATCACATCTACACATACACAAAGTGGCTAAAAATCACACACACACACACACACACACACACACACACACACGACAGGAGACATTATTTATTGCATTTTTTCCTGACAAGACAGCACAATAAACTCCACAAAAGTCAAAGCTAAATCCAGTTAAATATAAAAATCAAACACCCAATTGACAGGAAATATTGGGTGACAGAGGAATGCGTGTAGCACTCAGGGCTGTCACCAGAAAGATCCAGGTGGGAACCCTTCATAGGATGAAACATCTAACTTTGTCCAATATGCACAGGGATGGGGGGAGGGGGTAGAAAAAGATGAAATATAATAAAAGAACACCCTCGTTGGTCTACAGTACTGTGCAGCCCTTGTGCACAATCTGATTTTTAAATGGTGTTTTAGAAATCATTTATGGGACTATTAAAAGTTCATACACTTGTCTGCTGTGGGATAATGTTCTTGTCCACTGTAAAGACTTGTCACTTGTATTGGTTTAATAGAATGCTGATTGGCCAGTAGCCAGGCAGGAGGTATAGGCAGGGCAACCAGACTAGGAGAATTCTGGGAATGGGAAAGGCAGGAGATACAGTTGCCAGCCAGACGCAGAGGAAGCAGGATGAGAATGTCTTACTGAGAAAAGGTACCAAGTCATGTGGCTAAACAAAGATAAGAATTATGGGTTGATTTAAGTTGTAAGAGCTGGTTAATAAGTCTGAGATAATCGGCCAAACAGTTTATAATTAATATAAGTCTTTGCATGTTTCTTTGGGACTGAATGACTGTGGGACTAGGCAGGAGAGAAACTTCAGTCAACACTTGCCTGCTGGCATTAAGGAGTTATTGACATTTTATTAAATTGTGGTAATGGTAGTGTGGTAACATTAAGGGAAAAAAGGACATTTCCCCCTCCAAGCAGCCGGTTAACATGCAGGTGGGGACACAGCTCAAAGGAGGTCACGCACTGATGACCAATGAGAGGTCACGCGCTGATGACCAATGAGAGGTCACAAGCTGATGACCAATGAGAGATCACGCGCTGATGACCAATGAGAGGTCATGCGCTGATGACCAATGAGAGGTCACGCACTGATGACCAATGAGGTTGGATGAAGGCTCATCAATGTTTGTGTTTCTACTCATTGCCAACTTTGTGTTCAAGACTTCCCATGAGAAAACGCTAAAGAAAACCCTTCCTGCGTGGTGCATGGAGTGACACCCAGACTGGGAGAATCATGGCTTGACATCAGCATATCTTTCGGAAGTTTTGTAACCTTATAACCTCACCATGGCTTCCGTGTTTCAGGCCATGTGCACAGGGCGTTCCCAGAGAACTTCTCCATCCCCCTCCTTTCTGAGTCACATCAGTATTGTCCCTGAGAGCATACACATATACCAAACTGTGCGCAGGGAGGGAGGGGGAAGAGCCCTCATGATTTAGGGATTTGACTCCAAAGCTACAAAGAGCTCAAGGGCCTTGTGATGTCACAGGGAGGAGACTGAGTGCTTTGGAAGCAAATCTGCCCAGAAAAGGCATTCTGTGGATTCAGGATGGAGGAAAGAAAGGGTATGTGACAGCTGTTTTCAGCCTGAGCTCTCGAGCAATTGTGACAAGGGACACTGGACATAGTCTTGTGCTACTGTTTGCATTGGTGTAACTGCATAGACTCTCCTAAATGAGTTGGGATGTCATTGGCAGGGCAAGCCTCTCACATTCTTTGCCTATAGCATCAGTGACCATCCTAACTGAGCCCTGAAGAGTTGAGTCCTTCCTGTGGTCATCATTTGACCCCAGAGCCTACTCCTTTGGGGTCTTCTCACACTGCTAAAAATGGCCTATTTATTTGTCTGTCTCTTACCTGGCCCTGGGCCTTGCTGAGGACAAGTGGCTTTCATCTGTTCTTTGTGGTGTCTCCCACCATTATCCAGGGCCTGAAATATGGAGCTGCTCGGAATCTACTAACTGGATGGGGTGGTCACCATGGAAGCAGTGCAATAGTGGGCATGACAGCTGGACAGGGGTGGGCTTGACTCTTGATCCAGCCAGCTCACAATTCCTACTGATGATGTTGCATTGTTTTGAATCTACTCCTGACTTTGTATAAGAGTTTAGATTTTGTACAATATTTTTTCTCAATGGAAAAGATAAAGCAAATAAAAATGGTTCTACAACACATAGTGGTTTGACTTACAATACCTTGACTTTACATTGCATAAGCAATGGGTACTCGGTAGAAGCTCTACTTCAGATATGGATCTTTCTCTGACTAATGCTGTTTGGTGTCATCCTCTTTCTAGATGCTGGGAAGTGAGTAAGCTGAAGCTCCCAGTCAGTCTGTGCTCCTGAGGGAAAGAGTTGGTCCCTCACAGGCTTCCGTATGGTAAACTGTGAGGCCTATTGAGTGTATTTTAAAAGGCTGTTTCAACTCATAACAGGATGCAGTCCTAGCTAGCATTCTAAATTGAAGAATGGCAATGTTCTGTTACAATTTCCTCATGTACTTTTCTGGAACAGCCTTGACCTATGGACTTATTAATAGTAAAAGCTGATATTCTAACTAGTCATAAAACCTCTGACTTGTATCAAAGGGTCGGGCTGTGAAGTGGTTAAGGAACTCCTTATGACAGACATGATGATTTGGGTCACTGAGCAAACCTGGGCATCTTCAAATGTGTATCTTCCTCCGTCTTTGACATTCTGGCTGGTTCTCTCATAGCTGTGAGAATCCAGGTTGATGGCACTCGGGGCACCTGGAGCTAGAAACTCTTGCCAGATTTCTTCCACCCTCTTGGCCACGTCCTGTAAAGGCTGCTTTTTGAGGTCTTGGACAGCCAGCCAGAACCTGGAGTGAAATCAGAAACACGGTCAGTTCTATTCGGGCTCCACTAGAGATGGCCCCAGAGCTCACGGGCATCCCCATGCCTGCTTTGATGGGGACTGCTCAAAGTGCAGGACGTATTGTTGAGTGCAGAATAAAGACACACGTGAGAAGATGAGCTTCCAGAGACCACAAGAAGTTCTTTTCCCTCTGCCTAGAGAGTTTTCAACCCAGCACAACAGCCACTCAGGCTAGGGTATTCCTGTTTGGTGTGGAAGGGCTGTCTTGTAGAATGCTAAGCAGCCGCTTACCCCCAGTTCACTAGATGTCACCAGCATCCCTTAAGCTGCAGCAACTAACTAGCAAGTATCTCCAGATGTTACCAAATGTTCCTGAGAAGTACAAATTCTGCCAGGTTGAAAATCAACTGCTTTCCATTCAGGTTTCTATATAATGTGTATTCCTTGTCAAATCTGGCTGGGGTCATTCGGGGGCATCAAAATAAGGAAAAGAAGCTTGGAGAGGTGGCTCAGCAGTTAAAAGCACTCACTGCTCTTACAGAGGGCCTGGGTTCGGCTCCCAGCATCCACAGTGGGCATCTCACAACTGCCTGTCACTCTAGTTCTAGGGATCCAGTTCCTCTTCTGACCTCCACAGGAATGTGTGATGCACATACAGATGAATAACTTTAATAAAATAAAATTTAATAAGGGGCATGTCACAAAAGTAGGCAGAACCTTGGAATTATAAAAGAGATTTGGTCTGGAACGAATCAACCATTCATGTTAGAGAGGAACAAATAGGGCCATTCACATTAGTACTGAACACGGTGCTGGGCACTTAGTAGGTATTCAGTACTCAGCATGGTTCTGGGCACTTAGTAGGCATTCCATAAACAGTTTGGAGACGGTTTGTCTGAAACATAGCTGAAGGGACATCTCTACCAAAGATTCTCTAGGGAGTGTGAGAGAAAAATATCTCCCTCTCCACGCTCCCCATCACCACTCCATCACTCCTCAGCGTCTGTCTGGGAGCAGCGAATGACAAGCCTCTTATGAGCGCTGTTCTGCAGAGAGCGCAGTTGTCAGAGCCAAAGCAGCTCCCAGGCCCTGAGGATGATCCCAGGGCATCACAGGGACCCAGCGCTGGGCAGCTCATTCTCCCCTGCAAAGGGACCAGGCCAGTGTCCCCAGCGAGGTACTGCAGGCTCCATGTTGTATGGGTTGCACAGCCACAAGTAATAGAACAAATACTTTTGTCAACAAATGGAGAGGATGAACATAGATGAACCAAAAGATAGAAAGGACATTAAATCTGTCATAGAATTTAATCCAGAGTAAGATGTACTTGTTTGTTGTTACTAGTATTATTTTTAAGGGTTAGCACGTTTTCCTGCTGCTCCGGGAAATGGTATTGAAGTCAAATGTGTGGCCCAAAGGCGCCACCCAGTGGCAGACTGTAGTACTGCAGCCCCATTTCCACAAGGAACATTTGGGTTCGCGTGCTTGTTTTTAGATCATCGATCTCATCTAATAATCTCTGGGTCTCTCTTCTTTTCGAGACAGTGTTTCTCTGTGTAGCTAGCCCTAGAACTAAAGAAACCTCTTCTCCTTGAACCTGAAGACCAAAGAGGGAAGCAAAGATGAGAACATCCCTTTGTCTGGAGAACAGGGAACTGTTCTCAGCCTGGTTGTGTTGCTGTCTGGAATTGTACCTTCCCAGGTAGTCTTTCATCACTTGGGAAATGGGTACAAAGTGGGTGAAGGGGGTGCAACAAAATTCTAAACAATTTCCCAGCCAGACTTAACCCCCTGGGTGTGGGTTAAGGAACAGCCAAGTAGCGGGCCAGTCAACAGGTCCCAAATCAAGCGTTTAGAATTTCAACTTTCTCCAGCAGTCCAGCGGTGGTCTGGGAAGACACTGCCAGGCCTCTCGCTAATGTTCCATATCATTCCTCACCTCTCAATGCCCGCAATCCTTGAAGCTCATGTCCTTCTGGCCTCCAGGGAGATGAGTCCACAGAGATTTATGGTAGCTACTGGGCCAATGCAGAGCAGCAGGGAGTGGCCTCTGGGCCAAGGCGCTGGCTATGGATACCTTTGGGGTCACCTGTGACTTCTCACATACCTAGATTGTAAGCGGGTAATTTTTTTTTCTGCCTCTTCCATCCACGTGACTGGCAAAATCACATTCTGCCATCTTTGTCTCTTGCTAGTCTAGTCTGCTATATGGGATCCAGGGAGAAAGGCATGGGAAAGCCCCAGGACCTCTGACGTATCTAATCTCTGCAGGCTCCCGGTGCTTCCAGGGAGCTTCAGGATCCCTTTACAGAATGACCTAAGGGGCACTGAACTGCACATCCTTAATCTGAGTGCACAGATGCAGAGTAGATGTCAGAGCAAATTTCAGAATCAGACTGATTTATCTTTACATAAAAACCAAACCAAACCAAAAAAAAAAAAAAAGGTTTCTTCCTTCAATTAAAGCTGAGAATTTTTGTTTTAAAAGCACAAGAAGAAACAGCAGGCATGCCATGGGAGAAGAGAAAGTAAGGTGGGGAGGGGAGGAGGGGGGGGGGGAGGAGAGGGCACAGAGTGTGCGAGAGTGACAGTCCCTCGACGGCTTTCTCTTCCTGTGCACAGTGGACTCAGCCTGGCCGTCTGTCTGCCCTGGAGATGACCTACCTCGTCCCTCCTAGGTGACAGCAAAAGTACTGTCACAACAGCATCCCGACATCTCAGGTGTATTTACCATCTTGGCTTGGAGGATTTGAAATTCAGAACAGGCTGTCATTTGTGTGTGCCCGTCTTCCCGCTCCAATGGTCTGCGCTGAACTGGGAGCTCAGGCTAACATTCCCATCCCCACTGTCACCAAAAGAGCCACAAAAAGCTCTCTGCGTATCCTCTGTGGATGGGTGACCCACTGAGGACAGAGAAATGGCCACTCTTATCAAAAGCCTACAGGTACCGTTCCTTCCAGGAAGCGGTTATGCATCAAATGCCAGCAGCTGCATCAGAGGCAACCATCCCGCACTAAGCCTTCGGCTGAAAGCAGGGAGCCTTAGAGACTGTCAGGGAACAGGGGCTCCAGAGTGTGCAGAGACCACCTGGGCTGCCTCTCCCTAACATGGCCAATTGTCAGAGCAGCAAGAGGAAGCCCTGTGCTGGCCTTTGGTCTGCGCTAACGACTTAGAAAAGAATGCAGAGGAGAAAACTGGCCTAGAGGGTGCCCTGCACCAGGATGGAGCATTTGGGGCCCACAGGACTTGGGGGGAGGGTGGTCCAGAGATGCTTTGCTTGCCTCCTTTCTCCCTGGATGCTGACAAGCAATGGGGGTCTTCTCCTCCAGACTGATTAGCACAGGAGAAACGATGAGCTATCGACTGTTTCCCGTACCACCAGGAGGTCTCCACAGCTCTGCACTTAGGGCCTTGCCTGTCTTTTCACAAACCAGAATATTCAAAACAAGCTCGGGGCTGGTTCCTAGAGCAAAGTGAACTCCTTGGCAGAAGGAAGTGTTGCTGTGCCCTCTGCTGGCCATCGGGTGACTCAGAACAATGGACAAAACTAGATTTTTGTCCCGTCTGTGCTGGCTGTGATGCTCAGGTACCCATAGGCGTAGCATCAGCACCACCCTAGCTGAGCTCCGCGCTGGACAGGAACCACACTGCTGCTGATGGCCACAGCCTTGATGGAGCCACTTGGCTCTGTTTTGTCATGTGTTTGGTTACTCTGGGACCCCACTGGGCCTCATGAAACTTCGGGGGGCGTTCCCAGGGCTTGGGGGCTCCAACTGCTGAAGCTAAAGCTGGAGCCAGAACTCTGGAGGCAAAACCTGGCAGGCCCCTGTGCTTGCTTTTAATTGCTTCTCCCTTCAGCTGACACCGTATGGAAGTAGGGTCATCAATCTGCAGGTTCGAGGAACAACTCTGCTCTCTCAGGAGATGTTACAGCTCATAAAAAATGTAGGGGGACGCTCTTTGTTGCCGGCTTTGATTTTTAACTCATGCCCTGCTGTACGGCAGAAGGTGTCGAGCCAGGGAGGACAAAGGTTTGGACAGGAGGATGGAGATGGAGCAGGGGCAAAGGGCACTGTCTCCATTTGGGGAAAATTCACAAACTAGGAAAAAGGATAAAGTCAGCTCTGTAGTGCTTGCTTTGGGACTGTGATGCTTCAGTGCCCCACATCCTCCTTAGGCATCTCAGGTGTGGGCTTGCCTTGGTTGTTAGAAGAAGAGGTGAGCAGCCTCCGATGTAGGCAGTCACAGCAAAGCATGTCTTGCTGGCCCTGTCCCCTCTCGTGTCCCTGGAGATGACAACCCTCAGTCATCTCACAGACTCACCTAGACAAAAATGACCGGAAGTGGGGCTGAGTAAGGAGCCTGCTGCACGGCACGGGAACCTGAGTTCAAATCCCCAGCACCCAGGAATGGCCAGGTGTGACAGTGTGTACACATGTACTCCTAATGCTGGGGGTGCAGAGACAGGAGGATCCCAGGGCTTGCTGGCCAGCCAGTCCACCAAATCAATTAGCTACACGTTCAGACAAACAAAGTGGGGAGTGCTCAAGAAAGACATTTGGTGTCTACCTCTGGTTTCTGCACACTTGCTCACGCACGCCCATGTGAATACACGTGTATGCGTTCACAATCTGTATGAACATGTAAATATACCACACGCGCACACACATGCACACACATACACACACACTTTCCTGGAAAGGTCTAGGCAGCACTTAGGGGCCTTCTCTTCCTTATTCTGAAGCTCTGATGTAAATTCCACCAATTGGCTGCTTTGCTGGCGTTCCACACGCTGTGCCTGCTTAGTCTGAATGAAACGTTCCTTCTACTAGAGAGACTTGAGAGAGCCCAGAAGACAGAAGCAGAACGGCACTTTGGAATACCCCCCCCCCCCCAGCCATACATACACACAGCCTTTCCCTTCCCTTCTTTGGCTTTGATTCCAGGAGCCGGGGAGAAGGGACAACTGAAGGGGAAGCCTAGCCCAAAACCTTGTTTTGTAAGGCGTGTCCCCCTTGGTTTAAAGGCGTGTCCCCCTTGGTCTAAAGGCATGTCCCTCTTAGGCGTGTCCCTCTTAGGCGTGTCCCCCTTAGGCTAATATTGACTTATAAAATCTTGCGGGCCTGCGGCCTGCCTGCTCTTTGTTTTCCTGCCCTCCTCGCTGGAACCTTGGATTTGTAAGTTCCCTTTCCTTTCCTTTATTAAAACTGAATTATATATATTAAAGCTTGTCTGGTGAATCATAACTGCCGATCAACCACGCACCTTCATTTGGCGTCCAACTCGGGCATTTGGGAGCCTTCAGCTCCAGTTCCCACACTGCGTGGCAAGGATTCGGCCTTGGGCTCTTGATTGCTTCAGAGCAGTTTCCCAGACTAGCCTGTCCCAGCCCCGCTTGTACGGAGCAAAGGACGTGTGTGTGTGCGCGGGTGACTCAGTCCGAGCTCGCTAACCCCTCAGGCAGCACCAGTCCCGGCTGAGTTCGGCCTGGGCCCTGACCTGCCGGAGACTAGTGGTTACTGCCGGAGTCCCAACATTCGAGCTCCGCCTGTACTGCAGACTCGGTTTGGCCGAGCGGTTATTGCCCTAGCGACCTACTGGCAGGGAACGGTCATTTCAGGTAAAATTTCTTTTGATTAAAAAAAAAAAATGTCTGACCATATCACCGTTGAAAGCTTCTGCAATCTATTTAATTATACTATGGTAGAAATATTACAGGACACATATGATATTCCCATAACTTGGATGTTTATAGGGCTTGCAATTTTTCTCGTATTTGGTTTCTCCCTTACATGGTTTGAAAATAGAAAAATGATAAAGTCCTTACAGAATGAAACCAGGATTCTTAGGACAGAGGTTGAATGCTTAAGAAAGGGCACAACTGTTTTGAGTGACAACTTTAAGTCGGTCGAGGTATTTGCAAAAACAATTCAGACTGACACCAAGAAAGAGTTTGAAGGTCTCAAGGAAGGGAATAGGGCTTTGTCTGATATGACTTGGTCAAATGAGCAAAATTTAGAAAAACTACAGTCTGATATTAAGGAGAGACTCATTGCTGCGGAGGAGAGAACAGCTGATTTGGATCGTAAACTTCAGTCCCTGTCTGAAACATTATCAGAGAGAATTAAAACTGCTGAATGTGAAAATCGGACTTTGTCTAAAGGATATGACAGATTGGCTGACAGATTGTCAATACAAGAAGGCACAATTCATGCCATGAAAATTCTATCCAAGGATGAGATACTAACTCTACTGGACAAACTTCATGTTTTGGAATCCTCCATGAAGGCCTTGGAGCATAATTCTGGACAGGAGATCCAGGCCTTACAGAAGGCAATAGTAAGCAGATTAGAAAAGATTGAGGAAATTATAGAACAGGAGCAAACGGTACAAAGGCGAAATTTAACTCCGTCAATGAGTAAAACTCTCCGGGATAATTTCCATAAAGTTCTACCTGCCTTTCCAATAGTAACGTCAGAAAAGGTGACTGGTTCCAAAAACCCTAAAGTCATCAAGGAATATACATGGGAACCCGTCCGTATGAATGATCTCAAAGAAATTAAACAAGCCATTATGAACTTTGGGCTACATTCGTCCTTTGTTAGAGAGATGCTCAAAACTTGGTCTATAAGCAATAAGGCAACGCCCCATGATTGGGTACAATTAGTATCAGCTGTTCTAGAGAGTGGGTCACAATTAAATTGGAAATGCATGTTCAGACAAGAGGCTAAACTTTTAGAACAGCAGGAAAGAGCAAAGGGAATTGAGATCTCCCTAGATCAAATTCTAGGTGAAGGACTTTTCTCCGATCCTCTGGAACAAGCGAATTATGATGAACACACCTTATCCATATGTACTACAGCAGCCTTAAAGGCTTGGGACAGGGTTCAAGACCCAGGACAGAGACTGGAATCATATATCAGAGTTAAACAGGGTCAGAGAGAACCCTTTAGTGATTTTTTACAAAGGCTAACTAAAGCTGTACAGATAGGGATATCTGACCCAGAAGCAAGACGTATAATAATTGAATCTTTGGCTTATGAGAATGCCAATGTGGAGTGTAAAAGGATCCTGGGGCCTTTAAAGATGAGATCAGCGCCCTTGGACAAATGGGTCTTACATACAATGAATGTTGAATCATTTGACTATGGCACTGAAGCATGGGTAGAAGAAGCAATTTCTAATGCAAAAAGGAGACATCAAGTTACCAAATGTTTTAACTGTGGCAAGATGGGACATATTAAAAGGAATTGCAGACAACGGATTTTCAGAAATAATAATAATAATAATAATAATAACAATAATAATAATAATAATAATAATAATAATAATAATGCCTCTTCTAGAAATAACAGACGTAGGAGGACTCAGCCTTCAGGTATATGTAGGAGATGTGGAAAAGGCAGACACTGGACAAATGAGTGCAGGTCAACAAGAGATAGACAAGGCAACCTGTTGCCACTGGGAAACTCAATGGGGGGCCTCTCGCAGGCCCCCATGGCGAATGTGGTCCAGTCATTTCCAGTTACTGCCGAGAACATGCCTCGTCAAGAAAATTAGAAAGCCCCATGCCTGCTGTTAAAAGCAAAAATGGCCTGAAAGATGAGTTACGTGTATTTTGGCAGACTTTTATAAATGAACAAAGACCAAAGTTAAGAGTGTGTGTAAATGGCGTTTTTATTACTGGCCTACTGGACACAGGTGCGGATGTAAGTATCATTACTCCAGAATCTTGGCATCCGTATTGGCCTCTTCAGGATGTAAATGTTCAGTTCCTGGGAATTGGAACCCTATCTCAAGTAAGGCAGAGCACGAGATGGGTTGAATGCATAGGGCCAGAAGGACAAATAGGAAAATTAAGGCCATATGTAGCCAATATTGCAGTGAATTTATGGGGCCGTGACCTGTTGCAGCAATGGAATACCCAAATTAACATTCCTGCTGCTTCTAGAGCCTCTATCACCGAGGGAAATATTAAAAGATATTACAGAAGGCGGAAACCGGCTGTTCGGGCTGTACAAGAATGCAAAGCAATTGATGGCCCTTCAGAGATACGAACAGCACTGCCTCTAAAATGGTTGACTGAGAAACCAATATGGACAAAGCAATGGCCATTAGCTGAGGAAAAGTTGCAGGCTTTAGAACAGCTGGTACAAGAGCAATTAGATGCTCGACATATAGAAGAATCTACCAGCCCTTGGAATTCTCCTGTATTTGTTGTTAAGAAAAAATCTGGTAAGTGGAGAATGGTGACAGATCTCAGGGCTATCAATAAGGTTATTCAACCTATGGGCTCTCTGCAATCTGGAATTCCTCTGCCATCTTTATTACCAAAAGGATGGCCTCTCATAGTAATTGATTTAAAGGATTGTTTCTTCACTATACCTTTACAAGAAAAAGACAGAGAAAAGTTTGCCTTCACAGTGCCTACTTATAATAACTCTCAACCTACAAGGAGATACCAGTGTACCGTCCTCCCACAGGGCATGTTGAACTCTCCCACCCTGTGCCAATATTTTGTAAATCAACCATTGCAAATAATACGCAAGCAATTTCCCAAGTCGATAATTTATCATTACATGGATGATATTCTGTTATCTGATTCAAACATGGCTACTTTAGAAAGACTGTTTGAAGAAGTAAAAATACTTTTACCTAAATGGGGATTGCAGATTGCTCCTGAAAAAATTCAGAGAGGAGACTCTGTTAATTATCTAGGTTATAAAATAGGTTTACAAAAAATTAAGACACAAAAAGCACAAATTAGGAGAGATCGGTTACGGACTCTCAATGACTTTCAAAGGTTGTTAGGAGACATTTCCAGCTTACGACCAGCTGTTGGCATAACACCTGATATGATAATTCATTTAAATAAAACCTTGGATGGTGAAAAAGACTTAAACAGTCCCAGAGAATTAACAGCTGAAGCAGAAAAGGAGCTGAGAATGATTGAAGAGAAATTACAAGAGACACATGTGGACAGGGTGAATCCAGAGCTCAGTTGTATTCTCGTCATATTGCCTTCCAAAATTTCTCCTACAGGAATTTTAATGCAGAGAGATGATATTATCTTAGAGTGGATCTTTTTACCACATAAACCAAGTAAGAAAATAAAAACTTATGTGGAAAAAGTCTCTGAATTAATTATAAAAGGCAAATTGAGACTTCGTCAACTAGCAGGCATAGACCCAGCAGAAATTATAGTGCCTTTCACTGCTGATGAACTAAAAAAGTTGTGGGAAGATAACGAACCATGGCAAAGAGCTTGCGCTAATTTTTTGGGAGAAATCAATAACAACTATCCGAAAAGCAAGAGGCTTAACTTTATAAAGAGAACTTCTTGGATTCTCCCTCGAATCATCCGTGATGCTCCGATAACTGGAGCACGTACATTTTATACTGATGCTAATAAATCAGGGAAAGCAGGTTACAAATCAGAAGATTTGAGTAAGGTGGAACAAAGCCCTTATGATTCTGTCCAGAAGGCAGAATTATATGCCATTCTTATGGTGGTAAGGGATTTTAAAGAACCGCTTAATATAGTTACTGATTCACAATATGCAGAAAGAGTAATCTTACATATTGAAACTGCTGAATTTATACCTGATGATACAGAACTAACCTCATTGTTTATCCAGGTACAAGACATGATCAGGAACAGGCTTTGCCCTATGTATATAACACACATCAGATCCCATACGGGTCTGCCAGGTCCTCTAGCAAAAGGTAATGCAGAAATTGATCAATTGTTGATTGGTAGTGTGCTGCAGGCCTCTGAATTTCATAAAAAACATCATGTCAATAGCAAAGGCTTGAAGAAAGAGTTTTCTATTACATGGCAACAAGCTAAGGAAATTGTAAAGAAATGCCCTACTTGCTCTTTTTATAACCAAACACCACTGCCTGCAGGGGCTAATCCAAAGGGCACTCAAAGGAATGAAATCTGGCAGATGGATGTGTTTCACTTTGCAGAATTTGGCAAATTAAAATATGTACACCACACCATTGACACTTATTCAGGTTTTCAATGGGCAACTGCTTTAAGCTCAGAAAAAGCTGATTCAGTAATCACTCATTTATTAGAAGTTATGGCCATCATGGGTATACCTACACAAAGATGGATAATGGTCCAGCTTATGTCTCTAGGAAAATGAAACAGTTTTTTGCTTATTACAATATTAAGCATGTTACAGGTATACCATACAATCCTACAGGTCAAGCAGTCATAGAAAGATCAAATAGAACTATAAAGGATATGTTAAACAAACAGAAAGGGGTGGAAAATACCCCTAGAAATAGGTTACATAGTGCTTTATTAACCTTGAATTTTCTCAACGCTAATGAGAAGGGGACAACGGCTGCAGAAAGACATTGGATAGTGGAAAAGTCTGCTGAATTAAATCAACCAGTTTATTTCAAGGATGTGCTGACCTCGCAGTGGAAGCCAGGAGATGTGCTGCGTTGGGGAAGGGGTTTTGCTCTTGTCTCCACAGGAGAGGAAAAATTGTGGATACCGTCAAAATTAATAAAGGTTCGGTTTGAAGAGAAGAAGCCCCTTGGAAAAGAAAAATAATTCATTCACAAGGATGATGATCATACTGATGGTAAGAAAAGCATATAGGTTGGGGGCAGGGTTCTTTTCTTATCTCCACAGGAAACCACTCATCTTCAAAGAACTTAAGGGACCCTGGATATTTAAATACTGATTCATGGACACTAGTTACAACCTAATATGGATCAACACAGAACCCGAATATGTTTAGTAAGTATAAAACATTTTTTTACATATATACTGTGCCTTTATTTATATGTATATAGAGCTGGTTTTGGAGTTGGACTATGGCTCAGTCCTTCTTCAATTCCAAGCCTGTTTATAAGAGATATCTCAGAGTTTCTGTCTCAGGTCAGGAGCCATGAAATGGGACAGAATAATAATAGTAATAATAATAATAATAATAATAATAATAATAATGATGATGATGATGATGATACTTGATAAACTTTCTTTGCCTTTCCTCATATCTGTCTGTCTTTATTATACCTTCCATCAAATATATATGTCTGTATATGTCTTTGTAGATAATGTTTACCTTTCCTGTAACAAACAACAAATTTTCCTCCAGTAATCTTTGAAGTTTCCAGGATGAAGATGGGGCCCCACAACATCAATTTCACCTGGTTACTATGACGTCATGTTTTTAATAGCGCTAAAATTAGACTTTTTTTTGGTTTTTTTTTTGGTACCAACTACACAAGACAGTTTCAAATGGTGTACAATTTTGACAACACTCTGGCCGGACCTCCTCAAAACACTCAGAGGCTAGTTACAATTTCCTCGACCAAATGTTATTCTGGGAATTTTACCATCATTTGCTTTCATGGAACCCCCTGAGAAGAACGTCGCCCCCATGTCAGCTAGAAGCAATCTTAGAGGACGACACCCCCTCTCCCAACAGAGTTTGCCCTCTGGTTTAGGGACATCATTTAGTAGATGGTATAGGGTTGAGGGGATGGGGGAGGTATTATATGGACTCAGGGGTGTTTATAAAAAAAAAAAAAGAAAAGGGGGGGATTACCTGGTTTGATGGGATGATTAGTATTTGTGAATTATTGTTATTAGAAAATTGCATTGGTGTTGATTCTTGTATATTGAACATTGTATGCGAGTATGCTTCTACCTCTATTGTATGAGAGTATGCTTCTACCTCTGTTTAAAACAATTGTTATATTGAGATATTTATCATATTGCAATGTACATTTCTACCTCTGATATTATTTTTATAATGACATTGTTTATGTTTGGGGATATTGTCCTCATTTATTGCACAGTTGTTTTTCAGGTTTTTTAGATACATAGAAATTATATTTAGTATAGATAGTATAATCTTCGACCTCTTTGAAGAGCTGTAGAACATGGCCTTTAATCTAACCTAGAGTTTGGTACTTATGAGACACAATCACTCCTGGCAACACCACTCTACTCCCGAGAGAATGTTGAGCACCAAAGACACTCCACTGGGAGCTTGTCTTCTTCTTGGCAGAAGTGGCCTTTAGGCAAAGAAAAAGCCCATACCTCGACCACTGACAGAGTTTCAGAGTATCCGTAAATGGATAAAAACAGGATTGTCTTATCTTGCCAAGACAGGGTTGGACAGTTCTACAAAAAGTTCCTTGCCTTTGAAAAATGTTATGTCAGTTGTGTTAGGCCTTAGCCAAAGTTGGTTGCCTCAACATTGCAAAACGAAACTTTGGGTGACTGCCCAGGTAGTTAGTTGTCTCTGTCATTTGTTGCACATTTTGGAAGTTTCTTGTTTGTACTTCCTGGTTGCTTAAGTAATATTACTTCCCTTCTCAGATCTTTGATGGGGTTGAAGATTAGATAATTGTAGTTACCCTCTACATTATTTAGACTCCTTGAAATAGAATGCTTAGTAAAACTTTTGTTATATGTTTCTTCTTAATATTGTTTGTAATTTTATATTTATTATTTGTTCCTATTGAATATAGTTGTATTTGGTTTGGTTCTGTCTTATTTAGACAAAAGGGGGAGATGAAGGGGAAGCCTAGCCCAAAACCTTGTTTTGTAAGGCGTGTCCCCCTTGGTTTAAAGGCGTGTCCCCCTTGGTCTAAAGGCGTGTCCCTCTTAGGCGTGTCCCTCTTAGGCGTGTCCCCCTTAGGCTAATATTGACTTATAAAATCTTGCGGGCCTGCGGCCTGCCTGCTCTTTGTTTTCCTGCCCTCCTCGCTGGAACCTTGGATTTGTAAGTTCCCTTTCCTTTCCTTTATTAAAACTGAATTATATATATTAAAGCTTGTCTGGTGAATCATAACTGCCGATCAACCACGTACCTTCAGACAACCCAGCAAGGACCAATGCAACAAATGACCAGGAGCCTCATACTGTGCATCTTCCTCAGCTCCCAGGAGACACCGTGCACACGGACTATGACAGGCATATACCTGGCCAGCCATGCATGGCTACTATGGAGAAGGGGCAGAGTCAGATTAACCCTGAGCCCTTGGGACCTGGGTCCTGGGAGGGCTTAGCCACGGTCTGTGGCTGAAGGGATGAACAGAGGGCAGGGAAAGGAGCTATTTTGTGATAAGGGACCAAAGGGTGTTGCAGTTGCGTGACTTAGAGCTGAACTTTCCTCCCTGTGTCCAATTATGCTGCATATCATCAGTATGGAAGCGGGGCCTCCGGAGAGGATTTCAGAAGCTCCTGGGCTGTACCTTCTCGTTCTGTTGTTCTATTTCCTTTATCCTCCTTCCTGTCATGGATCAGAGGGGACCTTCTTTAAGTGCGGATTTATGCATGCATGCTGGGGGCTGGCGGATTCACATGTGTGCATGCACATTCTTTCACCCAAGATTAAATGCAGCCCTCCTGGCACCCGGCGAGCTGCTGGCAGAGGCATACATGGAAATGGCAGAAGGGAGGGAGCACCTGCCAGGGACACGCTTCTCTGTGCACTCGGGACTCTGAATAGTTCCTGACTTTAGTCTGATTGTAAAAGCGGCCCTTGGCTACACTGCGGCTTTTGACAGTAGGGCCCCCAGATGGGACAAGGAGCCACTAATGTAGATGCCCCTGGGGCCTTCGCAATGAACAGGCGCCTATGGTCACTCTTCTTACTGTCTGGAATATTTTAGGTAGCAAAGGGCTCTTAAGTCTACTTGCGGGCTGAGGAACCAGCAAAGGACACAGGCTGTATCTTTCCACTTTGGTGCCCAAACGCAAAGGGGATTGGAGGGGTGAGAAAGACCTATGGGGACCCTCCCCATAGGGGACGGAGTCTGGGATGATGAAACAGATCAGCTGGGACTGTCCAGCCCGCTTCTTACATAGCCTGGGGAGGCTGGCCTCGGTGTTACCCTGGTGAAGAGGATTGGAAGTCATGGCTTCTGTTACAAATGCCCAGTCAGGAATCAAAGCAAACCCCCGAGCTGTGGTCAGAATATTCTAAGAAGTATTGTGAAAGAACTATTGGACCATAACCGGAAAGTGAGATCACCTTGCCTGGTTCATTGTAGGCACAGGTCTTATAGGGAAGGACACACTATTGGTACCTACGTCATCAGGACTCTCTGTCTTGGGATAGTCATATCATCACTTGGTGAGAGTTAATTTTGATTTATGACTCTCTACTTGGTTGTCTTGGGAAGAGTCTGGATTATTAGTCAAGATCTGGGGGTGTCTGCCGAATGCATTTCCAGAGAGGATTAACTTGGGGAAGATGCAGCCTGGATGTGGGCAGCAACTGCCCCCCATAGGCTGGGGGGGGGGCACGGATGTGATGATAGAAAGCAGACGGGGGTGGGGGGATGTCTACAGTGCAGCTTCTCTGCAGCTTCTCTCTCTGCTTCCTGGCCACCCACGTGTCTGCTCTGTCTCACACTGTCCACTACCGTCCATTGAAATCTCCGTAATCAGGGGCCAGAATAAATCACTGAGATGGAAACATTCTGCCTAACGGCCACCCCAGCTAATTCAGTGTCCCGCCTTAGAATATATTCCCTTTTCTTGGTCTCGTGGCGTCTTGTGAATTCTTGAAAGTCAAGCTTATGATTTGTCTACTTTCTCTGACATCCATTCCTCCCTCCTTTGAATACTTCCAAAATGGCTTTAGAGGCTACAATTATTTGTATATAATTAATAACTTCCAATTTCTTATGCATTTTCCCAGAACCTACAAGGTTGTTTCTAGGGAGAAATCACATATCTTGACTGTCTTGCATCTCTTAGTAGAGCCTGGTGAGACTTGCTGTAGCACAGGTTTGCCAGAGGTGTCACCCGATTGGTGACACAGATTTTACCCATTGATATAAGAGAACACAGCCCTTTGCCAACAGCACATGCTCGGATTTAATTTTAAAAATGCAAAAAGTTATAAAGGTCTATTTCAGAAGGTTGCATTTGAACATGGAAGTTAACTTACTATGTAAAAGAGAACCTGATGTAAATAGGGGCGGGGCTTGAAGTAGTGGAGGTGGTGGGTCTCAGCCGTGGAGAAGTCACCAGCTGACCAAGACCGCTCATCTTGGCTGTCGACATAATTGCACGTGGAATCAAAACAAAAGCTACTAGGCACTCCTGTGAGGGATTTTCTTATTCAAATTATTTGAAGTGGGGGAAGACCCACCCTAAATGTGCGCGGCGGCCCAGATGAGGGGACTAAGGGAGACTGGGATGCCTGCATGCTTGCCTTCACTCTTGTTAACAGGCTCGTCATTTCTGTTGTTGTGGAATTCCTTCACCCATATTAAAATTAAGTTCCTTGGGATTCTGATGTAGACCCAAGACCAGCAGCTCTCCAGGAATCCTCCAGTCCCTCAGTGCCAAACTGGGACATCCGGTCTCACGGACTGAGTAACTACTGATTTTCAGCCTCTCCAGTGTGTGAGAGCCATTGGTGGACCACCCAGGCCACATCCTGAAAGCTGGTCTAATAATCTGCCTTTAGCTCATCTTGTCGGTTCCGTTCTTGTAAGGACCCCCGCATAAGACGATCGCAGAGGGGCCTCACCTAGTGACGTACCTGATCACGTTCTCACGAGTCACCTGGCTCCGTATCTGACACAGCAGAGGACTGAATAACGCCTCAATTTCTCGTTTTCTGTGACCAAGAGCTTCTTTGCTTTTTACTTACCCTGCTCTTCCACATCAGATCACATTTTTTCTGAGCGTTTTCTTTTTTTTCCTACTAAATGTAATTATTTTTTCACTTCCATTATAAGGTATTAGTTATGGGCCTCCAGAAACAATCAGGTATTCTCAGTGACATCAGCTGATCCATGGAGTCACCGCATGGAAGGGACAGAATTCTTTTCAAGGGGAAAGTATGTGCTTTTATTAGCTTGTATAGTCGTGTCTCTATATATCATGGACTCAGCTTGCTAAATTTCTGAGTTGGACCCATTGATGTCCTCCTTTCTGTTTAACCTTGAAGGGGACATGAACATCTAGGGCCGACATTTTGGAGAAGGGGTGCTCTGAGCCGCCCCCTCACTCTAAAATTCCACACTTCCATAGTTTTACTTGAATGGTGCTATTAAAGCCATTTGACTATTTAACCCCATCAAAAGCCTCCATCCCAACCTGAGCTAGATAAGCTCGTATTTGGATTTGAACCCCAAGTGATGTTTTATTGAGGCAGGTGAAAAGGCCGATTATGCAAATTTACACACACACACACATACACACACACGAGTATGCAATTCAAACGTTTGAGTTACCTGAGATTTTCTGAACTGAATTCCGACTCCAGGAATCGAAGGAACTGGTCCCGCCCCACCTGGTCCTTCAGTATCTCATCAAAAGAGAAGCCCCATCGTTTTACCCGCTGCTGGCTGGGCTCTTTGCTTTAGAGTCGGAAGAGAAGGTTTGAAAAAAAAATGATTAGTATCAAACAAAAGCCACCGTCATATTCCCCCTGATGAATCTGTGTTGACACCACACTTCAAGGAGAACCATGTCAGGTGGAAGTGACAGATACCACAAAACTCACATAAATTCCACATGTATGCTTTTACACACCAATGGCACCAGGTGGTGATGAGGCAGGGGAAGAGGCCATATCTGGTAAGGCTCACCAACGTGCCCTGCACGTGAATGCTGTTTATAGGGAATCTATCCCCACCCCACAGGGCCTCCCTGGACCACTCCCATCAGGTACAGAGCCAGCTTTCAACTTTATCCTTTTTGTACTTTTCCTGTTACCCAGGATACCTACTGAATCCAACCCTTTGTCTAAGAAACTGGCTCCCCATCTTCTTTTTCTTCTTCAATATCCAAAGGAGAGGTCAGCCTCTGATTGGAGTTGAGTGATATACTGGTTATAAATGCGTGAATTAAACCAGAATAAACCCCATTCAACTTGCTCAGAAACAGCATGCTGCTTGTGCTGATTGCTTTGGCCACTAGATAGACAGTGTTTGTCATGTACTAAGCATTTTACATCTACCTGCCAATGAGCTGAGTCCTTAAAGCTGCTCTGAAGTACGCTAGGACTATTTCCATTTTCAAGACAGGGAGACCAAGGTCTAGTTAACAGTTGTCTCGGCCACATATCTGGCAAGTGCTGCTGTCAAGAATCCAACGTGGTTGTGTGGCTCCAGAGCACAGCCTTCAGCTTTGGCAATCTCACCCCCACGTGGAAGAAGTGGCATTGGTCATCCTCCTCCCGTGCTGAACCACTACAACAACTCCTTCAGAGTCTCTCCTCCCACCTGAGTCCCTGGGCTGACCTTTCAGGGGACAATAGCTCCTACTTCACAAGTCACAAGCTGGAACCTCCTCCCTCCTCCCCACCCTCATCCAGATTCAAGGTGTGCTCTGCAGACTAAGAGGCTCCAGTTTCTCACGGGTCCCCAGAGACTTAGTCACAGCCACACTTGGGGACTGCTGGTGTAGACAGAGCTTTTTCCTTTTAGAGACAGGCCCTTGATAGTCCCTAACCATCAGTATATGAGACCATGGGTTTTCCTTATTCTAGAGTTGGCATAGCCTCCATATTTCTGCTAGAAGAGACCTGGCACATTAAAGTGTTTAAAAAGCAAGTAGTTGGCAGCCTGAGCCGGAAGAGCCATTTTATAGTCGTGCTGTGCATGCTTGGAGCCACCATTCTCACACGCACTAGTGTGACGGAGGACCTGAAGGGAAATTTACAATTTAAAAAATGAAAGTTTCAGCTTAGTCATCTGTGACTAGTTGTCATGGCTAGGTGGCTATGGTACTGGATATATGGTTTAGATGTAAGCCATCAAACCAGTGTCTTCTATTTCTAGGGCCGGGACCTAGACTGTGTATGCGGGGTTCAGGGAGGCTCTCGCCATATGACTTTGCAATTCCAGGCATAGCTCAGTAGGGTCATGGTAGAAGGCATGACAATGAGAAATTCTTCCATAAATGATCTCTTGCAAAGTATGGGGCTGGGCTTTTCACAATAAGACATGACAGCGGATCCTGGATTCTCTTGGAAACAAACCACATAATTTAAAAAAAAAAAATTGGTAACTTTCCAAGGGGTTGAAAGTACTGTTTGTGGGAACAGTTCCCTGGACTTGAAACTATCAGCAAATTTAAGTTCCTGAGAGCTGCAGGAATAGTCTTCCTCCAGGGCCATGCTCTGACCTGGAACAGAGACGTAATCTGCCCCTCACCAGGCAGTGATTCAAGGTTCTGCAGATGGGCCGGTGGTAGCTATATCCTTGTTGAAGGCTGTGCCCAGAGACTTGGCGTGCAGAGTGACTCAGTCGTTTTAACAGCGGTCTCATGGAAACACACTTACCACCATGGCCAGCACTTTCTGATGGCAGGCAGTGAGCCATGTTCACCCCACCAGAGTCCTTGTTGGTGGCAGGATTGAATAAAGGGCAGTCTGGGGGTGTGTCAGAACTCTTGGTAAGCCTCAGTAGGTACTGCTTTGCCTTCTCCTTCATGGTCCTCATTTGATGCCTATATTAAGGCTTGAGAAGAGATGTAAGCTATTTTCAAAAGACTCAAGCTATGTTATCAATGATGGTTTGCCTCCTTCCTTAGATTCGCATGCTGAAACTCTCACTGCTAATGCAATGTGTTTGGGTGTGGGGCCCTTGGAGATGGTTGGCTCATAAGTGGAATTAGTGTTCTTAGGAAAGACCCAGACAACCCCCTCATCTTTCTACCATGGAAGGATCCAACAAGAAACTGGCCATCAATGCACCAGTAAGAGAACTCTCAATCATACAGTGAAACTGTGGGAGCTTTGTTCTTACACCTCCCAGTCTCCTGAATCATGAGAAGCAGAGAAGCAAATGTTATTTATTGTTTTTTTTTTTTGGGGGGGTTTCTCTGTAGCTTTAGAGCCTGTCCTGGAACTAGCTCTTGTAGACCAGGCTGGCCTTTGAACTCACAGAGATCTGCCTGTCTCTGCCTCCCGAGTGCTGGAACTAAATGCATGCGCCACCAGTACCTGGAAATAGATGGTATTTATAAGTCATTTATGCTGGGGTGGTTTTCTTTTTGCCACCCTAATGGGCTTACACAAAAATTGGTACCGTGAATGGGATTCTGCTATAGCACATAAAATGGGAAAGGGTGGCAAAAACAGGTCAGGGGAAGCTTAAAATGTTTGCTGAGAATGGACCCATAAAGATGATCCTGTGTGTGTGTGTGTGTGTGTGTGTGTGTGTGTATGCTCAGAAAACAAATAGAAAATCTGATGAGAAACCCCCGTTCTTAGATACTGCTTAGATAGTTCTGAATGGAGTTCTAATGAATGGTGCAGGCCATGCTGACAAGTCTCAGATGAACACAAGGATATTAGAGAAAGGTGATTCCTGTCGTAAAGGGGCAGAGACCAACTTGAACTGTTTGTGTGCTAGGGTTTCGCGAAAGGTGGAACTTGCTAGCGATGCATCTACATATTTAGCCAAGGGAGTTTCTAAGCCATATGTAAAGGAGTAACGTGACTCTTCCTAACTGCTTTTAGTAGTACATAAAGACAGAGGAATGAGCTAAAGATAGAATTGCTAGCCAAAAGGAACTCGAATCTAAACAAGGAAATGAGAGAATCCCTAGCTTATTTGTGTTCCAACAAACAAGCCCATAAAACAGAAAAGACACTGTGAATGCTGTGTCCAAATGACTGTTACAAGGACGTAGTAGGGCTCAGTCATCCAGACAAAAGCCAGCAGCTAATTTTTGGGACAATAGGCAAGTAGGTCTGCGACTCCCATTATAGGCTAAGACCCCTGCAGCCACGGGGAGCTGGGGGAGGGGCAGTTTCAATAGGCATAGGCATCTCTCCAGTTCCAGCAGTCCAGGATGCCATGCCTGGTACTTCCAAGATGGAGTCCCTGCGGAGAGCTGCAAGGGGGACTGTAACCAGTGCAGCTACTGGGACAAGCTCTGTGGCAGAGCTGCAGGGTAGTGGTCCAGCCAGGGGAAGCTGCAAAGACAAGGCAGAGAGAGGATGTTCACTGAGCTGTGAAGAATGCTGCCACCCAAACAGGCATGGGAAACAGAACATCAACCCAGAAAAGCTGACGAGCTCTGGAGGTGGGTTCACCGCTTAAGGGAATGAGTTGGTCTGTTGCCTCAGTCTGGGTCTGACGGGCACAGTGTCAAGACAGAGAGAATTAGTCTGATTAAAGCTTGAACTTTGCCCTGTTGAACTTAGAAGACCTGTTTCCCGTTTCTTCTCTTATTGGAATGGAAATGTCCATCTCACACTTCCCAGCGTCCTAGTTTGATGTACCTCGTGGTCGTCACAGCTGGAAAGGACTTTGGCTGGAGATGATGTGTATCTTGATCCGCCCTCATCTTATTGAGATGGAACCTTCAAGCTGACGTTAGAGAGAGATTGCTGGTGGTGCTGGGCCGGGTCAGATGCCTTTTACATGCTGGAGTTTATAACAGGGGGATCAGGTGTAAAATGGCATGGGTTAAAAGTTTTGTCCCTCTCAAATTCATCTGTTGACATTTTGATCCCAAATATGATAGTATTAAGGGTTAGGGCCTTTGGAAGTCATTGAACTCTGAGGAATGAGGTTAATGTCCTTATCAATAAACCCCAGAGCAAAGATAGAAAATTCACTCTGTGGCCTAGCCAAACTGTGATCCTTTCGCCTCAGCCTCCTAAGCAATGAGATAATAGTGGCATACCACCTTGTCGTAGTTAGGGTTTCTGTGGCTGTGAAGAGACACCATGACCCCATGGCAACTCTTATAAAGCAGAACACTTAATTGAGGTGGCTCACTTACAGTTTCAGAGGTTCCGTCCACTACCATGATGGTGGGACCTGACAGTGTGCAGGCAGACGTGGTGCTGGAGAAGGAGCTGAGAGTTCGACAGTTTGTGGGCAACAGGAAGTGAACGGTCTCATTGGACATGACTTGAGCATATATGAAACCTCCAAGCCCACCCCCACAGTTACATATTTCCTCCGACAAGGTCACACCTCCTCCTATTGGTGCCGCTCCCTTTGGGGGTCATTTTCTTTCACACACCTTGACCAGATCGTGGCCCAGGCCCTCCTCAGACACCAACATACTGCTGCCTTGATCTTCACGTTCTCAGGTCTCAGAACAAGTGTGTAAGCGCCTTGCAATCTATTACATTTTTGTTTGGCAGCTTGAATGGATTAAGATAAGTTATCAGAAAAATGGTGAAACCAGGGCCAGTCCTCTCGGAAAGCAGATCTAATGACCCCGTCTCAGGGCCACACTGTGAGCGAACAGTCTTCATTTATTTATTTACCACCCCAAGAACCACTGAGAGGTCTTGGATGCTCCGATAGGCTGTGACCCAGCCTGTACCCATTCATTGCTCTCGTTCAACGTTCTCAGTTTGCTTGGGCTTGACTGTGCCCTCTCACTTGCGGTCACTCGGAGCTGTATTCACAAGGTAGCTTAAAGGGTCATCCGAGGATTGCACTAGATGTCCAAACGGTACCCATGGCAGCTAACAAGGGCTGTTGGTCAACAGCTCATTGGAGGGTTGACTAGAGTGACCCACATGGGTCCCTCAATGGCTTGAACTTCTCCCAGCGTGGTGGACAATTTCAACGACTTAAGAGCAGATGTTTAGAAATTACAGGAACTCTGTATGGCTGCCTCTCAGAGTGCCACTTTGTCAAATAAGGCATCAAGACCCGTGCATATGAAAACAATGTCTTCTCTTGATACAGGATCAGCATATGCCCACAAGGAGGGAGGCCACCAACGGGGCCATGATTGGAAATTGACTGCTTTAAGAAAGGAGCTTGAGGGGGCTTGGGGAGATGGCCCAGTTGTTGCTCTTGTAAGGGGACCAGGGTTTAGTTCCCAGCACCAGTTTGGTGGGTCACAATGATCTGTATTCAGTGCCCTCTTCTGGTCTCCATGGGCACCGGGCTAGTACAAGATACACATACATACATACAGGCAAAACACTCAGATTAAAATAAGTAAATCTATTTTTAAAAGGAGCTTAAGAGTTCTACCCCAATAGCTGCCCCAGTGGCTAGTCAGCTTGGCTGGGATTCCTTCACCCAAGTAGAATGAACCAGGCGTAATGTAGTCATCACTTGTGCCTGTTACTCAACAGAGAGGAAGTCTCAAACATTCCTCATGGAGGGGAGAAGTGACTTACCACAATTCCACAGGCCACACCAGTTTCATGAGCTCCCGTCCTTCGGTTAATGTTACCACCACAACTACTTCGTTTAGACCTCCCTATGACACCTTTTTGATAATGAGTAAATTAGTGAATTCTTCCTGTCTGTGGGCTAGTGACTTTTGACTGACTGCTCCTCAGTGCTAAGCCTTGGTTATTGTTATTTTCTTTAGTGAAAGCTGACTTCTCCGAATCGTCAACAGATGGCGTTCGCTATGCTTTAAGCCAGAAGCCTATCATCAGCCCTCCTGCCCTGATTATACCCTTTCTTGTTCTTAGACTTTGGGGTCTATTATCTTATCTGAGATTGAGAGGGGATCCGGGAACAATTCCCTGTTATTTTATATTATATCTTATACTCATTTTCCCATTATTGGGTTGTTGTCCCCCACTGGACTGTCTGCATCTACCCTGCGGCAGACACAATATGTTCTTCATTTCTGTAGAGTCCAAGCATTTTCTCTTATGTCTTCATGACTGGAGCTCAAAAGTAAGTCAGCCTGGAGTTCCCTGAGCCCATAAGTAGTCTAAAGTCCAGTGAGAAGGACATCTCCAGAGCATCCTATTTGGTCACACATGGTTTCTCCTCTGCCATATACCATGAGCCATGTTCACACAATGTCTGGGAAGATAGGAGACATAGATGATTTCCAAGGCCTTGAGCAGAGGTTACCTCTCTTGGCAGCTAAAATACTTAGTATTCTCACTTTTGAAAAGACCTTTGTCACTGGCTACTAGAATTTCCCTGGTTTCTAATCTTGGCCTGTCTCTTCTCCCTCCGCCTGTTTCCCCCACCCTACCTTTTGTTTTCCTCTCAAAGACAGAAAACAGACTCCTCTCACTTTCTCCCTGGGCACAGCCCAACCTTCTCCTTTGTTGCATGAGTCTGCCAAAGCCTTGCCCACAGGACTTGATTTGTGCCTCCAAGTGGCCAAATGTCCTTTGCCAAGCAAGGAGGAATTCTGGTGCCAGGTGGTTAGACAGCAGGTTTTATTGACTTTGTTAGATTTTTATCCAGAGGATTTCTTACTCGGAGCACAGTGCAAAGTAGATCTCAATCCACATAGGTTGAATTAAGGCGAAACAGGAAAAACTGATTCTTGGTTATTTTCTTGGTCATCTTTGGACTTTACTGTATAGACAGGGACCGCCACCAGGCTGAAGGGTGACGTCAGCACTGATCTTGTGCTCTGCACTTCTTCTGACAGTTCTGCAAGCCTCTGAGTACAGGCATTCTGCCAGGAGAAGAATTAGGGCTTCATTTTCACCTGTGCCTACAGAGCTCCATTTGTTTGGGTAGATAAGACTCTGTGGCTCTATCTTTTCATAGGTTAGACATTAGCTTAGTGTAGAAGCTTGAACAATCACAGCAGAACAAAGTCACCCATTATAGAGCAGGTGGTACTGCGTGGAGGACAGAATACTGCATAGTTTGTCACACATTACGTGGCGAGGTGGCTTGATCTCTTTTTCTCAAATGATCACGTGCTTCATTATACAGTTAGGGACAGGTGAGAAAATTAATTTTATCATCGTGAATTAGCTTTGGGCTCTTACCTTTCTTCTTTTGCCAATTATCAGTGAAATGATCATAAGGAGAAATAACTTATTCACCTACTGTCCACTCAATCTAGACTTTTGAGTGCCTGTTGTGTACCAGTTAGAAGACTAGACACTAAAGCAAATCACGAGTCCTCTTTAGAAGTGATGGAGAGGGTTGGTGACAAGCAGTTGGAGGACTGTGACAGCCGCAGCTGGAGGACTGTGACAGCCGCAGCTGGAGGACTGTGACAGCCGCAGCTGGAGGACTGTGACAGCCGCAGCTGGAGGACTGTGACAGCCGCAGCTGGAGGACTGTGACAGCCGCAGCTGGAGGACTGTGACAGCCACACCACCGTGCTAGGTGCTCAGCACGCTTGGGAAGACTCGAGTGAGAAGGAAAGCTAGCTCGGAGGGACAGGTGGCTCAGGTAGACTGGATAGGCAAGGCCCCGAAGCTCAGTAAAATGGATTTCGTTTGTTGTTTTTGTTTTCAACCCCTATGGTGATATGTGGAGACAAAGGCATGTTCTTCAGGTGGACGGTAAGGTCCAGGCAGTTCAGGGAGGTTTGAGACAAATGAATGAGGCTTGTCGCAAATCTGGTGGAGGACAGTCTACAACTACAGCAGGACAGTGGGAGGGAACAGCTGGAGGAGGACAGTCTACAACTACAGCAGGACAGTGGGAGGGAACAGCTGGAGGGCCTTGACGCTCTGAGCAGCAGGACTTCAGTAGAGCAGTGGGGTAGCAGCACACAGAAGAAATCCTGAAATACACAACAGGTTCTACATAATGGAAGCAGCTTGCTAAGAAAGGTGTGTGTGTGTGTGTGTGTGTGTGTGTGTGTGCGCGTGTATATGTTGTGTGTCTGTTGGGGAGATGCTGACCAGATTCTGATAAAAACAATTAGACCAGAGCATAGTGCCACAGTGATGAAAACATAAAGAGAAAACCAAAAAAAATGGCAAAAAGCCCAAAACCAAAACAATAACAACGACAACAAAACCAGTACAAAACCAAAACCAAAACACCATCTGAGCAATTGTGAGAGTTCCTACCAAAGGATGTGTGTGTCTATGTGTGTGTGTGTGAGAGTGTGAGAGAGAGAGTTAAAATAATAAATTAAAAAATTAGAAATATGAATTAAATGTACCTATACAGTTAAAAACAAGAGAGAGACTAGGATGGAAAATATAGAAGCAGTAATTAAAACCATTAGGAATAGGAGGAGACTGAGGAGAAAAAAAGATACCCCGTGTTAATGAAAGTTTTAAAGTCTTGGGTCAGAATGGAAGAGCCAGTCCCTGTGTAGTGGTTTGAATAAAGAAGATTTCCCATAGTTTCAGGCATTTGTACACTTGGTCCCCAATTGGTGGTGTTCTCCGAGGAGACTTAGGATCCCTTAAGGCCTTGCTGGAGGAAGTATACCATGGGAGGCAGGCTTGAGAGCTTAAGCCTTGCCCGCTCCCGGTTTTCACTCTCTGCTTCCTGCTTTTGGGGTTCAACAAAGTGAACACCCGGCTTGTCGGCTCTAGCCACTGTGCCTGCTGCCCGCGCCTGCTTTGCTGCCAGCCACTTTTCCAGCATGGTGATGGACTGCTAACCCTAAGGAATCACAGCCCAAATCAACCCTCCCTCCCAGGTAGCCTTGTCAGCGTGTTCTATCACAGCAACAGAAAGTGACAAGTACCGGTGTCGTCAGAGACAGAGTTTCAAAAGTAGACATCCCTTTGTTGCACACTGTTCGTTCTCCCAATGTGGATAGAAATGTAAATTCAGAATGTTGGTTTAAAATCCATCTTGCTGACATACATCTGGGGATGAGTGTGGGGTGGAAAGGCAGAAGGATGCTTGTGCTTTCAATTACGCACGTGCACACATGCCCTGTCGTAAATTACGCACGTGTACACATGCCCTGTCGTAAATTTGCGATCCTTTTAAACTAAACAAAAAAAGTAAAATATAACTGTGGCTCGAACAGAAACTGCAATCTGAAGAGGCAATGCAAAAGTTGATTAGAAAACCAAGAGTTGGGAAAGGGGAAAAGAAATAAAAAAAAAAAAAGGGAGGAATGGGGGGGGGAAGACAAGCCAAAGCAAATGGGACTCTTGTGTCCCAATATGGAATGCAAAGCCACCACTGGGGTGAAAATGGGGCAAGGACAGGTGACTGGAAAGTGACAGAAGAATGAATCTCTGATAGTCGCATGAGAAATCCCCAATTAACATATTTCTACACCAGTGAAGAAGCAGAAGGCAAACTGAGATTTGCTTCAACCTACTGAGTTTACACAGATAGAAAGGCGGCTAACTCCAGGGTTGATAATGATGCCAGAGATGGCCACCTTTAAACTGAGGTCATAGAAAAAGGGGGGTTGAGTTTTATTTAGGAAAATCTGTCACATGAACTAAAATTAAAGTATGCATTCCATTCCAAGTAACTCTACTTCTGGAAAATTTATAATAAAAAGCTAATTAGACTGGGGTATATGGATACTCATTGATTTGTTGTTTATATTACAGAAATAGTCATGAGTTAAATAGTTATGGCTCAGGGATTGGTTAAATAAGTTTTACTTCATCCATGCCAGAGGAAATGTTTTAATATAGATATTAAAAAGGATAAGGTAGATATGTGCTTATTTATTGCTAATTAAAATAGTATATATGTGTGTATATAAAATGAACTTAATTACATTAAAGATCAGTATATTTTTTGTGCATAAAAATTTAAAGAGATAGCCACTAATTCAGAGTCACTCAAGTATTGAATTCATGACACCCTTAAGGTCTCAGTAAGTTCTACAGTCTCCCTTAACTCAAAGAAACACCTAACATTTTTCTTTATCTAAGGTTAACTTAACAATATACTTGTTTCCTAGCAACAGCAACTATATGAAATGCATATGCATTGAAGGAAAAATACATATTTAATTTTAACCCCTCTCCTGGCTAGTTTTTATGCCAACTTGATGCAAGCAAGTGTACTCTTTTGTCCCCAAGTGACTTTTGATCACGATGCTCCGTCACATCCATATTAATCCTAACTAAGACAGTCCCTGTGTATATACATTACACACGACACATTTTCTTAATCTGCCTCTGGTGGGACCATGGCCACCTTCATTTCCCAGTCCCTATTGAGTTTTGGGTGGCACATCTTTTGATTCGCAGAACTTCTCAAGAACCTAGGCTTGCAAAGATTTGACATGAAAAAGGACGGGACGCGGTCTGATCCTTACACCGATCAGTAAGCACCCAAGCTAGGGAAGTACACGATATCTGGCTCATCAGATGTCTCGGGGTTTCCATCAGCAGTGCACACACCCTGGGAGTCCTCTCAGGGCCTGGGCACCCTGGTGCACTGTGGGAACCAGGGCATCAGACTACAGGCAGAGGCTCTTCCTGGAAGGCTGATTGGAGGAAGGAGGAGTTTTCTTCCTTGTGCACACTGGGATAGGTTAAGCTTTTTATAGTAAGCATCTATGACTTCGTTAATTGTTACTGGGCTTTCCCATATCTGAGAAAGATAACAGCATGCACAGCAAAGAGAAAGAGAACATGGGAGTCGTGGAGAATAAAAGGAATCTGAGCGCAGAGCCGAAGAGGTGCCACAAAGAGCTGTCTCAGCGTGTCATGGAATTTTGGCTGTGCCCCAAGTTCCCCTGAGCTGTTAAGTCAACACACTTGCTTCTCTCCTAGGGCAGAGCCAAGTGCTGATGAAGCTACCGATGACGTAACCTCAGATGCCCAGCCTGAGGCCAGCCACAGCTCCCGAGCCCTCTGCCTGGGTTCCAGCCCCAATGCTGCTGCATTCTAACTGAGTATCCTTGGGCAAGTTCACTTGCCCAAGCTCTGCACTGCCTCAGTTTCCTCATCTGTCCCCCAGTGAGAAGAGTGTTTGCAGCTGAGGGGGTTTGATGGAAGTACTGTGAGATATGGACAGTTGTGGAGAGGGGCTAGCTGGGATCCTTGCCATCTGAAGGGAAGGAGACAAGTGGAGGCAGCGGAACCTTCGCGTCCGAGCACCCATGTCCAGGAAATGGCGAGAAGCTGTGCCAGCTACCGTGTCATAAAGAGGTCCAGAGAAAGGCCAGAGAGACACTGCAAAGAACTGTGTCCAAACCGAAGCTGCAAGGAGGAAGGAACCTCAAGCAAACAGATGTCGGTATAGAGGGTACTTGGGCCTTTTCTCCTCTGGTCTTATTCAAATTAGAATAGGGAATAGGGCAATTGCATGAGATTATGGATTTTTCCCCAGCAACCCTCCCATTCCCAAACATTATTATTATTATTATTATTATTATTATTATTATTATTATTACCTCATCTCTATGTCCCATAAGGTGACGTCATCACTGATCCAAGGATTAGACGGCTCTGCTGGCGTTATGAAAGGGTCATACTCCACATATTGCTCTGTGTAAGCGATTAAGCTGTAGAAGGAAGCAAGGCGAAGAAGCTCTGATTTCCTGGGGAAGCTCTCCGTTCTGCCCCACACCAGCACCAGAGTGTTTGCAGGGAAATCCCACTCCCGTGTCTGACTAGCTGAGCCGCTCTCCATTGTCTGATTCGCTTCCTGTCACAAATGCTAGTTTTGCCCTGTTGCTGTAGGTTTTAGTAGAAACACACTGTCCTCGCCCAATATTTAACTCTTTCCTGGAACCTTGGTGCCTCTCCCCCTGCTTATGCCAGGTTTACTGACACAGAGGTCCCAACTCATTGGTGTGATACCCAGCCTCCAAACCCAACCTCCAAAGATTATGGATCTCAAAAATAAGTAGAGTCCACAGGGAAGAATTCCACAGTTCTTCCAGAATTCCCAAACAAATTATTCACTTGCTGTATAGGTTTCTAAATCCCACCTGACCCTGACTTCACATAGGTAATTGCAACCAAATAGCCATGACTAGCTAACATGTATATAGAAATTAGAAAATGCCTAGGGGCAGTGCTGGCTCTCCTGACGTATATACAAAGGGGAGAGTGCATGTGTGTGCGTGTGCACATGCATTTACACATACATAAAGATAAGCCCAGTGAACCTAACTGCCTATCACACAGTACTAAACGATCAGATGGCGGGGGATGGGGGCACGGAGGAGCAACCGTGTCGGCTGGCTGTCTTACCCCAGTTTTTCTCATAGGAGCACCCGCCCTCTGTCTTTTGCTTCCGGCATTTGACAGAAAGCATAGGCTTTAGTAGCTGTTCTTGCTTTACTAATTTTCGACACGGACGTCGCTTTTACCATTGGTCCTCTAGCCTCCCCATTCCCCCCTGTCTTCTGATGAGCTCCCAGATGAACTCACCCAACCACCGTTGTCAAATCCGTGCCCAGATTATTAATGGGATACAACTGTTGACCACTAAGTTAAGCAGCACCCTACTCTTTCCCAGTGTTTTAACAAATCTGTAACAGATCTAGAAATAGATTTTCCCCCCACATCTTTTATCAGATACTCCATCAGGCTCCCCCGCCTCCAGAAGGTGCCCTCTTCTGCAGCCCTTGGTCCCCATGCTTCTATCTGGATCTCTGGACCTGACCCAGAGCCATCACTGTGGGCTCTCTTCACCTGTGTATTGATCCCTTGTCCCGTGGATTCCATTTCTGGCTCTTGGGTTTACATTTAGCTGTGATGAAGCGCATCTGTTAGCAGCTTTCTAACAAAGGTGCGTGAGAGTTAAATGTTTGAGCCCTGGAGGCCTAAAAATAAAAGTTCCCGTTCATCTCAGTATTTGACCGATAGCAGTCGGCAGAGGTCACTCTCCTTCAGATTTTGAAGGTATTGCTCTATAATTTTGACATCCGGTGCTACTACTGAGAACTCTGAGACCATGCAACATGTTATTTTGTCAGTTTCTCTCTGTGGATTTAGAGTTTATTTTCTTGCTAAAGCGCTCTGCAATTTCATGGTGGCCTGTTGTTTTTATTCTTTATACTGAGCATGACGTGAAATAAATTTAAAAATACTCCCGTAAGTTTTATTGCTTTACTATTTTAATACTCTTAATCTCCCAATTTTCTTATTCAACATGACAATTTTTTTAACACATGAGCAGCCTGAACCATGATTCCAATTTTTCCTTTAGTATTATTTTATTTCCTTGCTTCACAATCTTTTGACCTACCTAGTTATGTATTTAAAACATAGGTGGACACACTCTTATGACTTTATTCTTATCAGTACCAAGTTTCTTGCTTTATCAATGAAAAGTCCTTGCATATATCCAGGGTCACTAATTCTCTGTATTCATTATTTATTTCTTCTGTTTGTTGTTTTTGTTTCCCTGTGTCCCTCCCTTCTGTTTCCATATGTCAACAGTATACCTCCTTGAAGATACAGAAAAATCTCTGGACATCCATTTGTGCTGAAGAGTCAAGTATGCAAACCAGCTTGGAGGCTGGGTATGCGTGTGGACAGTCTGTAAACCGATGGGCATCCTGGGCAGGTTCCAGCCAGCCTGCTTGTCTTTTTATTAGCGCTCTGAGATGGAGCTAGGCTCTTTCCCCCGAGGGCATTCGTTTTTCTCTAAGCACATGTTAGTGAGCCATTCCTGCAAGGCTCATGTTGTAAATGTTTGAGGCTTTATGGACCAGATAGATTTATTTCAGCTCTTCCACTGATACACTGAGAGGGTGGGGAGCACCACCCCGTCTGGACTCAGAAGCCCCATAGCTCAGTAAACAGAATGCCTACTGACTCTCTTGACTTCACTTGACCTCAGTGATGTCGAATGTACCTGAGTTGAGGTTATGCGGCTCAGTTTCTCCAGAGAGGAGGGAGAGACTGGTTTGCAGGAGGAGGAGGCGATCTAAGGACAGAGTCTCTAGAGGCAGACTGGACCTGTTTGGATGCTGTCAGCTCACATCTCACTCTTGCCTTCCATGGTTCTCATGACTCCAGGAGTCTGTAGATCTGTTTAGGTCAACTGGCCTACTTTGAACCACACTTCTGCTCCAGCCTGCAGATTACAGTGTTCTGCATTCTGTCCTTACCCACTTCCTTTTTGATCAAATTCTGAAATATTCTAAGTTAGCAAAGCTACAAAAGGCTAGGAACCAGCTGTGTGCAACCCCAACACTTGGGAGCATGAGGCAGAAGATGGTGAACTGGGGGCTAGCTTGGGCCATTTAGAGAGACCCTGTCTGAAAACTGACCAACCAACCATACAAATTAGACAAACCACTGCCCGGCTGAAAAATTCAAGTATCTACAAATAGAGAAATGAAGGCCTGTGGGTTATGGTTCTCAACGTCATAGAATTTTCTTTCTTGGGAAAATGTGTTGAACTCATTAATCTGTCAATCTGTTAAGCTTGTTTAAGACAGATGAAGGGTCTCCTCCTTCCTGGGCACCGAGCAGGTGTTAGGCTCTGCGCAGGCACTGTGAAATCATGGTCAGTATTAATCCAACACTCTTTATGTTGATATTGTATGGGCACACTAAGGCGGGGACAACCTGATTTCCTAATTAGCAGCTGTGGACTCCTCGTTGCTAACCTGAGCAAACGGACTGAGCCTAGCGGCTGGCGGGAATACCCATGCACACCAGCATCCTCCGTTTTATACACTCTGTGGATGGTTTCAGTTAATATGAAAAGATCACAGCTGACCGCCCTGGATCTTAAAGAATCTTTCAAGCCAGGGCTGCTGGAAACAGTCGGTGTCAGACTTTTTGTTATCAGAAACTTTCATGCACTCCAGATAACCCCGCAGCCATTTCCACTTTGGCCCAAGGAAGAGGAAGAGCACTTCCCCTGGTGGAAGGACTAATTACTAATCACCGCTAAGAGGGAAAGTCCTTTGGCCCCAAACACAGCAGGTCTCAATGATTATGAATGGTGCTAAGACACAAGATTCTGACTGGCCCAAACCAATGGTTGATTGGTCCAAACTCAGGGCTATATAAACAGTCTGCTCAGGCTCACTCAGTGAGAGGGCTGGGAGATGCTCTTTTTGTGCCGCCTTTTCTGGTGTTGCAGCATTCGGCCCTATAAAAGGGGTCTCTACAGTGATATTGTCTTGCTTACTGAGCCGGTAGCACCAAGAAAGAGATAGCAGACAGTTCTGATGATGGCAGTAGCTGCGATGTAGCTGGAAAAGGCATAGTGAGGGGCGTTGGCACGATTGCTCTATAGCTGAAGAATAAGTGGCCACGGGCCCAGGCATGGCCAGCAGTGGTGACCCTCACTGCCTAGCAGTCTGCTCATCTTGTTAATAAACCTGCCTGACTGAATGTCCTTGTCTGAATGATCTCAACAGTGCCAGAGACTGGCTTCCTGAGAGACAGGCAATGTCACCCCCGGCTCCCAAAAGATGTCCCAGAGGAGGCGGACATCCTGAGTCATCTCAGCAGCAAGCTGACAGCTTCTATCAGATCTGAGTCTGAGATCTGAGAGCATCCAGGAAGAAGAGAGGAAGCAAGAAGATGAAAGAGAGCAGAGAGGGGGCTAAAGGATGAAAGGCTGCGAGGAGCCCGAGAAGCCACCTGGAGGCCCTGTCCACCATAAGAGTTTCAGAGAACTGGTCTGTCTTCAGGATCGTGGGTCTCAGTCCCGAAGATGAATGTTGTGATCCTGGATGCCGCCATAGGCAAGAGGCCCAATGCCTCTTAGCACACTCACAGGGCTGAGACTCCATACCTAAGGACTGAACGAAGACCCTGACACTGGAGTACGGCTCGCCACTGCTACCTGCTGCCAAACACGGACGGAAGCTAAAGTTGCCCAAGACCAGCGTTTGAAGGGTGGTCTCTGTGAAAGTTAATACCATCAACTCAATAGGATTTAGAATCGGGGAGCAGAAGCCTCTAGGTGTTATTTAGATTATGTTTAGCCTCTAGTCATGTGTGTGAGGGGTTATCTTGATTTGATCAATTAGGGCAGCATCCTTCCCTAGGCTGGGATCCTGGACTCAGAAGGAGGAGAACGTGAGCTGAGGGCGGGCAATCCGTCCTCTGCTTCCTGACTGCGGGTGCCATGTAGCCAGCTGCCTTAAGCTCCTGCCATCACGGGCGATACTCTCAAACTGTGAGAGAAGGGTCATGGAGTAGAATGTGGGAATGGACGAAGCAAGTTTCCTACTCCTCTTTCCTCTTCTCTGATCAGGTTTCTGAGAGTTAGGCTGGAGTTTTCAACCTGGAAGGAGGTATCCAACTCTGTGGGTCAGGGCATAGGGCTAAGTCTCTAGGTGAATACCTGAATGAGAACAGAGGCAACATCGTAGAGGGGAAACACCTCAGAAAAGGCTGGGATGAGAACTCAGGGAGCCCTCGGGCATCCAGAATGACCTACGGGGTGAGGCTGCCTGTCTGAGCACACAAGCAGCAATTGAGGTAGCTGTCTAGACCCAGCCTTCAGCAGTAGAATTTCAAAGGGCCAGGCAGTGACTAAGGAGAACTCAAGCCAGGATGACAGGTTCTTAGAGGTGTTTTAGGGAATGCTGGGAAGAGATGCATCTTCAGGGAAGTGAGCGGAGGAGGGCTGGTGAGGCTGAATGGAGACGCTGGTCCAGGACAATGGGGTTGAGTGCACAAGGCAGGGTTTTGGGATAGACAGTAGGCATGAATGGAATTGTTCCTGAGATACAGTCCAGACAGGGGACAGGATGGACCATGGAGGAGCACGGGGGAGAAGTGTAGGGACCCTAGCGATCTGAATCTGAATCAACACCATGATAGAAGTCTAGTGTCACGGTGACAGTGATGGATGGAACTGGACGTGAAGGATATTTATTCTACTGACAAAGGATTTTCTTTTAAGTTTATGTAAGTGAAGTTGACTAGAGGCTTCATGAAGCATCATGAGATCACATGGGCTCCAGTGTTATATTTCATGGGATCTGTTGAGTTGTCAGAAGCAGTCACATCTGCCTACCAGAGGAAAAGCTGCTTGGTGATGTAGGGGTATTAGGGATGCCGAGAGTGAACCGTCTGATGTAGAAAGGAAACATTGGGGTTGTACATTTGTTCTTAATAATACTGTAATAAATCACCCCGAACTCAGTCCATAAAATAACATCAATGTATCATTAGCCTAGTTTTGAGGGCCAGAGATGGAATGGGGCTCACTGAAGTAGAATTGGTGTCAGTTGGGCAGTATTTCTTTGGTGTGGGGGAAATTCTGGGGAAGAATCCATTTTCTTACCTCATTCAGCTCCTAGGGACTTGCCATTTACCTTGGCTATGGTCCTTTCCATCTCCAAAGCTGGCAATGGCTGAGTAAATCTTTATATGCCCCATCTCATTTGACACTGATTTTTTCTAGCTCTTTTGTGTATCCTTTAATGACATGTATGATGAAACCTGGCTCACCCACAGGATGAGGATACTGAAAGTGTTTTACAGTGTACCTATTGGCAACCTTCATTTGCAATCTCGGTCCTCCCCTGCCGTATGGCATAACCTAACGGCAGGCTATGCTCATCTATGAGAGACCATTGTTCTGCCTGCCACAGTTGTCACGTTAGAGGAATTGCTGCAGAAGGGAAGTCGCAGTCACCTACGGGGAAGATATGGATATAGACATTCATGCCTTGGGAATGGCAAGTCACATGTTGTACTTCATGGTCATTGTCATAGTTCGTGCCAACAAATCCAGTGTTCAAGAATCAATGCTCCTTCCTGTCTTGCATGCCACCCCACTACATGGAAAAGACAAGAGTCAGAAACATGCATTTTCATTCTCTCTGTGTCTCTCTTTCTCTCTCTCTCTCTCTCTCTCTCTCTGATTCTGCTGGCTAATTTATGTCAGCTTGATTGTCCTCCATCTGGGCTGAAAAGGCCTTATTCTTGGGAGTTAGAGTTTCTGAGGGGAAGATGCAGACAGAAAATAAAGTTTTGAGCATCTAGATGGGGTAAAAAAAAAATCTAAGCTTAATGCAGAAATTGAAAGGCTTAGGACTTGCTTCTAGATGATCCAGAGCCATTTCCTAGTTGTAAAAGGAGGTGCAAAATGAGGCAGAGACATTGGCTGGGAAGACCACGAATCAGCTGAGCTGTCTTGAGCCTGGGACTGGGTCTCTTGGAAATCTACGGGACGATGATAGGGACCTAGGCAGTGGGATACTCTCCCAGATGGGTGAGAGCGGGCACAGATGGTATCTCTGGTGTCCTGCTGGGTTCTACTCAGCTGAGGAGTGCAACTGAGATGCACACAGGGCTATCAAACATTGTCAGGGTTCTGCTTGCAAGCCTTGCTCCTGGCCACTGTTGATTTATCCAGGGCCAGCTGCCAGCCTTCGCGGGGACCAATGTGTTTTCGTTGAAGCTGCAGGAATGGAGTTTGTCACATCTGGTATTGCATGTCTATAATAAGAGATTCCGAGGCTTCACAGAAAGGGGACAGGGCTAATAGTGCCTGAGGACTCTAGAGATGCCCAAGGTCCTGGCCCTTCCTGAGCTTGCATAGCATGGCTGCCAGCCCCTTGCCTAACTCTGAAGCACTTCTTTGCATTCTGGGAACTAATAGATTCTCCCTTTTGCTGAACCCAAGTATAAATTATAATTACTTTGCTTTGAAACCTAGCAAATATCCTTGGGATGGGGAGGAAGGTGATGGGCATAAGAAGACCAAGTTCAACAAGGCAGCTGTTTTCAGCTTTGACAGGAGAGGCTCTTGGTGCCCCCAAAACATGTACTTCCTGGTGGCATACAGATAATAAGATGAGTGGACGTTGCTCAGGAGACCCAAGACAAAGAAAAGGCCAGGCAGGCAATGAAGGAGGTAACCATGGTCGATATATACTACTGCTTGTGTCCAAAGTCAATATTAACGACCACAGAAAGTCTTGGGGACTGGCATCAAAAGCAAAGAGGCAAATAAAACCAGAAGCATATAAAGGGCTTTGTAGGGTGCCCAGTGCAGTTGCACATGGGCAGTGATAGCCCATAAGTACATGGATGTGACAGGCACAACAGCAGAACCAGAGGAATTGGGAAATAGAAAGTAAATATAAGAAATACAGAAGATGTCTCTTAGGGACAATATTTGTCATTTGACACTTTAAAAATTCTTGTCCCCTTACTCTTTACTCCTGATGAATGTCTTATTATTATCAAATTCTCACACCATCAGAAGAAGTTAACTTACTGAGTTCTGGCAAAGATGCTGCCTGCCACTGCCAGAGGCTTTGAGCGGGCTCTTGGGTGGAGGTGTGGAACGGGCTAATTGGTCTATATTTCTGCCTCATCTTCCTGAGTAGGTGCTGTTAGGGTGGACCATCTGTGGTCAATGTGTCCTTTAGCACAGTGTTCTCCACCACTGAAGTCATCAGACCCCACTGCATCATGGGGGATGGTGCTGGCATAGAGCTAGCCGCAAAGGCATCATTTTGCCCCTTTTCAAGAAAGAGTCACATGAATCATAGGGTGGTCTCAAACTCACTATGTAGCTGAGGAGGACCACAAACTTTTAATCTTCCTGTCTCTTTCTCCTGGGTGCCAGGGTTACAGGTGTGCACCACAACACCTGGTCTATGGGTATCGGGACTTGAACCTGGAGCTTCATCTATGACGTGCAAACTCTCTACCAACTGAGCTACACGCATGGCTAGCCCTGCTGCAAAGTCAGTTCCTAATTATACTCAATGTTCAAGAGAATAAAGTAGATATTGATTCAGGCTGTAATTCTGACCTACCATGATATATTTGGAGAGGAAGGACATGAAAAAGGGTCTATCCACTTGAAAAAGCTCGGAGGCAAGTTTTAGATTCCACCCTCTCTTCCTCAACAACAACAACAACAAAAACCTCATAATTTCCTCAAATGTTATGTGAAATGATACACACAAAAATTAATAAGCCAGAGAAAGAACAGATACTATCGGCCATAATGAAACAGTACCTGGGAGGGTATTCCTGGAGCCCAGTGCACACCTACGATTTTGGCTGAGAAAGCAGAGAAGTTGAGAAGGCACTGACATTGGGAATTGCTACGGAAAAAGGTAGGGCCTGCAGCTGGGGACAGCATTATTGCAGAGAAAACCCGGTGTGGGATCTGATGTGCCATGCCAGGTGTCTTATGTCCCTCCACATAAGAAATGTACTAAAATGTGTTAGGGCATTCATTGAGTCAGAGCCTCCGAGAAAGTGGGACAGCCAGAAAGCCCACGTACAAGGGGTGTGAAGGGGTCACTCTTGCTCCCTTGCTTGGGTGTGTGCAGTTTCTAAACAGTGATGCTCAAAAGGATACTGGGACAGAAAGGAGCTGATGGGAGAGGAGACAAGATGCAGACCTCTTTACGGGCAGGGAGGAAGGCGGTAATCTTTTCCAGGTGGGAGAAGGTGGGGAGGAGAAAGACTGGAAAGAACCCCTTGACTTCAGGTCACCCGGAGACAAAGTACTCTGGAGGGAAACTTGGGTTTAGTGAAGGTGAAGTTAGTCCCTCAGAAAAGACAGTGTACACTGGCCACACCTCCTGACCGCTTTTCTTCCACTGACTACAGATTCCAGACCTTGATCTGGAGCAGGTGACCTTAGCTATATAAGGTGACTTCTGCCATTTCTTTTCTACCAATTAAGATGGGCTGGGAAAGAGGAAGTACAAGGACAGTTTCTTAAGCCACATGAAAGCAAAGTTGCAATGGCTTCTTTCCTCCCTCCCCTGAATTTATCCTCAGACATTAAGTTCACGGACTTCTATCACCCGAGCAGATTTTTAATAGAGCCTTAGGGTATCCCGCCCGTTTCTTGCTGTCTTATCGCATTTCATTAATTACATTTCATGATCACCGAGGGTCAGGAGGCAGAGGAGGAACCAGCATCCAATTTTAGGGAGCAGCAGCAATCTCAGAGAAGACAAGATGATGTTTAAAAAAAATCAATTTAGCAGTCAGCTGTGACACACAAAGGACTCCCAGTAACGGAGTAAGGGTGTGCAGAGTCTAGCAACAGCAGACAGGAAATGAAACAACTTGATCTGTCTGTGTGTAGGTGCTGTGTAGGGACCAGAGGCCGCACCTCCGGGTACTGTGGTGTCCCACAGCACTGCAGGCTTGGGGAGAAGTCTCTGGCAGGAAAGCTCAGAGATGCCGGGCAATTAGAAACAGAGATGTATAGAGTTCTGTGTTCTCCAAGCCACCACTAGTGGCTGGAAGGCTTGGTGGGGTGGATTAAAATAAAAACGTGCTTGGGACTCTTCACAAAGAGGAGGAAGACTTCATTTCTTTGGCAACTTAATCTGCCTAGAGAAGTGACCGCAGAGTCTTTTACAGTTTGAATCTTAAATTGTCCTCCAGAGCTGTGTATTATGAAAGACTTGGTCAGCAGCCTTTGGGAGGATGGTAGGACCTTTGAAAGGTAGGGCCTGGAGGAAGGAACCAAGGTGGCTGGGATTGTGCCCTTGAAGGAGATATTGAACTTCTGCTAATCTCCTCCCCTCCTCTCCTTTCCCCTCCTCTCTCCTCCCCTCCTCTTCCCTTCTCTCCTCTCCTCCCCTCTCCTTTCTTCTTCTCTCCTCCCTTTTCCTCTTCCTTCTCCTCCCTTCTTTCCTTTTCCCCACCCACGCACAGCTACCATCTTTGTTCTGCTATGCCTTTCCCACTTGGCAATCTATCTTGGCACAGGCCCAAAGCTGATGGGGCCAAATGAACATGAATTGAAGGCCCTGCACTATGAGTGCAAACACGATTTCCTCCTTCTAAGCTGATTCGTCTTGGTGTTTTGTCCCAGTAACAGGCAGGCTGACACAAGGGTCTCTTCAGAGTCTGCAGCGAATTACACACTTCTTTCCTCAAAGTTCATTGTCATTAAGAAAAACATGGCTCAAGCTGGGTGGTGGTGGTGCACACCTTTAATCCCAGCACTTGGGAGGCAGAGGCAGGCAGATTGCTGTGAGTTCAAGGCCAGCCTGGTCTACAAGAGCTAGTTCCAGGACAGGCTCCAAAATTACAGCGAAACCCTGTCTCAAACCCCACCCACCAAAAGAGAGAGAGAGAGAGAGAGAGAGAGAGAGAGAGAGAGAGAGAGAAAAGAAAAACATGGTTCATGGGAAAGAGCTTTTTAACGCTGGCTTAGAATCAGGGCCATTGTGATTTGACTTTCTGGTGGTGGTAGATTGAGTTTAAAAACGGACTGTGGTCTGCTAGCCTTTTAGTCTGGTCTAGGCTTGTGAGACTGTTTTCCTATGCTTCTGCTTTTGCTTGTACTCTTGTTTCTGAGTGACTGATGCCAAAGTAGCCCGTTTGAGTATGAGAGTCCATGTAAAAGATAGGACAGCTGTCCTTGTAGAGGCCATCCTGTGTAGTCAGAAGCCACATACATAAGACACGACCAGGATCAGCAGCTGCAAGCAGACAAGTGGCTTAGCCCATTCAACCAAGTCCACAGAAGACACATGAGAAAGAGCAAATGCCCATCGAGTAATGCCCTCTTATATATAGCTTTGCTTCCAGCAACTCCAGTTACCCATGACAAGCCACAGTCTGGAAATATTCAATAGAAAATTCCAGGAGCAAATAATTCATCCGTTTTAAAATTACATACTGACCAGAACAGTGTGATAAAATCTCCACCCAAGATGTGAATTTTGCCCAGCATTTCCACGTTATCTGTGCTACCTTCCCATTGGTCACTTGACCGCGGTGGGAGTTGCTGGGCTCACTGTCATGGGGTTCAGTGCTGGTGTCCAGCTGGCCCTTGTTTTATTGACTACTGCCTCAAGTTGCACCCAGTGGTGATGCAGGTAATGCAGACCAAAGGAAAGCTGCAAAGCACCTCCTTTACAGGAGTGTGTGGAAGCCATCTGTAGATTTTTCTCAGCTCGTTTCTGTTTCAAACATTTTGTCCATTGTCCCCTGCAGTGTTTAAATGTCCCTGACATGTCAACATCAGTATGTTTCCTAGGTGGCTTCTTGCTCTTCTTAAATGTGTAACCCTATTCTCGATCCAGGAATAACAGTCCTTGTCTACAGAATTAACGTTCCAGATAAATACCACTCAACAGTACAGTTTTTATCCTGTTTTAAGTGATAATCTTCTTTAAATGTGGCTCACAGACTTGCCTTCCTATAGAAAGAACCCTGCCTTCTGGCTCATTTTTCTGAATAAGCTGAGCCATTGTTTTTGCATTTTGCTTTTAAATTCCTTTAGATTAAGTCCCTGATCTTAGATGCCATGCATGGCTTCCTACAAAATGGCCCTAAAGTACTGTGTTCTTTGAGTCCCTGGTTCAATTTTTTTTACGTGGTTTTTTTTTGGGGGGGAGGGGGTTGTTTGTTTGCTTTTGATTGTTGTTCTTTTTGTTTTTTAAGACAGGGTTTTTCTGTGTATCCCTGGCTATCTTGGAACTCACTCTTTAGACCAGGCTGGCCTTAAACTGACCGAGATTTGCCTGCCTCTGTTGGCTAACCACACTGCTATCTCCTCTTTTAGAGAAGTAGAAGAGAGGAAGAGAGATAGAGCAACTTGCTTCACTGAGAACACAGAAACGGCCAAGGCCGGGATGCAAACTGCCATAGCAGGCTCCAGACACCCCCAACTGTTGTGTCCCTTTGCAGTTAGCTGCAGGCTTTAGCCCCGCTCCAATTCTGTGTCCCAGAACTGGGCCACCTATATCGCCAGGAACAGCTTCTTACCTCTTGGGTTCTTGGGCAACTAAGTTGGGGGGGGGGGGGGAAGGCAGGGACTTTTGCTCAGGGGGACACGATTCTAATTACCATTTATCCCCTGGAGCAGGCCCAGGGAAACCGGATCTAGAATGGGACTAGGTGGCTCGCCTGGGAGAGCTCAGTTTTCACCTCTGGCCAGCTGCCAGTGCCACCTTCTTGGCCCCTCCTGGCAGAATACAGCAGCTGATAGGCCAGGCTCTGGTGGCTTTATCTCCCACAAGCACTCAGCAGCCCTCCCTCTGCTCTCTCTGGGAGTTTCCTTGTGGCTTTAGTGAAAGGACCTCACGCAGCATGAAGGGTTGTCAGTTACTGCTGCCAGAAATAAAATCCAGCCTCTGCTGGGGTTGGACCCCAAGAAGTTTCTATCTGGGGAGTTGTGGTTGGATGAAGCCCCCGTGTGAGCACCTCTCAAATGTAATTAGATGGACCAGCTGGGGCTCTTCCCAGACAGTCAGTAAACAAACAGTGGGGCCTGCCAGACTCCCTTCCTCTGCTCCAAGTCGGGAGGGGGAGACATATCACCTACCTCATTCTAAGTGGCCTCTCCAGATGACTGGTTCAGGCTTCTCTCCACACCCCAAAGATAAGTCAAAGCTGAAACCCAGGGCCCTTCTGAAGCGAGTCCTTAGGCCTGTGTAGCTACAAAGGTATCACCAGAGCCCTTACCCCAGATTAGTCCACTTGAAGCTCAAAGTACAGCTTGCTTGGGTCTCCGCTGGAACCAGAGTCCATACCTAGGACTAGGGTTTAGGAGTTCCTGTGGCTTAGCCCTCCATTCTGGCCTCAGAGCCCTGGCCTTGGGTGTGCGCACCTGATGAAAGATGCTCTGTGTATAATATCCTCTGTCCCATGAGCCTTACAAGGCAGACATCGCCAGGCACACAGACACTGTCCCATGCCAAGGCTGTGCTTTGGCATTCTTCGCCAGCTATGTCACAGGAAAACTGAGGCCTCTTTAGCTGCCTTGCTCTTGGCTACTCTTTGGGAGGGGACAAAGGCAACCTCATTGAGAAGGAACAACAGTTTTGGAGCTGGGCGAGCTGGCAAGAAGTCCCTCATTTTGACAGTGGGGCCGAGAAGTGAGTCTGTAGCCTGCAGCTGGCTAGACCAGGGACTTTGGAGTAATTGCTATCGATGTGGTGGGAGCTTCAGCCATTGGTGCCAGCAGAGACATCTGCAGTAGGGGGCATAGGAATGCCAGATTTCTCAGCGGGGTCTGTTTCGTTGTCCCTTTGCACATTTGGCAATGCCCTGAGACATTGTTGGTTGTCACAATGGTGAGGTGGCACTACTGGCCTCTAGTGGATAGAAGTTCGGAATGCTGTTGTATCTTATATTGCACAGGACATTAAAAGTGCAACGAACAGTTGTCTGGCCCAGAATGTTGATAATGAACTCCATTATTAAGAATACCAACAGGGGGCTAGAGAGATGGTTCACCTGTTAAGAACATGCACTACTTTTGGAGAGAACCCCAGCGAGGTTTCTAGCACCCACACTGGGTGGCTAGCAACCACCTGCACTTCCCATCTCCAGGGATCCAATGTTCTCTTCTGGCTTCTACAGGCAGCACACACATGCATATCACCCCCCCCACACACACACACACAAACACACTCACTATTCAAAATGTAAAACATCTTTATGAATACAAACAGACTGAACCTGGAGGTGATCCTAGTTCCTCAGCGGACTGAGCCAGGGGGACTCTGGGTTCAAGGCCTGCCTGAACTGCAGAGGAAGTTCATAGACATCCCAGGTAACTTAATGAGATTCTCATCTCAAAACAACAACAACAAAAGTAAACAGAAGTCTTGGGAATGTAAGTTAGTAGTAGATCGCTTGCCCAGGATCATGAGATTCAGTTCCTAACACCAGAACAACAAATACGTCAAGGGGAGTGTACAGATACACATACAAGACACATTTGAGTAGACACATAAGATGCCATAAGCCTAAACCCGCAACCTCTTTGGTATCCCGAGCACAGCAGTAATTCAGGCTTTGGATTTGGGGTGGGATTTTCTAAGTTCCCACTTGCCATTGATTCAGAAGGAAGATGCAGCTTAACCAAGGGCTAGCAGAGAGCGCCTTAGTGGTGGGGCACACAGCCATTACCCCGTATAATCTAAACTTAGACTCGGTTTACCCGATAGGCAATCAATACTAATGCCTGACTCACACCCTGGATTCCTTCGGAAATTGGACAGTGCCTTAACAACTGCATATGGATGACTAATTATTAGGTTCTGGCTGTCTGATTAGATTTATTCCTTACAGCATCCCCAGGTGATAACTTTACCGAAATGTTCAAAAACCAGACCATCTAGTTGATAAAACCGAATCTCCCAAGTGGTAACAGAGTGGAACCAGCTACCAGGGTGGCATAGCGCACAGGAGCTGATGCAGAGGCCAGGCCCCAGGAGCCAGCTGTTTTCTTTACAGCAGATTCACTGCCATCCAGGGGTGGATGGTATGTGGAGGAGGAACGCTCCTCAAGGATCTGGTCCTCTGTTGGTTATGTGGCCAGTACCTCAAAGGGCACACACAATTTCCTTCCCCTATAAAGTGAATCTGGGCATTGTATAGCTGGAAGGGGCATGGTTCCATCGGAATCCATCAAAGGACTGAAGGCAAAGGGGTTCTTCCCTGACTGACAGAGTCACGGCAGAAGCTTAGCCAGAGTGTTTTGCTCGAGGGAGGCCTGCTTCCTTAGTCACACTCACACAGGAGCTGGGGGTTTTCACACGTCGGATCTCAGGAGTAGCTAGAGCCTGACTCTTGAAGCCAAGCACACTCGTTAACTGGAACTCAGAAACATTTCTTCTTTATAAACCACACGCATGGTAATAACATTGGGGGAAGCGTACCTTTCAGCCACTTTGGACATTTTCAAACAATGTCTGTCAATCTGTGCGTTCAAAAACGTTATCTGGTGGAAAGAGAGAACACAGGTGCTAGGCCAAAATAGAACTTCATTCTCCTCCATCCCGCGAACCCCTGCAGTCACACTGAGGTCTCAACACCTCCTCAGACAACACTCCTACCCTGGAGCTGGAACTCCGGCAACCCAGTCACCCTTCTGGAAATCCCCTCCACACTTAACATTCTTATACAATTTAGTTTACGTCTAATTTTTACCTGTTCATAACTATCATTTACTCTTCACTTTTTCCCAAAAATTATTCACTCAAAAGATAGTATGTAGTCTCCACAGCTTGGCAACAGAATGGTTAGACAATATGCATGCTATAAAAATCTTTTTTGCACTAAGCCCCCATAACAGTTCCTCTGCCTAGTGTACATGTGTATATCCGCACTGTATATCGGTCTAGAAACAGCAAAGAGCTACTTTGCATCTGCTTACCAAGGAAAGTCATTTAAAGTTACTCCTCTGCCCAGCCCATCAGAGCCAGTAAGGCGTGATAAAGAGGTAGCTCCCAAAGGGAGCAATGTTGTCAGCCCCTCTGTTAATCTGGCTTCCTCATCAGGGCAGAAAGTGTTACGCAGCAAAATGATGCTGCATTGGCTTTGGGATGGGGCTTTGTTCTTCTGCCTTCTCGTTGAGTCTTAGTGGCCTTCTGGAAGTTTATTATAATGTGAAGTTCTCCAGGATGGGACATTCACCTCTCCTCCCTAGCTCCCATAGCAGGCCGGGAGAGACCTTGACCTCAAAAGTCAGCACACCCCTGGGATAGCTCAGTCACACCCCATTCAATAACCGCTAGAGACGTCTGTCGGAGAATGTCTCAAGCTTTTGTGAAGTGCCACACTCAGGATCATGTCATCCGACAGCTGGGCTCTGCGGTCTGTGGATCGCTCTGGGAGTGTCATGGTCACCCACTCACCTGTTTTCGAATGTCATCCTTCGTAGTTTTCCTGATTGGCTGGCTTGGTATGTGCACTGGACTCTGTGACTGGGGCTCTTCTGTCACACCATACACTGACTAGAAGACGAAGCAAAAAGTGCAAATTACACACCCTCAGCATTGTGGGTGACTCAGGAGCCAGCCCACGGTCTCATTCTTTCATCTGTCTCTGTGACATCCAGCCACATGACTGGCCTCTGTTGGAATTTCTCTCTCATGGTAGACCTCTTGAGTGAACACATCCTCTTTGGGTTAAAATGGTGGGAAAAACCTTTCATTTCCTTGAGGAAATGGTCTCTCTGTGTAGCTGGGCTCCTTGGTAAAGAGGTTCATCGCAGAGACCCACCCGAAGTAGACCCAATCAGGATTCTCACGGGTGGGTGTGGGAATCTGTACTTTAAACAAATGACCCAGGTGATTTGAGGTCAACGTTCTCAAGAACAATAGCTGAAAAACACATTCAAAAACTCCCCATGGGCTTCCTGCTGGTCAGCAGATGCCATGCTCATCTGGTACAAGGTTGAGATGTCAGGAAGGCATCCTGGCTAGTGCTCCTTTTAAATTAAGCAGCTTTCTGGCCTCGGTTTGTACACAAGTCCACAGCTATGACTGCTTTTCAAGTTGTTCGTGGTGTTACAAACAGGGAAAGAAACAGCCCTTAAGGTCATGCACCTGTACAATCACAAAGGTACTGATTGCACACAGATAGCTTCATAAAATTCTAAGATACTAGAATCAGGGGTCTGTTGTCAGAGGCTGTTTGCTGGTTTGTTTTCCAGCCATCCAGACCCAATACAATCACACAGAAACTGTATTAATTACAATACTGTTTGGCTAATAGCTTAAGAGTATTGCTAGCTAGCTCTTATATCTTAAATTAACCCATTTCTAGTATTTTATATTTTACCACGAGGCTCGTGGTTTACCGGTACCAGCATGCAGGCATCTTTCTCCTCCAGCAGCTACATGGCATTTCTCTCTGACTCCTCCTACTCTCTCCTCATCTATCTGCTTGGAATTCCCACCTTGCCCTATTCTGAACTGCAATAGGCCTAAAGCCGCTTCTTTATTAACCAATGGTATTCACAGCATACAAAGGGGACTCCCACCTTAATGACTAAAGAAGGACACTTAAGACTAGAGGTTTAAAATACAGCACAGTGGGCATTGTTACTTACTCAATGAGCAAATTACATAAATAAACTCAATAAGTATGTGCCTGGGGTTTTAGTCTCTCTGTGTCTCTGTGTCTGTCTGTCTCCTCTCTCTTTCTCTCTCACACACACATACACATTAATCCTTGCCTAAATATCTGAAATCCTCCCAAATCCCAAATACCAGAAGAGGAAAATTCTACACCTCATCTCATGGAATAGGTCCTGATCAAAACACAGGCCACTGGGGATATTATGTAACATTACCTTTGGGCTACATGCATAAGGTAGCTATGAAACAAGTGAGTTTTGTACTCAGACTTGGTATATGCAAATATTCCAAACACTGCAGTGCTTCTGATCCAAAGTGCTCTGGATTCGTACTTTGTCATTATGTGAATTGGGGACATTTGGGGATCTACCTCTAACCTTTGGAAATTAGTGCTATGGAGCACAGCCCTGGTCTTTGGAGAGCTTGAATGTATTGATGGATATAGCCTGGGTATGGTCTCCATGGGAACGCTGTGGCCACTACCCGTTTTAGTCTAATGAAATACAAGGAATCCTGGGTTTTGTCAAAGTAGGGCAAGATGGTGATGTGGGTTTGGATAATTTAGCTCTATTTAAACTCTCCCATTTGTTTCTAGGGACCAAGCCCTTTGTACCTGCAGGCTCTTCCATGTTTTATTCCAGTGGTTTCTTTTCTTCACTGCACCCTCCCCAGAGCCAGCAGCTATTTATTCTTCATCTCAGGGGACCCTGCTTATATAAAACCCCTGGGAAGCCCACTCTGTCTTAGCTGCTCCTCCAGGGGCTCCCGAACTTTTCCATTTTTCCTAATACAGCAAAGAGTCCTACTGTCTGTGTCCTGGTTTCATGACTGTAAGGTCCCCGAGATCTGGAACTGAACCCCAGAAATTTGCACAATGCCTAGAATATATCAGCCACCCAACATATATTTCTAGAATTTATGAATACAATGATTTCAAAAGATAAAGTGTTGCAGGATTACATGTGGAAAAAGCACTACATGAAGAACACCAGAGACAGAAGGCTATCCCCATCAGGAATCTGTAATTCAGCTAAACCAACGAACCTTTTTAACCTTTTGAGGATTCTTCAAACGTCGACATTTTCTGATATCCATTTCCGTTGTGTTCACACAGCCTGGCTGAGATGAAGAAAACAGTATAAATTACTAAGTGAAAATTATGCTTCCGATCGAATCCAAGTAACAGCATCAAAACTAATCCTGGCCTTTGCAGATAATGCATAATCTTTTTATCTTATAATGTATGTTCCTGTGTGGAGTTCTCACTGGAAATATAAAATATGATTTTATAATCAGGATACCTTGTGGAGCATCTAGTATGCATTCCTGCCATCAAACCTCTATTTCAAGTGACCACAGTGCTTTGGACACAGTGGCACGAGGTGGGACATTTAGCAGATCCCACAGTGGGTAAAAGACAACCACGCCATGCAGACAGAGCTTGAATGCAGAGTTTATTGAGAGAAGGGTAAAGGGGAGAGACGAGAGAGAGGAGGGGGGAAAGAGAAGAGGGAAGGAGAGGAAAAGGAAGTAAGGGAGGGGGGAGAGAGAGAGAGAGAGAGAGACAGAGGTAGAGACCTGCTTGTCTCTTCAGAGAAACAGCAGGAAGAGAGTGTGAGTAGGTGGGGCTTGTCTCTTAAAGGGACCTTTGCACCTGTGTACAGTTAGGGTGCTGCTTGCCGTAAGTGGAGGGTGAGGCACTGTGCCAGGTTCCCAAGGGGCAGGGCCAAGGTGTGCCTAGATGCAAATACATAACTTTTGTTATGTTACATTTCTAAACATCTGAAAAAAATTCCCATGTCAGGAAGTTTGTTTTTAATTGTTGCTTTTAATCAGCTTTTAAGAAGGTTAGACTAGTTTGTTCAATTTCAATTCCATTTCCTGGGGGCAATCAAGATTTGTTTTAATAATGTGAAATCAGAGACACAGTCAAGCTTCATTGTGTACTGATTTGTGGATTCATCAACTTGCTGAATTTTCTTTGTAATATGCAAATCGATGTTCTCAGAGCATAATGACCATTTGCAGACATGTGCAGAAGAACAATAATTTTGAGTTACCTGACATAACCATGGCCAGTCGAGGCTGAGCAGGGTGAGGCTCTGCCTTCCTATTCCATGCTATAGAGCAGGCTTTACAGGGCTTATTTGCTGCCAGGCTTTCTACATTTTTGTGTTTGTCTTGGAGACTTTTCTATTTTAGGTAGCCTTCAAGCAGGGTGTCAAAGAATTGGTTGTGTCCTAAGGGTGAATGGTGTTCCAACGTTACCACAGGAGAAAACAGAATGGCTCTGATGTGGCCCAAACCACAGTTCTGTCAATTGTGGGTTCAACACAGTGAATCAACATTTTATATTAAATATGGTGTCTTCACACAGGAACACATGTGAAACAAGGCTAAATATTGATCAAAATATATGACTAGTTTCTGGAAAGAAGCTAGCTCACCCAGGAGCAAAACTTCAATGTTCACTAATTCAGAGTTTTCAAAGACTGTATAGAACATGACTACTGTAGATGACAAGACTTAACGGTATCTGAAAAGAATCTCTTAAGATTTGGGGCTTAATGACGGCAGAAGCAAACACTGATAATTTGGAGGAATGGAGGCTTCGGGACTCCAAAATTCCTCTCTTGGTATCTCCATTGCTTCCCCATTTCCAGCCCTACATTTTCCCCAGTGTATAGATTTTAAAAGCTGGAACTGACATCCTCCCCAGGAGATCTGGGGGGGGGGTGTATGAATGAATGGAAAAAGCAGTTTCACACAGCTTAGCAGCTATCACAAGGAAGAGTCACTTGGTTGGTCACTAAAGACAGTCATGAAGAATGAGGTGGGGGGATACAGCGCAGGGAACCAAGCAAAACTTCCTCACCACTGGCCTGTGGACATCCCAAAAGGCCCGTTCTTGACTATCCAAGATTTTCCTCTCTGTCTTATCCTTTTTCCGGTCAATCCTGAAAGAGTAAAGAGAGGATGTGAGAAGAGTGTGTACTGTTTTCTCTTCTGCCACCTCAGCTATCCTGCTCCTGGGGTTAAGGCTGAACCCAAGATTATTGTCACCTGCGTGGCCCCTCAGAAACTCCACACATGGCAAGATCTTGTTTTAGACTGGATTACAGGCTATCATTTTTGAGCAATACCCATGATAGGTAGGCAGGAAGAATGAGCAGAGACAGAGTTGCCCACAAGAGGTATTGCGGTCTGGGTTACTAAGGAGTGAATTCTCCATTGGCCTGTCCCTACATCAGAGGAAATTCTACCTGTGTGGCTTGCTAAGAGGGGACACAGCCACCTGTATGCCAGTGCCCCATCTCAAACATGCAAGTTAGATAGCAGTTAAAGCATCTGCAAAATGATCCACTTACGTATTTTAAATCTTCTGAGTTTCTAAAGGCCAAGTAGTGGCTCTAGCCTGTGACAAGACCCCAGCCACAGACTAGCCTCAGCTGGGGAAGGCACCAACTGCAGGAGGGAAATTACGGATGGCAAAACCAGATTCTGTGTGTACTGATCAGGAGCCCCCAAAGAGCCCCTTCTCCCCCAGAGCATGTATCATTTCACATCATCTAAGTAAAAAGCAACTTGGATTAATTGCCACGTGACTTGTGGTTCTCAGCTCTCTTGGGAGTCCTTTAGTTTACTGGACTGAAATAAACCCATAACCACCCTGTGATTTTTATGATAATTGCTGTGTACTTAAATGGCCCACAATTATTAGGTAATCACAGGGTTAATCAGAAAAGTTAATGGAGAAAAGCCATATATGTATGACTGTTTCCCCCTCCTTTAAAGTGTGATGCTGTTTGAGTCTGGGAGAGCTAATCCATGCTTCTCTTTGCTTTCCAGTGACTTGTGAGCACTCAGACACAGCTCTACCTCAGTCTATCCAGATCTGAGCCCTTCTTCCCACCAGCTCTCCCACTCTCTACTTCCCAGATGGTCTCCTGTGGTCACTTAGAACCTAGCACCTGATGTCTGCCTTCCCTTGGGGACATCTGGGTACACTGGGTTGGGAAAGAATCAGCAGGTGGCTGGCATCATGGACCGGGGAAAGGCAGAGCTAACTGAGGGAGGGTCATAGCAATGATGGCATGCAGACTGCTGGGCCAGGTGACCTCAGCTCATTTCCAATGGTGACCATTGGTTATCTATTCTTATTCACACAGCCCCCAACTCTGACCCTAGGTGTTGAGTGGGGTCACCCCTGGAGCATGCAAGGACTTCTTGGAAGTTGTATGGCGCCTATTCCCCTACAAGGGAACAGAGAAAAGGTCCCTACATTCTCCAGCTCAACCTCCTTCCTGATGGAGGAGGGTCATGTGTTACTTTCATTGGTTAATAAACTGCCTTGGCCCTTTAATAGGACAGAAAATTAGGTAGGTGGAGTAGACAGAACAGAATTGTGGGAGAAAGAAAGCAGAGACAGGCAGACGCTTCAGGCCGTCGCCATGCCTCTCCTCTCCGAGACGGACGCAAGTTAAGATCGCTCCTGGTAAGCCACCCCTTGTGGTGCTACACAGATTACTAAATATGGGTTAAAACAAGATGTGAGAATTAGTCAATAAGAAGCTAGAACTAATGGGCCAGGCAGTATTTAAATGAATATAGTTTCCGTGTAATTGTTTCCGGTGTAAAGCTAGCCATGTGGGATACAGGCAGGACGAAAAGCCTCCTCACTACAGAACCTTCCCATTTCTCCTCTGTCCTCCTTTGCCTATTGGCCCTGCTGGCTAAGCTAGACATCATCAGTATGAGAAAAAGGGAGACCCTGGTCATAGTAATTCCATGTCCCAGAATTCCAGGGACCTAGGTGACAACCCTGTTTTTGGGCTGAGGGGCCTTCAGTCTCCATGTCTCATGTTTCCTTATGGAAGAAGCAGTGTCCACTCTGTTTCCATGAATGAAGGCATGGACAAAACCCTCCCAGATCTTTTTCTTCCTTCCCTCTGTGCCCTTTGAGGAGCATGAGTGATTTAATCTATTGGGATGAAACAAGAAAGTTCACACTGATTCTTCCAGGTGAGCCTGAGCTCAGGATATCTGTTCTCTGAGGGAGTCAGCTCTGTTCTAGTAGAGGGACTGTGTAGATACCCTCTGCCCAGAGAGGACATAGCTACTGAGTCATGCCTCACAGTGCAGATTCAGCCACTGAACCAGAAGTCTAAATTATATGTCTTATTTTTCCATTAGTTTTTTGTTTTATTTTGTTTTTCCTTTTTTTTTGGTTTTTTGAGACAGGGTTTCTCTGCAGCTTTTTTAGAGCCTGTCCTGGAACTAGCTCTTGTAGACCAGGCTGGCCTCGAACTCACAGGGATCCGCCTGCCTCTGCCTCCTGAGTGCTGGGATTAAAGGCGTGCGCCACCACTGCCCGGCTTTGTTTTGTTTTTTAAGATGAGGTTTCTCTGTAGCTTTGGAGCCTGTCCTGGAACTCACTCTGTAGACCAGGCTGGCCTCAATCTCACAGAGATCCATCTGCCTCTGCCTCCCAAGGCATTAACGGTACGTGCCACCACCACCTGGCTTTTTCCATTAGTTTTAAGTTTCATTTCTATATGAGAGTGACCTTATCCCTCTTCTGGTATAAATGCAAGAGGTACCCCACAGGTTTCTGAGTTCAAGCACTTGGTCCTGACTATTGGAGGTGTTTGGGGAGAGTGGGAAGTCAATAGGAGGTGAGGCCTGAGTAGTGGATGTGGGTCACATGGGGGCAGGCCTTGGAGATATAGCCCATGCTCTCTCAGCTTCCCACTAATCCATGATGCAAGTAGCCACTGCCACACACTCCCACCACCATGAACTCTACCATATTTTCCACCATGATGTAGTGCACCCATCTCCCAAACTGTGCACCCAAATAAACCTTTCTTCATTACGTTGCTTCTGCCGCAGTGTTGAGAACAGGAACTAAGGCATCCTCCTCAAGTTTCAACGTGTTAGCCTGTAGAGTCAAGTGCTCTAGACCTACAGTGATCCTGGCCTGGTGTTTTTCAGGCTCTCAGCACAGACATCTTACGGAAATCTCTTGGGCAAACAGGTACATCTTTCAGCTCTGCGTTTGAGAGGATTCTCTTTGTCTGATGGATTTGTCTGAGCAAGACCTCAGTTCCAGGCATGAAGCCTGTTCATCAGGATTTTCCTATCATTTATTTGATCTCTCCTGGGGGATGAGAGAGACTAAACCCAGGCAGAAACCTCACTTTGGCCACCACACCCCAGACCCTAGAGAGTTCCTTTCTCTCCCAGAAGTCTCTGCTGCATCCACGTACTTCACTTGTGCCTCTGCTTGCATGAAGATGAATTCCCACTTCCTCGCAAAGGCCCTCTGGAGTCTCGCTAAGTTTTCCTGGTGAGAAACAAAAACCAATAAGAAGGCATTAATCCTCGTAAGCTAATATACCGACCCCCACGCTTATCACAAGGCAGCCATGCTTTCTGGTTTCCTCCCATCAACATTACAGGGTGTCATACTGAAGCCACTGAACATGACCCCAATTTGACTTTGCATCTGCGCCTGCAGAACTGTCCAACTCGTCATGTTCATTTATAAGTGTATTAACGTATGAAGTCTTTGGCTCACCCTGATTCATCTCTTCGTGGGTGTTCTTTTGAGAACACAAGTCACATAGTGCCTGGTATAGAGGTTGCTAGAAATATAGCCCGGCGGCTGTTGGGAAAACAATGTCAGGGCCATCCCATAGCGAAGCTCAGGATGGAACTCTTGAGTATAATTCTTCTAGGAGGGAGCTGGGGGAATCGCAGGAAAGGGGAGCCTAGAATGCGTTGCATGGGTACTTTCTAAGGCCAGGATTCAGAAATGGACCAAAGAGTGGCTGTGCTATTCATGAAAAAGAAATCAGAAACAGGAAAAGAAAAAAAGGAAGCAAGTGGTGGGGGGAATCCTCCATCCAGGATTACCTTCAGAGGGAAAGGGGAGAGACATTCTTCTCTCAGCCTGCAGACTTTTCTACTGGAGCCTCAGGACACTGTGAAGAGGTTTGACAGGACCTCTAATGATCCCCCTAATTCTGATTAATGCAAGACTGGAGCTCATATTATGCTATGTATTTCTGTAGAGCTCATGCCAACACTAATTGATTAGCCTCATTAGTAAGTTATTAATATAAAAGGAGCTCTGGCTAAGGAGCATGCAAATTCACACCTATTGCCAAGGCTCGGGGTATAACTACTTTGAAAAGAAATATCCCTTTGATGCTTGCACTTAGGAAGTCCAGCAGGTGATACCTAAATGTCAATCACCTGGGGAAGCAGTGAACTATAACACTGTCATGCTGTGGAGTACTGTGCAGGTATCAAAATGGCAATCTAGTTAGTATTACTAACATAGAATGATCCCTAGATGTTACAGTCTGTGGTTATAAGAAGTAGCAGGAACAGTCAAGAAACCATACATATAGAAAAAACTTAGTAAGAGAATCATAGGCCAATTTCTCTCCTTTTTTGCTGTTTGAATTTTTGTTTCCTACAGAGAATATATGTAGCCAGAAAATTTCAACAATATTAGTATGCTTTGGAAACAAAATGCATTTGTATTTCCTAAGCATTTTTATGCAGAAGTCCATCCTAGAAAAAAAAACCTTTATGCCATATACTTTACAAATATCAAAACAGACCACTGTGGGGCAAGCGAACAGAAAACTGAATAAAACACACTAGAAGGTGATGTGTTATTTCTGGGTTGTGTATTTACTGACATGCTAGGAGAGTCAAGTGGTCATAGCGAAGCTTTTGCCTTGAGTTTGCAGCAAGAAAAACAGCCAGTGTGGGAATGAGAGCTGATAGGACATCAGGATGCACAGGTAGGACCCAGCTCCAAGTCCCCTGGGATATCTCTTTATGGTCATACCCAACCCATCTATAACCACAGATATTGATCTGTTTTCCCTCATGATATATGTGCTGTCTTTGCGAGAGTATCAAACAATGGAATGGCTGGCTTAAGACTGGATTCTTTCACTTAACACTGTTTTCAGTGTAGTTGTGCTTAACAAGAACCAATTCCTTTATCCAGCAGAATACTATTCCATTGTATGGCTGTACCTTTTTAGTTTAGGTACTAACTACATACATTGTAGGAGGTACCTAGTAAGCTAGGTACGTTTGTTTATTTAGATGTATTTGGGTTGCTTTCAGCCTTGGGTACTACATACAAAGCTAATATAGATAGTAACACGGTCATTTTGATGTGAAATAGTTTCTGATTTCCCTACTTGACTGCACATGATACATGTTTATTCAGTTTTATGAGAAACTGCCAAAACATGGACTGTTTTCCCATCCTCCCAGGAACACAAAAGAAAGTGTCACACATGTTCATTGTCACTTGGTCTTGGCCATGCCTTTCACCTTAGCCATCTAATAGGTGTAACGGCACCTCTCCATGGGATCAATACATCCATTCAAATGGCTAAGTGTGCCGAGCATCTTCTCATGTGTTTATTCACCATCTTTTGTTCTCTTTGGTGAAATATCTGCACAAGTTCTGTGCCTGTCTTTATGGTGAGTTACTTATTTATCTACATTAATGTATATATGAGATAGGGTCTCACCACATAGCCCAGGCTGGCATAGCCCAGGCTGGCCTCAAACTCACAACACTGTCTTAGCTTTCTGGGTGCTAGAATTACAGGTATGTTCCACCAGGACCCACTTGAACTGCTGATTTTTAAGCTGTTGAAGTTTGAGGGTTATTTATATAAGGATGCACTTTGACGGTCATGACAAGAGGAGCAGATAACAAAGGAGAAACAGAAGAGACCTCCTTCCTACTGCCTGGAAGGCGGTGCAAGGGGAAGAAAGGAAAAACTCAGGCTTCGCCAAAGCCGCAGAACAGCCCCCGCCCCCGCCCCGGCCTGGGAGTCACCGTACTCACTGCTTCGTAGTCGGCCAGTTCCAGCCTCGCTTTGTTCTGCATCGTCCTCTTACAGAGGTAGATGGCTGAGGAAGAAGAGAAACAACAGCCATATAAAGCCAGCAGCACCGCGGAATGGACCCAGCATGTGCCTGCCCATTCAGTCACCCGCTGTGCCGGTTAGCTATATGTCAATTTGACACAAATTAAAGGGGAGGGGGGAACCTCAATTAAGAAAATGCCTCCATAAGGGTGGGCTGTACACAAGCCTGTAGGACATTTTCTTAATTAGTGATGGATGGGGAAGAGCCCAGCCCATTGTGGATGGTGCCATCCCCAGGTTGGTGGTCCTGAGCTCTATAAGAAAGCAAGCTGAGTGAGCCACGAGAGGTAAGCCAGTAAACAGCATCCCTCTGTGGCCTCTGCATTAGCGCCTGCCTCCAGGTTCCGGCCCTGAGTTCCTGTGCTGACTTCCTTTGATGCTGAACAGTAACGTGGAGCTGTGAGCCAAATAAACCCTTTCTTCCCCAGTTTGCTTTCGGTCGTGGTGTTTATCACAGCACTAACAGCCCTGACTAAGACACCGCCCACCTTGACCATGGCAGTGAGCAGCTGCCCAAGAGGAGCAGCTTTTCAAAGTGGGTGTCATTGCATCTGACACCTCTCTTCTTCCCTCTGTTATGCACCGAACACCCTCTGGCCAGTGTGAGCTTTCACAGGCATGACCATGACCTGCGTTGCACCCTCAGTGACGACAGAAGAAAGATTGTCTTTAGGGTCGCAAATATGGCCCTTTATAATCCCATCTTGTCTTGTCAAGTCTCTTCTCCTCTCTCCCACAAGCTTTACAAGGCTACTACTCTTAACTCCACACGCAGAGGCCAGGGGTTAATCTTTAGTGTCTTTCCTCAGATACTATCAATCTTGTGTTTTGAAACAGGGTCTCCCACTGAGACTTGGGGCTTGCTAGTGAGTGCCAGGATTCTCCTGTCTCTACCTCCCCAGCATGGGGCTCACAAGTGTGCATCACCAATCCAGCTTTTCGTGCGGGTGAGGGGCTTGAACTGAAGTCCCCCATGTTCACACAGCAAGCATTTACACTATGTCACTCTCCCCCACTCCCACTGAAACTCAGAAGCCAGCCCAGTGTTCCAGAGAGCATCCATATACCTTCAGCGACACAACACAGTCTCACTGCATTCCGGTTAGCTGGAGTGTCCCCTGCTCTAGGCTGAAAACTCTTTATAGATGCAAGCTGTGTCTCACTCAGCTGTAGCCCTCCCTGCCCCTGGTCCCAGGGCTGTTTTGTCATAGAGAGCAGAGAAAAGGAAGGACAACTTAGTCCTGTCCTTCCAGGCTAAGAAAGAGTTCTTAGCCCCCCATTACCAGAAAGTTCTTTCTCAAACGTGACCTTCATCTTTGCTCTCTATCTCTGCTCCTTCAGTGTTGTCTTCCTTTTCAGAGTCAAGAAGGGGAAGCAGGAGGTGACTGTCATGGGTGACCATTAGGGTGGCCCACAGCCTGTGCCTGCCCAGGGCCCTGATACCTTTCTTATGCCCCTTAGGCAATGCCTTGCTGGTTCAAACAACTAATTTTTTTTTTCTTCTGGCAGTCTAAGATGCTGGCAACCCTGTGACTAGTAGCCTTCTTTCCACTGTGCCTACTCTTCTGAATTCTACAGTCTGTGCTGACCAGAGCCAGCTGTGGTTGTCCCCAAATCAGTTCAGGTGTATCCACTATTTTAACAACAGAGGCAGGCAGGCAGGCAGACGCAGGCAGACACACACAGACACACAGACACACAGACACACACACACACACACCAGACCTTTGTTTGGTTTGACATAATGAGTTTTCCATTTAACAACAGTGGGGAAACAGGAATGGACGTACTAGAAACTGCAGTTATGGATTGCACATTTTGATCTTCTCCTGGGCTAGTGATGTGTGAAGTGTCACTCTCTCGGGAGGCTGGGCAGTGGCAGTGAGCCATGGTGCCCACACGCTCACAAGGGAGAAGAATTAACACCATGCAGTGTACCCTGTTGCTAAGCAAGGGATTCTGGTAGGTGGATGTGTATTGTAACTTGGGATATTCTCAGGTTACATTGGGAGTATCAGGATATAGCCTTACCATATGTGGAGGACTATCTGTACCAATGAAATCACTGTTGAAAGAGAGAGTTGTCGTGTCTCTGAAGACATTGCTAAATGACTTGGAGTGAGCTAATGAATCAAGAAGAGTTGACTGGGGTAATTGCTGGTGAATTTGTTACAGTTGAGGCATCTGACGGGAAAGCAATAAAAACGTAGGAGGAGCCAATATTCATGTGGTTTCAGAAATTCTTACTGCAGTTTAATCATATTCACCCTGGATGGTTTATTTAAGAAAGAACCCCAAGTCCTTGGGAGCTACAGTCAAAGAGAAGCCCTTGATCTTACTTCTTGGGCTGCCACACGAATATTCCTTTGCATGAGATATTCCTCTAGGGCACTGCTTCTCGACCTTCCTAACTCCGCGGCCCTTTGATACAGTTCCTCAAGTTGTGCTGACCCACAACCAGAAAGTTATTTTTCTTGCTATTTCATAATCGTAATTTTGCTGCTGTTCTGAGTCATAATGTAAATATCTGATGTGCAGGATCTCTGATATGCGACCCCTAAAGGGGTTGTGACCCACCCGCTGAGAGCTGCTGGTACAGAGGATTTAAAGTACGTGGAGGCCGCGTCCCCGAGTTTCATTTTACCAGCTCTGGCAATGAACGGAGCAGGCAGACGTCTGCTCTGCATTGTACCTGATAAAGAACCGTCTGCTCTAAACAAAGTATGCCCAGCCCCCAGCTTCTAGGACCAGACAGCCTGTGGGATTGGAGTCACCAAGCCCGGAGCTTGGCATGCCACCTGCCTCATCTCTATCCCTGCTGAGCCAATGGAGGTGGCAGCTACTTTGACAAAGCTGGTCAAATGTGAAACTCAGAGATGGCTAACTCAAGGGCTGGGAGTAGCGGGGCGGCTCCGTGGGTATGGATGCTTGGTGTGTAAGCTTGAGGACCCAAGAATCCACCTGTAATCCCCAGAATGCACAGAAAAAGCTACAGATGGATAAGTGTGGATGTGTGCGGCTGAATATGCCCATGGCTGCAGGGAAGCGAGGAGCAGAGCCAGAGCTTACTGCACTCACTGGCCACCACTCTAGCTCTGGAACTGGTGAGAGACCCTGGACCAAAACATAAACTAGACAGGAAGACCTACATGTCCTACTCTGGCTTCCACATGCATCCAAGTGGCTGTCCCCCTGCACCCACACTCCCATGCAGAAACCTTTCACCCCCCACAAAGTGAACAGAACAGGGAGGGGTTAGCACAGATTTTGACTATAGGTTTTATGCAGGTAGACTCATCCCAAGATATTTCTACCTGGGCCAGAATGGCCAGACAGGTTGTAGAGTACTGAGCAAGGAGCACAAGGCTGGTGCTGTAGCTGCTGACCATGAGCCCACGGCTTGGACTTCCAACCTGTTCTCTGTGGCTAATATGTGGTAACCTGTTCACCACAGGGAAACTGGTGTTCTTGGTGCTTACAGGCTTGTCTGTACAAGTAGGTAGCCTTTTCCTTTTCCTGGCTCCAGTGACCTCTAGTGGTGATAGCAAGTCCTGCAAGAGGACCTCTGGGGAATGTGAAGCCCTCATGCTGGCCTGTCCTGTTTGTCTGTCTGTGTCAATCATTTATTTTTTATTTATACTAATAATTAGTTATCTCTACCTCCAGACTTCACTGTGGCTTCACTTGGATGTACTCACGCCAGTGTGTCACCCTAACAAGAACACATTGTGTCTAACACACCAAATAGGGAACAGACTCGTGTCCTGTTAAGATACAAGGAACTGAGTCAGTCACACAAGATAACTCGGGGTGAAAGGAGAACACTGACTCCTGAAAGTTGTCTGTGTGTGTGTGTCCGTGCCTGTGTCCATGTCTATGTGTGTGTGTCTGTGTGTGCGTGCTCTTACACACACACACACACACACACACACAATAAATGAAACAAAAATTTAAAAAACTATCTGAAACTGGTCTATTTCAATGATCATAAAACCCTATCCATTCACACTGAGTCACATGACAACAGCACCCATATATGCTGATATTACCGACTGTCAGGGACCTCACAAATGTGAACTCTACATAGTCCTCGCTATAACTACCAGGTAGGTTTGGTTAGGATCCCCATTTGGCAAATGAAGGGACTTTCACAAGTCCCCCCTCACTGCTGGGCATCCAGAAGGGCTCCCAGAGATGACCAAGTCGGCTGAACCTTAGCTAGGGCTTTTAGTATATAACCCGTCTGGGACTGTGTGCACTTTGATTGTCATCTTGCTGGGATTTAGAGTCACCTAGGAGATGGCCTGTCTGTGAGGGTGTTTCTGGGAAGGTCTGACCATGAAGAGTAGACCCGCCCTTCACGTGGATAACACCGTGGCCTGGACTGGGGTCCTGTTCTAACCGCAAAGGAGAAGGCGAGCTAAGCACCAGGATTTAGTGTTCTCTGCCTCTTGACAGCAGACGCAATGTGACCGACTGCCGCACCCTCCTGCAGCCAGGCTTTCCCACCACCGCGACCCAGCAAACCCTTAAGTCCTTAAGTCCCTCTGGCTGGGCATTCTGCCCTAGCCCTGAGAAAAGCAGCAATGTCCCTTCCAACCTACTCAACATCGTCACCCACCCTCCTCCTGTCTTCACGCCCCCTTTCCCGCTGGGCCAGCGAGACTGTGCTTGTCAATCAGTGACAGAACTAACACAGAGTTTACCATTAGCCATTGCTTGTTGAATGAATAAAAGTTCTGGTCCTTGATGAACCTACTTCATTCTTCTCCTGAATTCTCAGTTTCAGTCTCCCCTCCTTCTGGGGAGAGGACAATCAAGTAGCAACAATTCTGCATCATTGTAGCAATACCAGCATCAGCCACCACCTTCCCAGGGACAACATCCCCCAGGACAGGGGTGACTCCTTACTCTGCCACACAGCAAACCTTACCTCATTCACCGAATCCCAACAAAGCAGAACTGGGAAACCAGCAAGGGTGTTGCTCTGACTTTCATATGAGGCTCTAAGGCAGCGAGGGGTGAGGGAATTTGCCAAGATCACACAGGCAGAGGGACCAGTTGATTCTGCAGGTTCTCTTTGCCCAAGTCTCTCCTGGGAAGCTGACTTTCTGACTCAACTATCTCAGGGGTTCCTTGCTTTTTATATTCCACACCCTGATTTTCCAACCTGAGACTTTGCCATAGACGGAGGCACAGGGATGCAAAACAATTATGTATAAAGGTGACCTGATGTCACCTGCTGCTTCCATCTCTTCTGACGCTGCCCACTAATATTCGGAAATGGAGGAGCTGTAGAGAAAATTCTGAAAGGGAGAAAATTCTGTCCGGCTGCACTCAGTGTAAGGTAGCTGAATATATTTTACTCTTATTTTGATCCAGTTGTCTGGTCTGACTCCACCCCCCATCCCTTCCACCCCCATTCCCCCACCCCCGCCTGAAGGGCACAGGCTGGGTGGAACTGAGCTGCAGTTATTCAAATGAGGAGACCGGCCACCCTTAGCAGTCTTTCAGGACAGCAGCTAGCCCTGCAGCCAGCCCTCCCAGACAGGGGTCCCCACCAGCCAGTCCTTGCAGCTGCAGCTGCCTTCCTGTTCCTCTTGGTTCTGTAAAGATCCAGGGGAAGTTCTTGGGCTCCCCGAGTGCCTTGGTCCTAGACTGCACCAGTGGCTGGCTGCAAGGATGCCAGGCGGAGGAGTGGTGCTGTTGGCATGGACTCCAGACAGGGCACACACATGAGGGGGAAAGGGGATGGACTGGAGTCATTCAGCTCTGGGTTTAAACTCTGTTTCCAGGGAGTGTCCATTGGACACCTTCAATGAAGAACCAGAACCAGGAACTGGAGAGGTGGCTCAAGAGTTAAGAGCACTTTCTTCTCCCTGAAGTCCACAGATGGGCTCTCAGCACCCATATCAGGTGGCTCCTAACAGACTGTTAACTCCAGCTTCAGGGGATCTGATGCCCTCTTCTGGCCTCTGGGTGTACTGCACACATGTGGGGTGTGTGTTTGTATATATACATATATTCAGACAGACAAGATGGCACATACATATAAGTGAAAGCAAATAACTTTAGAATGTTGTGTGACAAACTGAAAAGGAACCCGAAGCAGACTGAAGTGTAGCTTAGCACACCTAAGACTGTGGGCTCGATTCCAGTGCTGCAAGAGAACCCACCTCAACCCAAACGAAACAAATAAAAAGATCTTAAGCAGTAACAAAACCCCAAAAGGTTCTGGAAGTAAAGATGTACTGAACACCGCAAATGCCCTGTGCCACTGATCCCACCCTGGGGGTGTTGTGAACACCCAGAACAGACCAGCCCTGGCCTTCTTGGGTCTCACTATCAACTGGGAATTCAGACTAATGTGACCCTGTAAGGATATGGACTTTCTGGGTCTCAAGTTCTTTACCTTAAGTTGGGGACCATATAATTTCTTCAGAGAACCGGTTCATGGAGAATATTGGTCTCTTTGAGAGTGTGGCACAGGTCTATCTGTGCTCCGTCTGCATAGAGGTAAACTACTTCCCTAGTCCAAGAGACAACTGTCCATCCCTCTCTGTCCCCCTCTTAACTTCCAACTATCAAAATCACCAATGAGTTCTTAGTAAACTTTTACAAGTATGTAAAAATAGAAAAGGCCAGGGGAGGGCACTCCTTGATGCTGCCCTCCCTGACGCTATGTCCTTAGAAGGCACAATAAAAGCCCTCTCACGCAGTGTTCCCATAAAACCTGTTCCCTTTATCCCTTCTCTTGGGAGGACTGCACCGCTCAGTGTGCTGTGTCTTTGTTCACTATGTACAACAGGGAACCTGATACATGCAACAAGGAGTTAGCAGGGTCAAGAGCCCCTTTCCCTGGCACCATGGTCAGCAGGGGCCAAGCATTTGTCTTTGGTTCTCCCAGGAGTGACAGGAAGTATCTGGTACTCCAGGGAGTGACAGGAAGCATGGGTACACCATCTCTTCTCACCGTAGTCAGTGTTTTCAGGTTCCCAGCAGTTGGAAGGCCAGAAGTAAGGAGCCTGCAACAGAGCACACGGCATCAGGACCAGAGGCACGCAGTTGTAAAACTGAGAAATGTAGGCGGTGGGTGGACACCCCTTTACCCCTGGCACAGGATGGCGCAGTTTCTTCTTTAACACCTCGGCAGAACTATGTTCCCCAAGCCTTTGGCTTGGGCTTTGACACAGCCCCCGACTCTGTCTCTGCTCCCTCTAAGGCAGAGTCTGGGAGAAGGGCTGCCAGTGGCTGAGGAGAGTAAGTGAGGCCATGAGAACGCACTCCAGCGTGATACGAATCAAGTATGGGACTTTCAGGCTCATTCAGACTCAGCTTCCTAGGATCACTAAGAGCCATGTTCATTCTCTGAGCACCCCCATATCAAGGGGCTAAGACAGTGTCCCCAAAGACCCCCATTGTAAGATGGATGATATCCACTTCTGTAACAGTTTTTTTTTCCCAGAAGAAACGATGGAAAATATCTGTTCTCATCTAAACTCCAATCTTCTAGGAGGTGCTCTGGAGAGATGGAGTCTTGGCATTGGAGAGATGACTCAGAGGTTAAGAACATTTACTGTTCTTACAAAAGACCTGGGTTCAATTCCCAGCACCTGCATGGTGACTCAGAACCATTTGTAACTCTAGTTCAAGGCCATATGAACCACCTACATCCTCTGTTGGCCCTAGATATGTACATGGTACATATACATATAACCAGACAAAATATAAATACATATGAAATAAAAATAAGCCTTTTTGTTAAAGATGAGAGATGGGGGTCTTTGGAAGGTGACAGGGACGTGGAGATGGAGGACTCATAAGCCTCATATAAAATAAAAATAAGTCCTTATTTTTAACAGGCTTGAGGCAGACACCACATCACTTCCACCACATGAGGGACAACTAGAAAGTGCCATCTATGAAAACGAGAGTACTCCCCCACCAGACACTTCCCATCCCCCAGAACTGTGAAAAATATGTGTATAAGATATGCAGGGCATTTTATGTCAATACCCCCAAGGGGCTTAGACAGTGTCCCCAAATACCATAAGCTTCCACTAAGGGCCTTTTACTGTTTTTAAGTGGGCCACCCACTGGCTAAATTCACACATCTCTTAGTTTTCCCAGTACTTTAGGGGGACATTTGCTCTCTTAAATATGCCTAGTTGTTCTAGATGGTTCTAGTGTGAGGTCACATGGTGATGAGCAGAAGGGCCCTTCAGGAGGAGCCAAAAGGCCTACCTGGAAACGGTAAAAGGTGCCATCGTCTTTCATGGTGAGAACGTGGTCTGAGATTGGGAAGATGTAGCCTTGGGCGGCAATAAGGCTTCCCAGGTGTATTGCTTCAACTGGAAGGATAGAAGAGGAGGAAGCAGGTCATTCAGCTAAAACACTCACTGGGAGAGCAGAAGGTGACCCGAGGTCACGTGCCATCCCTCTAGATGACAGTGCTGAAGATCTCTTTCCCTGCTGATGGTAGCATAGTTCTCATGTCTCATGTCTCTGATCCTCGGCACTGGGGGTACTGTTTCGTGGTCCAGAGGCTTTAGAATCTCCTTATGACACAGCTGTCCCTCCCGTGAGAAGAGTGCATCTCCTGTGATGGACTAGGGCAAGACCTCCCTGTCCCAGGAGATTAGAGCAAGGACGACGGGGTGGGCAGTGCCACAGAAACACGAATATTTCTGCCAAAATCAACATGCTGCCGCCTTATCCCAGCCCCAGCCATACACAGGCTTCCATTAGTAGTTAAGATTTTACCTTCTCCTGAGAGAAGCCCATACAGGAAGGAGAGGGTAGGTCCTAGATTCTCCTATGTCCAGTTGTATAAACTGTGCCTTTTAAAGTCACTTGTCTTATCTGTACCTGCGAGCTTCACAACATTGACTACAACCTAAGTGCTTTGCTTCCTAAGAATCACCAAGTCCCCTTGGAAGTAGTACCCAAAGTGGGTGGACTCCAAATAGATGATGTTTTATTTTACCTGTTTTCTGATGACCAGTTTGTGTTTACAATTCTATATGGCTGTCCCTATATATCCACCTAGAATTTGTTTCAGGGTCCCCATGAAGAACAAAATATTTGGGTGCTCAAGTCTTGATATCAAATGGCTTCATGGATAACCTGCACACACCCTCCTGCAAGCTTCAAGTCATTTCTAGGTTACCTTTGATGCCCAACACAGTCTGAACGCTATGCAAATGGCCGTTATATTGCAATGCTTAGGGAATAATGAGCCTTCTCTATATATGTTGGGCACAGACATATTTTTGCATCAAATATTTTCAATCCAGTGTTAGTTGACTTCAAGGATAAAGCTTTGAATACACGTAAGTCCAATTTTATGCTTTAAGCACCAGGAGCCAGGTGTGATGGCACAGATCAACAAGCCCAGCACCCAGGAGGCTAAGGCCGGTGAACTGAGCAGTCAAGGCCAGTTTGGGCTACATAGGGAAACCAACTAGGTAACCAACCGACCAACCAACCGACCGACCGACCGACCGACCGACCGACCAACTAAAACCCTAACACAAACAACAGAAAGGATGGCAGGTCTAGCGAGAAGGAAAGCTCCATCATTTGCCCTTCCCCATGCAAGGTGGAAGAGGAAACACTGAAAGCAGTTTCAGTTGCCTGAAAGCAGGCAACACTGTGCTGCTGATACTGGAATGCTTTTACTTCGTCAGGAGGGAACAGAGAAAAGACTGAGGGACCACCACTGAACTTTCATTGAACTTGCTGGCTTCCCAGGCTGTGGTTTATGCCTCTGTCGTCTGGCAATTGTTTTAGTTTTCTCCTTCCAGGCTAATTCTCAGAAGCCCAAACTCATCCCAACATCTTGATGTCCCCCTCAAGGTATCAGAGAAGAAAAGACCTTCATAGATGTGACCTCCACCAGTCTGGACCTGCCACAGGAGTCTCATTTACATTAGCTGGGTTAGAGTTCTCAGAACATTAGTAATAATGAGAATAATGGATTCAATGGGTACTTTAGAAAGGCTAGGAAGTGCTCTTAGCTAATTCTACCATAAGAAATGACTTTAAGTTAGCATGACTAAAAGGAAGCAGTGACTTCAGATAAATGTCACCCAACGGCTGGTCACACAGGCAATCAGAAGCCCAGGTTTTCTGATGGAAACACCAAGACTTGGAGCCCTGGCCTTCAAGGGAAATTCTTAGCTCACAAGAAAAAAAAGAAGCATAGGCACTTTTTCTTGTGAGCCAAGAACTTGACTCAAATTAAGAAGTTTTGTTAGCTGGCAGAGTAGCCACTGATCCAGGACATGAAAAGGGCCAGGCTCACTTCCCCAAATCACCTGCTTTGCAGAGGCTCCTGTTTCCATCAACGTCACTGAACTGAATTATCTGAAACTGTATTGCTGTACACTCAGCTGCAGACTGGCAATGCCGGGTTAAAATGCATGCCTGAGCTGGCTTATTGATTCCAACAAATAAGTACAACCATAAACCCAGCATCCAGTGTGCGCACTTGATACAAATTCTCAGAAAGCATGTGGTCAGGGGCCACTTAACTTGTGGTATCTTTATCCCCTAAGGATGACCATTAGGAACATCAGAGCAGAGGGCTGGGTTTATGCAGCTCATTGGTAGAAAGCTTGCCCAGTAGGAACAAGGCCCTGGGTTCGCTCAACACTAATGTGAAGCCCAGAGTAGATCTGTTACGGTATTTATAAATATGATCCTTGAGTATTAATAACACCAGTTAAGCCAGACAGATGAATATGTGCTACATGCGAAGGGTGAAAAATAAACAACCCAATGATAAACTCACAGCACACTGATGAAAGTCAACTTGAGCTGTCTAGAAGTTTTGCTTTTCTTTTTTCAGAAATGCCCTCCCCCGTTTCCCAATGAGACGGCGAAAACACATTGTCCTGCTTATTTCCTGGTGGAGGGACAGCTGTGGAAACTGCCTTCGTTGGTCAAGGTTTTGCTGCTTTTTTTTTTTCTGGTAGACTTCGCCTAATTGAAATACACAATTAGAGTGGGGGGGGGGGGATCGCTTCTTCACTTCTTGCAGAAGCAGGAAACAGAAGGCGTTTTAGCAAATAATTAAACATCTTAATTGTGGATAAGGCAATCTAATTTTAAGAGCTGCTTCTAGAAGGCTGTTCTGTGACAGGGCTACAACTTATCTTTAATTGCTGCGGCTAACGAGAATTCATCTCGTCTCACGCGCTATTGTGCTGAGCTCTTTGGCGTTCTCAATAGTGGCTCATTTCCTCAAAGAGTGATTTCCACGTGATGATAGACATTCAGTGGAGAAAATAAATGACTTCTATCTGCAAATACAATGACCCTGCATCCTGGAATCCACAGCGATAAGCCTTCTTTTCAAGACCGTATAGGCCCGCTGGGGAAGTGGCCGATGGCATGCATGCCAACACCAGGGAAGGCAAAGGCAAGGTCAGGGGTCAAGTACCTGGGTCCTCAATGGAAAGGTTCTTCATAAGCCACTGCACAACGTCCGTACCTGCAATGACAAAGCCATTTCAGTTGAAGATCTCATGGGTAGCAGGAGAAGCATCTTTACCAGAGTCCTAAGCCCAGCAGTAGACAGCTTGGGAGCTGGGTAATACTGCCATTCCTCATGCTAACCAGCCCTTCCCACCCACCGGGGCATGACCACAGTTAGGATTTAGTAGTTGTCTCGTTCTTTAATGGAGACAGGCTTTTGTGCATCCCAGGCTGGCCTCGAATTTTCTATATACCTGAGGATGCTGAGGGCCCAGTCCTGCACCGCCATGCCTGGTTATTTAGTGCTGGGGATCAAAACGCAGGGCTCCATGCATACTAGGCAAGCCCTGTACCAGTCGAGCCACACTCCTAGCCTATAGTTCAATTCTCTCACAAGAATAAAAACAAAACAAAAAACAATGCCACCAACACAACCAAAACCAAAAACCAACCAACCAAATAAACAAACCAAAACCCAAACCCACTTCTGACGCTTCAGTTACATTGGAATTTCCGGGAGCATCTGCCAGGAACTTCCTGAGGACACAGATTTCAATGGCTTCCCCAAGGCAGGCCAGTGCAGCCTTAGCCTGCCTGTTCCCAGAATATTTCTTTTCTAGCACCATGCCCTTCCTGACAGTGCTAATCAACTCAGGTGACCTCAGAGGTTCTTAGAAACTTGTTCTTGGGCTGGAGAGATGGCTCAGAGTTTGAGAGCACTGGCTGCTCTTCCAGAGGCCCTGAGTTCAATTCCCAGCACCCATATATGGCTCACAACCATCTGCAATGAGATCTGGTGCCCTCTTCTGGCCTGCAGGCATACATGCAGACAGAACACTGTATATATAATAATTTTTTTTTAAAAAGAAACTTGTTATTTTCTGGCATGAATCCATTCTGAACCAATAGACCTCTGAGGCCGTAGACTACGTCTGGGTCATCGCTGACAGTTCCTTCTTTTTCCTTTGGCCTCGGCTCGCCTTAAATTTCCAGGCTCTCCCAAAGTTGGCTGTAGACTGAACAGTGCTAATCATATGTAGGTAGAATGACCTGCACCGGCCCGTGAAAGCTTCCTCCTCATCCACAGAGTCTTCCTTCCCTTATTTACTTGGGAAACTGAATGGAGCAGAGACACAATACGGAAGGGGCCATGAATCCCACCATGAAAATTAATGACTATTTAGATCCCTTGTGTGTAGAATAAACCCAGATCCCTGTGTGCGGAATAAACCCAGTTTCTTCTAGCATGTTTCAGGTAAGTCACACTTGAACAGAAATTTGACCAACCCTTACTTCTTCCTGCTGGTTTTAGTTTTGTCTTCTGAGGACAGAAGAGTGAACCTGAAGAACCCAGATCTCATCTCCCTGACACCATCCCTTCAGACTTTGGGCAGTCCTTCCATAAGCCTCCAGTGTTACCATTCCCAGTGTGACATACCTGGAGCCATTCCATAGCTTGGCCTGGAGTGCCTCACCATTGGCCAAAGCCTTCTGAGCAAACTCCCTTTGCTGTCTGCCTTTAAAAAGATGGCTGGGTGGTGGTGGCGCACGCCTTTAATCCCAACACTCGGGAGACAGAGGCAGGCTGATCTCTGTGAGTTCCAGGCCAGCCTGGTCTACAAGAACTAGTTTCAGAACAGGCTCCAAAGCTACAGAGAAACCCCTGTCTCGAAAAACAACAACAACAATAACAAAGAGCAACTAGAACCCAGGTTCCAAGACCACCATAGCTCACATGGGCATGTGTAGGGAGTGGAGGAATCCCCCAGAGAGTGAAGTGAATGAATATGTATTGACATGGGCATAGGCATGTCAAGGACCCTAGTGTCTCAGCCCTGTGAATCTAGTAAATCCTCCTCCCTGGTGAGGCTCAGAAGCATAGCAAAACCTTCCTTGGTAGTGTGGAGAGGGGGGAGTTCAAGGGCAAGCAATTGATCAGTGTGCACAGGAGCTAGCAACTTTCTTGCTCCTAGGTGCTTCAGCCTGAGACATCACCCCACAGAGACTGCCTACCAAGCTTAGCCATCCCTACTCCCTGTGCTATACATAACAAGCACACAGAAGGTGTAGGTTGCCAGGATAGACGTGTGGCCCCAGCAGAGTACACACCCCACCTGGCCCAGGTTTTCTGCACTTGTGTCTGTGTGTCTGTCCTCTTTTCATTCCTTTGCCTCCCTAGTCAGGGTTTCAGGACCCAAGCCTCAAGTTATGTAACGGAAGGACAAGAGCCCAATTATCCGCAAGATTCAAAACATCTGATCAAGCCCCAAGTCGCTGATACAGACCTCTAAACATGGCATCATCGTCTCTTGTGGAATGCTTGATGGAAAATAGGCTGGAAAGGAGCAACATTTCCAGATCTGAGTCAAGAATGGGTCTGAAGCCTTGGTCGGTCTGTCTGTCTGTCTGTCTGTCTGTCTGTCTCTGTGTCTGTGTGTCTGCTAATCTAGTCCCTGGCTGAATTACCAGCCAGGTGAATGAGATCCAGCAAAGGAATTTACCAAGGTACAAGACCCCTGACTGGAAGTAAGACCTCTGCTGTCTGGAAAGCCTGGACATTTGGCCTCTGTGTGGCTCTACGGAAGAGTTGAAATAGTGCAGTGTAACTGCCAGGGGCCTACCCTCCTCCTCCTGGTCTTGGCCCACCAGCTAACCCTCATTGACAATGCCATTTCCTCACACTTCAGGCTCCAAAGCAAAACTCAGAAGGCCCCCGCCGTTGCTTCCGGACCACATCCGTGAGCTGAAATTGGATGTGAGAACACTCTGGCCCATTCACATCCTTTGAGAGGGAGTCCATTTGTAGAGCAGTGCATGTGCTCATGCGCGTGAGGGCGTGCTCATTTCCCCCAAATGACAGAAGTTCTGCATTTGTCCTAGGAAATGCAGAACAAAGCAGACATCATATAAGAACCGTAATCCCAAATTGGGGGTGGGGGAGAGACACTAACCTGTTTTCCCCCCCTCAAAGAAAAATAGTTCTTTTCTGTGGGTTGCCTGGAAACTGCAAGGCTTCCAGTATCACCAGGCTCTCCCGGGGGCCTGAGGATTATCTTTCAGCCGCTGAGCTTGCTCAGCCATTATTTATCACCTGCCAAGATTGATTGCTCACCCTGGGACAATGACAGCCCTTCCTTTCCCCTGTTAATTACTGTCATCATTAATATCCATGTCACTAATTAGTATTCATTGGCATTGAAACTCCTTCCTTGCTAGCCTACCCACCACCGCCCCCAGTCACCCAGCACCATTGTCTGGTTTTCTGCCCCATTTGGCACTCAGTTCCTGGCTCAATTGTTCTATGGCTCCACCATGCCCTGGGTGCATTCACCTAGCTAAAGAATCGCAGTTAGGCACTTTTCGTGTAAGGAGGATACAGTCACAAAGGTCCCCTTTTCCTTCTCCCCCTAACACTTTGGGGACCACAGAGCTGGGCTTTGTGTTATGGCACAGTGACCGTGGCAGTGGCCGTGCCATGTGGGGACTGGTAAACTGCTATTCCTGGCTATCCTGGGCAGGGGTACTTTATCTGCTGTGCCATCGCTGCACTGGGTTCCTCGCACACTGTGGGTAACCATACTGTGGCGTGCAGCAAACATTTTGGAAGATGCTCAGGGATAGGTGGACATTCTCTTACAGGCTTCTAAGGTCAGATCCACAAGTGGCCTACTTCAGTTTTGGGGCAGGAAGTGAACCACTGTGGTTCTGCCCCAGAGCAAGCAGGGAAGGCAAATAATGTCCTAATATTATGAAAGTGTCCCAGCTAGACATGTTGGAGGCAGACAGGAACAGTCCCCACAGCAGCAGGAGCAAGCCTTTTCTTTCTCACTTTTGTTTTTCCTCTCGCTCCACCAACCCCAGAGACCCTCCTTTCCTTCCTCTTACACAAAGAGGTTGGAGAAGATTCTTTTCTGTTCTATCAGAAAATATTAGCTGCCTTTTGTTTCCGTGGTTGAATTTGAGTTGTTATATTAGTTAAGATGCCTTGTGGGGACTCAATGGCTGGTAACAGCCCACAGCATAACACAGGCAGCACAGCCACCCTCTATTCCTGAGAGCCCAAAACACTGGCCTGGAAGCTGTCTTTCTGAGGCCAACTGCATGCGTGTTTGCCTCTGTATGTGCTCCGTACATGTTCCTGTGAGTTCACATACGAGTGTTTTCACATGCATTTGTATATCAGAGATGAACGCCAGCATTTTCTTCAGGGATTCTTCACCTCATTGTTGTGATAGGGTTTCTGTCTGTCTGTCTTTGTGGCTTTTTGAGACAGGTGCTGGCTGTCATGGAACTCACTCTGTAGACCACCAGGCTGACCTTGAACTCAGAGATCTACCTGCCTCTGCCTCCCGAATGCTGGGATTAAACATGTGCAGAGATAAGGTCTCTTACTGAACCTGGGCTCGTCTATTCAGCTAGACTGGCTGGTTGGTTGGCTGGCTGTCCAGTGAGCCACCTGGGTCTGTTTCTCTGTGCAGGAACTATAGGAACACAACCATACCTAGCTTTTAAGTGAACTCTAGCTTCTAAGTGGGTCCTGGATATCTGAACTCAGGTTCTTATGTTTGTGTGACAAACACTTTAGCAACTGAGCCATCACCCCAATCCACTGAAACTAATATATTAACTCACAATACGGGAATACACATGGACCACACCAGAGGGTACCCAAGTACCTTCCACTGCATGTGTGCTGTCACCTGTATTTAAGCATGTGCTTATCAGCAGTTGCATTCTGGGCTTCATGTGTTGTAGTACACCTTTCTACTGTATCTTTTACATATAAACATATTTAGTGAGCAGGCATCTGAGATGAATATAAAATTCCTCTAACAAGAAAGTCCATGAACCGTGGATCATTCATGGAATAGTATTTATTGAACAGCTAGTATGTTGAGTGGAAAAAGCACATCAAGAAGAGTATATATGGTGAAATAATATTTTTACAGCAGAAAATACTCCTATTTTTATTAATTACACAATATATAAGTGCATACAGAAATGGAAATAAATTGATAACTTTAGGTTATCTTGGGCAGAGGAGAAGCCATCCAGTTATTATTTCATCGCTAAACTATTTGAAATCACAGAACATTTTAGATGCCTTGCAAAGAAATGCATTTCATTTCCAAGAACGGAGAGGCAATGTGTGCGAACCTGGTGGTGGTGCACGCCTTTAATCCCAGCATTTGGGAGGCAGAGGCAGACGGATCTCTGTGAGTTCGAGGCCAACCTGGTTTGCAGAGTGAGTTCCAGGGCAGCCAGAGCTTCACAGAGCAAACCCTGTCTCAAAAAAATCCACAAATAAATACATAAATAGATAGATAAATAAATAAAACTGGCCTCTCAGATCAAAGTAGAGAGAGTAAGAGGGACTCCAAACAGCTTCTCCTGTCCTGAGAATTTTTGTTTTCTCGGAAGCAAACAGTGGTGACAAAGGCAGGTGTCTCAGGGCTGGGTATTGTGCTAATGTTTCATCTCAGGTAGCCTAGCTGGTCTGGAACTGATTAAGTAGTAATGATGACTAACTTCTGCCTCTGTCTCTTGTGGACTGAGATTACTGATACCATCACACCCAGCTGAAGCAATGCTGGGGGTCAAACCAGGCCTTCAGAGATTCTAGGTGAGCACCCTACCAACTAAGCTACATCCCCCATCCTAGTTTTGTCTCAAAGGGTTGGCAGAGGGGGGCTCAGTCATGATGCTGGACCACTACCCTTGAACTTGCCACACACTCTGGCCATCTGTGGTCCCTGCAACAGGAATTCTATAGACACCTTGGGGATGTCCACCGAAGTCCTATATCAGGAGCAGAAACCCACATTGCTTTTTTTTTTTTAACTCATGTGCTTGGTAGAGGAAGACTCAATGACCTCTCATGCTTAGTTCCCACGCTGCGTGGACACTCCGTAAATAAAAACGATATTTGAGTGAGCCCCAGTATCTAAGGGGGTTCTGTTTCTGGTTTAGAGGAGGATCGTACAAAATCATGGGTTGTGTTTTCAGATGTTTTAGGGAATTTGATTAGGACACTTCCACTCAGACATGAGAACCCAAGGAGATCTTATTGTGAGCTACCCTCCTCCGTCTTCCCCAGGTACTGGATCAGTTGCCATCCATGCAAAGTGGACAGAGATGAATCCATGCACTGTGGTCATCCGCAGACTGCAAGTTTCCGGAAACCTGGTAGATTGTATACTGTGGTACTGACAACTGAAGTCTTTGGTAATATCATTTCAACCCTTGCCATTTCTCTTGAGGAAACGGTTTTAAGATCCCAAGGACAGATGCTATGGTTTCTGCCACAGCCGAGTTTAACCGAGTTTACTCTGCACCTCCATGCAGTCCAGGAGTCTATCCACCCGTGTTGTCTGGTACCTGCTCAGGGTCTCCGTGCACCTGTCACAGGGAGCCTGGCTCTCCACCACTTCCCAGGTGGGTGGCAATGCTGTGACAGGCAGTGGCATTTCCCAAGTTCTGTTCTAGAGCAAGCATTTGTTCCTATTGTTGTGTATAATGTCGACAATAATTATGCAAAATACTGTTGTTATAATAACCATTTAAAAGATCAGTCCCAGAGATGCTTAAGGTCACATATTAGTATTTTTTGGACTCAGAGCTATAAACCAGGCGTTCTCACGCCAAATTTCTTCCCCCCTCTTCAGACATTCTGACTGTCTTAGAGGTGACGAACATCTCCAGTAGTTGTAAGAAAAAAATACATGGGAAATTGACATTCTATATTGAACTTTTCACTGAAGCAGAGCAATCAATTTAATGGTTGTTGCTATTAACAACAATTATTAAGCTATTTTTTTTTTTTTTGGTCAGCTCACCTTCCTACTCTGCTTTTGAAAACCTACTCATCTGAATCTTAATAAATATTTCTTGAATACTTCCTCTAGTCTGAGTTGTACAATAGTACCTGCTATAGAATTTCATGGTGTGATTTAGCGTCTCCATTGATCAGATGAGTAGACAGGCTATGCAGGGCATCTTTACAGTTGTAGGTCTTCCTTTTGTGCCTTCATTTTACAAAAGAAAGCATGTCGCGCCGGAAGCAGAAGGTTAAATGAAGAAGAAATGTTAAACTAGGCATTGTGAGTAGCTAGCTGGCAGTGGAAAGGACACAGGCTCAAGGAACAGTGTGAGGAAGAGCTCAATGCCATTGTCAAGTAGTTGTAGTCTGGTCACCGGTTCACTGAGGAAAGTCATTAACAAATTGAATAGTCACTTAGCAAGCAGATGGAGCAAAAAGGCACAGGGATGATAAAGTTAGGACAGACTTGTCTCCGGCTCGTATTTTATCACCTATGCTGGAACCACATCCACATCCACATCCATGTGGTGTTCCCCTGGTACACGCTCTGCTCAAGGTTTACTTCCTACGAGGATGCACAAATCCCGCCATCTCAAGGGCTACCCTAATTTCCCGATTTAACTACTCATAATAGCTGTGTTTCCTAATGAGATCACATTCTGAGGTTCTGGGGGAAGATGCAGTTTAACTCCTAGCCCTTGATGAACATCAGCACCTACAGACAGGGACTCCGTTATGCCGCTCTGTTCCTGGCACGGAGGGAGCACCTGGTGTGGAGGTGGGATTTAACAAGCATTCATTCACCATAGTTCATTCACCACAGTTGTATTCAAATATGCATCATATACTACATAATCATCCACATGCACATGCTCATTACAAGTTCAATTAAACATTTTTTCCCCCCTTTGGTGGGTTTTTTACAACTTCATCCCAAGGGCTGGAGAAAGAAAGAGGGAAGAAGGGATGGAAGGACAAAGGAAGGGATGGGTAGAGATAGGAAGTGAGAAAGGAAAGAAGGAAGGGAAACAAGAAGAAGAAAGGAGAGATCAATGTAGACACCAGCCAACACCAGATCTTAAGCAAGCACTTTTGGAATGCTGCTTCTGATGAACTCTTTCGGGCTTCTCGTCTATGGCCATGGGTTTCTCTAAGAGCATCCCAGCTCTTACGAGAAGAAATCTCAACAGATGAATACTTTACAAAGTGTTAGCATTTCAAAGCCATCTTTCCATCACTTATGTGCTGGCTGTCACATCAGAGAGTTCTGAGAGGTGAATGAAGGTCAAGAGGGGAAGACAGGTCTCCAGCCGTCTGCCTCTGGATACTGTCCACCCACAAGCCTGTCCCCTGTCTTCCACCTTCCAGTCAGCGCTAAATTACTTCTCGTCTGTCATGAGTGCTATACCGTACTGTCAAGTTCCTCGCAGGAAATCTTCCAGTCATCAGACTTAGTTTGGATCATGTTGGAGGAATTTAACTCAGACACAGAATTATGATTTTGGACTCTTGATCTGAAAAACCTCTCGCCATAGGCAAGGTCTGTCGGGACCACCTCTCTCGGGTCCTAAAAACTGCTTGCCGGCCTCTAGGAGCCTGTGACAACCATAACTCTCAAGGACTCAGTGATTGCACAGCAGCCAAGACAATGGACCACGGGGAAGCCCTGGGCAAGCCCTCTCCCCATAGCCCCACCCAGCCAGCTCGGACTCTGAAATTTAAAGCTTCCCTGTGTGTTATGAAAAATAACAGGGGCAGGAGACCAGGCGAGGTTATTACCAACCCATAAATCAGCCAGGAGGCGCTGAGGGCTGTGGTGAGGTGCCTGAGATGGGCTCTCCTGGTTTGTTATCTCACCCGGAGCCCCCACAATTGATTCATAACCTCATAACCCTCCCGCGCCTGAATCCCAAGTCTTATATCTAATTGTCAGCAGCTGAGTACATGATTTGCAAGAGGATGCGGGCAGCAGCAGACATGGGGGCGGAGGAGAGATTAGTTTTGTCAATCAAAAGCATCCAGGGTGAAACTGAGAGCGTGCGGGATTTAGCTCCACAATCGGCTTATTAAAGGCAAGACTGGATGTGGCCACTTTGATTAGGCCTGGGGAAATGGAGGCTCGGCTCCTTGCCACGGTGGGAGGAGCCACAGTTCCCTAGGGTGGCTGCTGTTGATGACCCCCTTCCACTAAAAAGGAGAAAGGAAAAACAAATAAGCAGGGTCAGTCAGTGCTCTGAGAAAGAACTGATCTAATTCTTGGCGTCCTGGCTCCCTCATCAGAGAGCTCCATCGATGTTCGCAGGTGCGGGGAGCTTCGCTGGGAATGCCGGGAGGATAGCCGGTTCAAGGAAGGGTGCCATTGGTAGATGGTTGACTGATAGTCTCGGGGTCTTATTGCCTTCCCAGTGCCGACTGGTCACCTTGCATGTGCAAATTTAAATCCGAAATGTGATTCATGCACATTTTACATTTTAATTATTCCTGGAGGCTAATGTTTTTCTGAGGAGATGGGAGGGGGAATGGGAGGATAAGCGGGAGTGGGGGGGATCAGTCCCTAGGCAGCACTTAGTCACCCCCATTCTGATTAGCCACACACAGCCTCATCATTAGAACAACAGAGCTGTTAGCCTTCCCCTGCACATCATGTCACGTCGTTCTAAGGATCGAGGTCATTCTCCTGGTATTGTCATGTTTGTCCTGTCTCCTTCACACAGATGGGCTGGTCCTTCTTAAACCAGCCCAGCATGCTGTCTTCTGGGATAAGAGCCACTCTCAGATCCATTTCCGGTTATTGAGATAAAGCATGGGAAGGACCTTTAGCGCTCCTCTCCAACCTCACTGTCTCCAAGCCCTCAGCCCCTTCCCTGAAACCACCAGGATGTCAGTGGATATGAATCTGGGTTCCTGTCCCCACCAGCTCTGGGACCCTTGGGGAATCGGCCTGTTGGTCTCCAGTTTCAGCTTCTGTCTGAGAGGTAGAGCCCGGAGAGCTTCTGTCGGAGAGGTAGAGCTTGTTTCTTCTGCCCGGCACAGTTAATGTCCGACAAAAAGTGACTTCGCTGTTGCCCTCAGGACGACTATCACTCACTAAAACATTTTCATCTATTTACCTGGAAGGAGGGGCTCCACGTCCCTACACCAACCATACTTGCAATGATGAACATTCCAGGGCTCTGTCCTAAAGGCATGGGTGCCCTAGGACCTTGCAAAGGTTATCATGGGAGTCCTTCTGGTGGACTATGAGGCCACAGACATAGCAATTCCTAGTTTGAGCTACCCAATCTGAAAGAATGACTCACTTAGGATCAACAGGAAACAATGAGGAAGTAGGTTAGATGGAGAGTCAAAGACTCCCACACAGTAGCCGGAAGCGGCCCACACTTCACATTATGCTCAGGTTGGGGTGTGTTTACAGCCAGTCCTGTGATGGGGAAAGGAGGGAAAGTCGCCAGCATGGTCTGGTATCCTCTGTACGCAAAGCACTTTCTGAGCCCGCAGAACAGAGATCCACAGAGAACAGAGAGAAAAGTGAATGTCAGGAGATAGAGGGATAAGGCAGAGGCAGTGGGATGCTCAGGATCCAGGAGCTGGAAGCCAGCCTGGGCTACACAGCAAGACCCCACCTCCATCAAATAAACAAACAGCAACAAACAAGCAAGCTGGAGGAGAACCATCTTGGTTAGCTTCAGGCAATCTTCTGTTTCCCCAACAGTAAGATGTGACCGTCTCCTCGGTCCCATTCCTCGGTCTGACCCTCTGACCTCTCCAGTATACCATCATGGACCTTCCTGTAGCCCCTGCCTGTGTCTGGGAGCTGCTTCATCATGGCTCAGTCTCTGGCTCAGTCTCTTATTTAAACTGGAGGCCATGACCCAGGCGGCAGAGGGGACAGGCATGAAAAATTGAGAACAGTAAAAGGTTTCTGGATGTGCAATGGCCAAACATGACTTCAGAGGCAACATGCCATGAATCTCGGGTGGAGGACAGCCTGAGCAAGTTGGAGTCATTTCCCGGATTCCCAGCATGGCTTTTCTTTCCAGCTGCTGGGTGATTTGAGCCCTCTGTGGTTAAGAAGTGGTCTTAGAGATGAGGTGGGAAGGCGGGAGAAAAAGAAAAAGCTCACAACTATCCCAAAGGGGCAAGCTTCATGGAAAGCATCGTCAGGTAATGCTGGCTGGGTCCCTGAACCCCGTAGCTGGGACAGGACATGAAACAGTGAGGGGCAAGTTCTGGTTGGGCTGTCGCTGGAGGACCAGCCTGTGGTACAGCAACAACAGGGGGAATATGGTGGCAAGAGAGGGAAGGGTGAAACCCAGAAAGTGTGGTTCCTATGGAAGAGGGTGACTGGAGAGGAACTGAAGGATTACAGTCAGGCTGGGACCGCCTAGCGAAGAAACAATATGAATTCGGGTTCCCCCATTCTTATCTTCTGGTATCATTTCAGAGAGACCAATGGAGACAGTCCAGCTCAGAAGAGAGGGGAGGAGGCATTTGCTTCCCAGATGGATCTGTCAACTGGTCTTCGGGAGACTTTTACTATTAATCACATGTAGGTTCTACAAAGACAGGACATTGCTCTCAGGTCCTGGTTACTAACTGCCGGACTGACCCGTCACGTCTCTCAGGAGACAGGGAGCTCATGAGAGCATCCACACGCATCATTGTCTCACGTGATTGTCACAGGACACCTGAAGATGCTCTCATTTTACAGCCAATGAAACTATTTTGCTTTCATACATGACGATTTATCAATGTGTTCAGCATTGTCCTTAGGGCTGAGTGATGAGGCTGATGTAGTTCATCCTCCCAGGGAGGGGTGCCAGCGAACATCCTACACAGAGACAAGACAGCTCGAGGAGGAAGGTAAAATGAGGTGGGAGAGCGACTGGGGTCTTCCGGGGATTGGGTGTTGAGGGCACTGACATTCACAGAGACCTGAGCCCAGGGAGGGTGTGCCTGTGTGACTCTATCGAGGAAGGAACAACATTCTCACACAGTAACGAGCTCGATCTACCCAGGGACCAGGAGGCACGCTGGGTTGGATAACTGGAGCCTGGAGACCCAGGACTAAAGCAAGAGCCACAAGGACATGGCTGCATCACCTGGTCCAGTTGGCTTTTAGAGCCACAGGCATTGCTGCAAAGCTACACATGGGAGAGTCTTATAGTCTCCAAAGATGACCACAGCTGCTCTGTGGGGAAACCTGTCGAGGCAGAAGGAGAGGCAGCAGGATGGTGACGAGTCTTTTCTCGAGGGTTAGAAACATCAAACGCTGGGAGTGTGGCCTCCCACGGTAGCAGAGCAGCTGTGTGGTAGTAGGGTCGCTGTTTTGGGTGCCAAACTTCTGGTCCACTGCAAGTGGCTTGGCCTGTGGTTAGAAGGGGGTCCCAGTGACTATGGTATCCTCACTTAATTAGCAGGATGTACAGGACTCTGAGATTGACAAGATGGGCCCACGGGTTGGGGAAGAAACCTGGGTTGAGGGATGGATGTCTATGTGAGTCTGAGAGCTACAATAGTCTCTTATACGGAGATGTCCGGGGAACCACTGGACACGTGAGCTTTTCGGGGAGAGAGAAGGCTACAGGCGTTGCTTAGGAGTGCTGTTGTGTTGGAACGGAACCTTAAGCTCCTAAGCAGTGAGTCTGGGTAAGGTCACCTGTAGGGGTCAGGAGAGAAGTGCAGAAGAGGGCAGTGGCCTTTGGAGGGCAGCAGCACAGAGGGTCTGGGAGCCTAAACCTTCCATTCTCAGTTTGGAAACCTTCCATCTCCGGAAAGGGCCCTAGCATCCGTCCAACCCTCTTCTGTGGCTTAACCTGTGACTATGGAGAGGAACAAAAGCCAGCAAAACAACAGAAGCATCTGCCAGGCCCTCTCGGTGCCTGCCATCTCCACACTCCATTCCTCTTGGTTCAGGGGGAAACCCGCACTTCCTATGCACTTCCTACCATCCGCCAGCTCAGCCCCATGACCACGCCAAACAGACAGCCGAGGGTTTCTGTGTTCTCTTCGGACTTAAAACAGCTTTGAATTTGCTTTCTGGCATTTCTGTAATTAAAACACAGCAGACTCCCTAAAGCACCCTGGCAATGGGGCTGATGGCCCATGGCAATCCCCTGCAGTGAGGATACCGGCTTCCCAGTGGACACAGTCAGGAAGTGAGCGCAAACTCCAGATTCCATTGTGTGGTTAAGACTTGTAGGGTAACATCATCAGAGCCAGCCGTCTTCCTGACCAACCCTCTGTTCACGCCGAGTACTCCAGATCAAGAGAAAAATGGCTTTTGTTCAGAGAACACACGGGGAGCATTCTCAGATGGGGAGGCCCTGTAACTAGACAAAGGATGAATCAGTCTAAAGATCATCTCAAGTTTACTCTTCCAACCCCATTTCCTCAGCACCACTCCTGCCCCAGGGCAGGTTCCTGGATTAGATTGCTGCGGTGATTAGCTAACGAAATTGCTAGAGCTGGTAAAGGGAATACCTCAGGGTCCAAATAACAGTAGGGTGAGGTGGGCTGAAGAAGCCTGGGGAGGACAGCTGCTTGTACTGATATTTTGTTTGTGTTTTAACAAATAAAGCTTGCCCGAAGATCAGAATGCAGAGCTAAGTCACTAGGGGCCAGGGAGTGGTGGCACACATCTTTAATCCCAGGACAGGGAGACCGAGGCAGAGGGATCTGTTAGTTCAAGGCCACCCTAGTCTACACAAGACTGAATCTGTCTAAAAGAAAAACAGAGCTCACACAAAGGTGATCCCAGCACTTGGGATCCCACGTCTTTAATCCCAGCTCTAAGGAGGCGGAGACAGGAGTGATAAGGCTGGGTGGAGAGAGGAATACAGGAGGAGATGAAGACATGAGGAGACAGGAGCTCAGTGCAGTCTGAGGATGCAGTCTGAGGACAGGATCACCCCCTTTGGTCTCAGCCTTGGTAGAGGTAAAAGGTCTTTCTCGTGGCTGGCTGCATTGCTCTGATCCTTCAGCTTTCACCCCTTAGTATCTGACTCAGGGTTTTATGTATTAAGACCAATTAGAATTCGTGCTACAGCTGCTGCGAGCAGAGTTCACAGTTTGCAACAAAACACCACAAAGTGGCTAAGTCTATTGTTCACCCTTCCTGATTTGCCTGCTTAAAGAGGGAGGGTCTCTTTAAGAAGAGGTAGCCCTGACTCCTCTTATCGCCCTTCTACTGAGGCCATATTTCATTTCATCCAGAAATCATGATGAATGAATAGAGATCGTTGGCCCAAATCAACATCCTGCACTTGGTGTTGCTAATAATGGCTGGATTTTCTTAGGGACAGTGATTTGGCTATTTCCTTAGGGTCACTTCTTTTTTTTTTTTTTTTTTAATCAGAAAAGGTTTTATTACAAGAAACAATGACATCTGGTAAAAAATGCAAAAATTGTGCAATTACGGCAAAATGTTTAAAAATATCTATCATTTGCCCCAGAGGACTACAGTACTTACTGCATACCTGAGCACTGAATGCTGAATGCCATTTAAACTTCCTCACAAATCACATCCACTTTTCCTTGTGCATCACTGAGAGCAACTTTGTAGGATAACAAGAAACAAAGACAGACAAATAATTTCTTCTTTCCTACAACATAGTTACACCTAGCCCAGTTTTCATCGTGTAAAAACCATATAGAAAAAGTGCTACGTACATTCTTCAAATGTAGAAACATAGTTAAAGTGGGATTGGCATTTGTTAGGTCTTTTAATCCTGTAGTAGCCATTGTGCCTTTTACTGATATTCTCACATTAGGGTCACTTCTTAATGTAGCTACTTTGACTGGCACACTTTGTGATTGATCATTATTTACACTTATGTAAATAATGTATGTAAAGAATGGGAGACAGCTGGGTGGTGGCAGCACAGGCTTTTAATCCCAGCACTCGATCTCTGCCTTTGAGGCAGCCTGAACAACAGAAGTGAGTTCCAGGACAGCCAGGAACCCTGCCTTGAAAAACTAAACAAAACAAAACTCCCCTCTCCCAAACAGAAAAGAGTGGGAACCAGCATATAGTGCCATTTTGAACTAATCGAGACTACAGCTTGCTTTGTTGGTTGCCCATTCTGTCCAGTGTGATTCTTCTGGGGCATCACTGTGGGATCAGATCACAGCTCTGAAACAATGGCAGAAGCCAGAGGAATCGTGAGGGTCTACTGTTCAACCCACAGGCAGAGAGAGATCAAGGCTGGTGGCTGATCAACACAAGACAAAATTCCTGTCCATCCTTTTAGTAGTTGTTGTTGTTGGTGTGTGTGTGTGTGTGTGTGTGTGTGTGTGTATCTGGATGGCTTTTGTCTGTCCCTTACATAGAGTAGCTGACTGGAGCCGTAGACTTGTAATTTATTAAGAATACAGTTGTGCTTGGTTTTGAGCAGTGGGGATTAGATCCATCTGAATGGTCCACATAAACAAAATAACGGCAAAAGTAGCAGTGGGTTAAACAAAATTAATATATATTTGGTAAACAAAGCCTGGAGGGGGCTGCATGGTCATCAAGGATCCATCCACACTTTGGTGTTCCTCTTGCATCAGCTAGGGGTTGACTGCCATCCCCAGGGTCACTTCGTGGTTCAAAATGGACTCTGAAAACATCACATTCCAGATTTTGATAGGGAAGGAGGAAGAGAGGGGAGGAAAAAGGAAGGAAGGGAGGGAGGGAGGGAGGGAGGAAGGAAGGAAGGAAGGAAGGGAAGAAGGATGAATGGACAGAAGGGAAGAAAGGAGAGAGAAAGGAAAAGTGTAGTGAGGAGGCGAGCAGGCCTGCTTTTCGTCCCGCCCGGCTAGCTTATGCCCGCCTGCCTGGCTAGCTTATGCCCCAAAATAACAACACACAAACTGTATTCATTTAAACACTGCCTGGCCCATTATCTCTAGCCTCTTACTGGCTAACTCTCACATCTTGACTAACCCATTTCTAATAATCTGTGTAGCACCACAAGTGGTGTCTTACCTGGAAAGATTCAGCATGTCTGACCTGGCGGCTGGCTCCATCACATCTGACCCAGAGAGGAGAGGCATGATGATTGCCTGAGGCATCTGCCTCACTTCCCTCTTCCCAGCATTCTGTTCTGTCTACTCCACCCACCTATGTTCTAACCTATCAGGCCAAGCAGTTTCTTTATTAATTAACCAATGAAATCATCAGATAGATAGAAGACACACCTACATCAGAAAAGACAGACAGAGATGCAAAGGGTGACTTCCCAGCTCATACTCCCTTCACGTACGTTTTCTAAAAGCCTATAGTTGACGTCTAATTGTGACAGACAGAATAATGGCTCTCAAGAAGTACAATCCCTGCAATCACAAATGTGTTACTGTATATAGCAAAAAGGGGTTGCAGGTGTGAGTAAGGACCTCAAGAGAGAGTGATTATACAGGTCACCGAATATAATTAGAGCAGTCCCGTCCTTACATCAGATAGAGGAGGAGGCAGGGCAGCAAAGTCACAAAACCTCCAGACAGAAGACCAGGTCTAGACACACAGCCAGACTCTGCCCTCCAGAAAAGTTAAATAAATTCCCATTGTTTTAAGTAAGTGACAACTAAGATACAAGTCTCTGACTGGGACTTGGTCAGTAGATCACACCTAGGTACAAGGGATGCTGGGAAAATCTTTTAGCTGAGGCAACAATGCCTTCAGCCAAATATGGGGCTTTCTTAGCACTCAGAAGGGAAGGAAAAATGGCTGCTGGGGCTGTTACATGAACTGAAGAATCTTTACGTTCAGGAAACAGAAAAATATTCTTAAAACAGGACTGGGACATAAGCAGTAGGCACTCACACAAAAACTTTGGAAAGTTTTTCGACAAGAGATTTAAAAAGATTCAAACAATTTCTTTGGCAGAACACTTCCAGTCTTTCAAAATTGCAGCCACAAGTCACTAGTCAGCTACGGATGCCGGGAGACTACAACAGGGCTCTGATTTTGAGAGAGTTTATTCTGCCTCTTTGACTCAGCGGAATGTGAAGTCTGATACCCAGGGTTCACCAGGGAAAGCTGTCAGTAAAAATGCATTTGGTTGATCAGAGATACTCAACAAAGGTTTTCTCTTTCTTTGTTTTCTTTTTCTTTTTTATGATGGACTGAAGATACAGCACAACCCTTCCTGCCATATAAGCCTGAAAATCTGAGTTCAACCCCCAGAACTCAGGCATGGTAGCATATGCTTGTCATCCCAGCGTTGGGGAGGTGGAGATGGATGATCCCAAGGCTCTCTGGGTGGTCCAGTTTACCCTTCTCGGTGAATTTCAGGTTCTAATGAAGGACTTTACTCAAAACAAAACAAAACAAAACCCAGCATGGACAGCTCCTGAGAGACACTCCATGTTGACCTCTGGCCTCCACATTCGTGCACACACTTATGTACCCACATGAGTGCACATTCTCACACAGAGCTTTTATGAATGAATGAAGGGGTGAATGAGTGACCGGAGAAGCGTGTGAACTTAGTGGGTGCCAACAAGGTTTTATCCACCCATTCATCACAAGAATGGATGTGTGCTGTACCCAGTAGGCTCACAACCAGTGGAACACACACACTCACAAGTCAACAATGACCCTTGAGCACACTGGGTGCCACAGTGTGTGTATTTGTGGGATTCCTGAGGACCTGACCCCTGCATTTGACTTGCAGATGGGTCTTGCTTGAGCTGATAGAGAACCAGTTGGCATTAGCTAGGTAAGGAAGGTAACATTACAGGATGAGCCACAAAATCCTGAGACACAGAGTCAGCAAACACACAGGGCTTAGTGTTTTCTAGGCACCATTCCAAAGACTTCACATACAGTAACTCACACACACAGCCACATGGAGAAACAAGTATTGTCATTATTCCCATCTGTAAAGACGGAGAAAGTGAGGTAGAGAGGTCAGGTCAGTTGCCTAAGGTCACATGGTCTGAGGTAAATGGCAAACTTACTAGGATCAGAGTCAGTACTTGGAACGAGTCATTTTGTATGGCTCAGAGATGGCCTGGGTAATAGCAGAGGGTACCACAGAGGAGACAAACAAGGCTGGAAGGCCATAGGAACCACAAAAGGATTCTAACCATCATCCTGAAGCTGTCTTCTTCCTTGTCCATGATCTTTCTAGTTGTCTTTTCTCTGTTTTCTGGACTATCCTTACCCAACTACAAAGAGGGGTTGCCTGTCCCCCACTGCCTAGAAGAGGGAAGCAGTGTCTGCTAAATCTACCACATGTTTCCTGGCAATGCCTGGGGATAGACCATGCTGAAACCAGCCAAGCAGAGTGAGGGACTCCCATGCATCAAATGGGATGGGTGTGTCTCATGGGAGAGCTGAATTATGTACAGCATACATAATGCACAGATGCACACAGAGCTGGCTGGGGTAGTAGCTGGTATTCCTAGCATCCATTGCTGGGAGTAGCTGAAAGGACTCTAGTCATCCCGAGCGTGGCAAATATGGCTCTGATAGGCAAATATGCCCTTCTCCTCCATTCCCTCTGCCTTTTTAAAAACTGCTAGACCACATTCCTAAAGGTAGCCACCAAGGTCTATTCTCTTATTAGACCACTTCCTCCTCCTGAGGTAGACTACCAAGGTCCAGCTACCAAAGTAGTTAAGTCCAGCAATCAAAAGCCCCCTTTGGCTGCAATAATTACATTATTATTATTATTATTATTATTATTAATTACATGCCCCATTATAATTAAACACCTCCTCCTTGAGTTCAAGCAGAACGGATAATCTGAAGCTGGAGACACAGTACAGAAAGTACAGAAAGCAGTGGCCAAAACCAGGGCGGAAGGTTACATATGGACAAGGTCTGAGAGCCCATGATCATACAGACAAGGGACACTGACAAGCAAAGCACTCAGAGGGATAGAGATGCCAGAATCCCAAGCCGAAGCACTGGAGGCACACACCAAAAGTTTACAACACAGCAGTCACAGACTCTTGGAGACCACCCTTAGTGTCCAGTCTTTCGGTATAGACGGTAACAACCTTGCACATAGGGCCTTTCTCCTTAATTCCTTCCTGTAGCCTGAGAGCCATGTATAGCACCAGTGTTTAATACGTCTTTGCTGTGTGCATGATGCAATGCTTTCATACCATCCTTCGGGCTGTTCCCACTGCTCCCAAACCTCCCCCTTTCAACCAAGTGAAAGAGGGTAACCCGCAGGGGAAGGAGGAGGCCCAGGAGAGACCTGCCTGAGTTAAGTAGAGCACAATAAAGGAATGGATGGTTTCTTGGCTAGACCCTAAGGGCCCTACAGAGCAGACACTAGCAGCCATAGGGGATTAAAGCTGGGGTTCCCACCCTTAAGAAGCAGGCTGCCCGGTAATCAGCCCAAGAGACAAAGCAAAATACGTGATGGAGATCAGAAAAGTAAGGCTACAAATGATATGCCTACTCCCTCCCTGGTGAGGGTAAAAAACCATCTGCAGGTGCGAGACACCCACTGGGGCTCTGAGAGGGAAGGGCTGGGTAGCTGGCGGAGGTGTGATATTGCTGAGTAAGATTCAGGGCATGTCTGCAGGAGACCTTGATTTGGGAGCAGGTAACCAGCTGTGCAGAAAGCAAAACTGTGAGTGTGCCATGAACATTCCCTCTCTTCTTCCCTTCCTGGGGAGAAGATTCCAGTCTGACAGCCTCCATCTCTCCGCCCCATCCCCGCCCTCAAAGAAGGCCGTCCTGGACAAGCTGCAGCATTCTGGGGCTTATGTGAAAGCAAATTGGGAAGAAGAAAGGGTCAACTTCCACGGCTGTCTGGAGCCAGTGGCAACCAGATGCTCTAGGAGCCGTCACAGGTGAGTGGCAGTGGTCACTTGACCACTGACAGTTGGTTCTGCACTAAGTGTGTGCAGACCCAGTAACAGACAAATCTAGAAAAGACTGAAGGTGTTCGTGGAGCCCAGCCATACAGCCACTGCTTCCAAAACACAGGAAGGGTGTGGGCATGAAAATCTGGTCAGAGTTCTCAGAGACACCATCACTCCCTAAATAAGCCTGGACCTCTCAGAAATTATCCCATGTTTCTGTCCATCTCTCGCTCCATTCCCTCCCCCTCCCTCCACCCTTGCCTTTCCCTCTTTGCACATTCACTGTTTTCCCAGCTGACTCTCAAATGTGTCTTAGGCGACCTGTAATCTGTATATTAGAAATGCTGGCCCCCTCATCCTCGTCAGCAAGTCTTTGCCCAAGTGCTCCAGAAGCCCTGGTATTTCTGTCCCACTTCCATGCTGCTCCGCACTTCCTTCTCCTTTGCCAGTGTCCTCCCAACTTCGCACATACACACTTGGAACAACTGTTTCCGTTGGTGGAAAATATCCCCGCTAATCACAGAAGAATCCTTCTCCTCTTACCTTCGCAGACTTCCCCGCTGCTTTCCCCGGTGCTCTTTCTCTGCCTCCCCTGCTTCTCTGCCTCTTAATTTGGAGGCAGAAGAACAATTAGTGTCCTCTGCTGCTCTTCTATGGTGTTTCTCCTTTCTATTAAGTTAAAATGTCTGGTTGTTCAATTAACAGAAAGAGGAAGATATTGTGAACTTGGCAGTCATGGAAGTAGGAACAGGGAATTGAGAAGCTAAGATATAATTGAGTCAGTTCTAATCGAGTCAGTTCCCTTCATGGGTAATGGGACTACCTACTCCAGACTATAGTAGATTTGGAGTGAAGGTCTATCATGAATGAGAAGGAATTACAACTAGGGGGAAGGCAGGCAGGTCTTCCCCATTCTTGCCAACTAATTTGGGGTCAGGAGGGAAACTGAGTGGAGCAACCTACCTCACATCAACAATCGCTTACCTGGCTCCTAACCTGCCATAGGGACAGAGGTCAGTTGCTCAGTGCAGCATCAGTGGGTGGGGCAAGAAGATCTAGTTCCCAGAGACCAAGGGTGGCAAGTCAGCTCTTATCAATGGCGGATTCACCCTCAGTAGTCACGTGATATTGTGTCAGCTCTACTCAATGAGTGCCACCTTTTGGGGTGGGGAGAGCCACAATCCCATAAGAGCTCATGGGCCTGGAGCCGTTATTCTGAATACCTTTGAAAATGCAATCTGTCACACAGGGTGAGTCCTCAGAATCCTAGTAACCCATGCCTGTACGGAAAAGAGCCCTTATGAGAAACTCAACAGAGATCACGCACAATTGAGACTCCAGGGGAACAAAGTAGAGGCCGTTAGCGAACTTTAGAGGTCACCACGCTGCGCTGAAGTAGATGGAGCAAGGGATCTGGCCTACGAGTGGGTTTAAATTCCGACTCTACTACTTACCATGTACGATCTTGAGGAGTGCCATTTAACTCCCATGAACCTCAGCTACTTTGTCCGAACCATGGGGACAATATGTTGATTTTACTTGGCCCAAGTAATTCAACAACTCAGGCCTGGGGAAGTACTTCTGAACCACGGACAGTTGGCTCTGTTTCCTCTGCAGACCAGCAATGAGACAGCAAGTGCTATATTAACATTTAAAAAAAATGCATTGTGGCCCAGCAGTCGTGACACTTGCCTTTAATCCCAACATTTGGGAGGCAGAGGCAGGATCTCTGTGAGTTCAAGGCCAACCTGATCTATAAGAGCTAGTTTCAGGACAGCAAGGACTGCAACACAGAAAAATACTGTCTCAAAAAATAAAAAAAATACATTTTGTGTGTGTGTGTGTGTGTGTGTGTGTGTGTGAATGCACACCTGCCACAGTGCATGTGTGGAGGTCAGAGGACAAGCTGTAGGAGTCCTTTTCCTCTTTTTAGCACATGTGTCCTGAGGATCAGACCAGACTTGGGTCATCAAGTTCGGCAGAATCGCTTTTGCTTACTTAGCCATCTGGCTGAACCTGGATTTTTTTGTGATGAAGCAATGGATTCTGGGCAAAAGGGTGTGGATTGTATAGCCAGCCCTGCCTTTTATTAGCTAGATGACTCTGAGCAAATCATTTAGCCTTTTTGGGAGTCTCAGCTTTGTTATGAAATGGTAATGCCATTTGTTTAATTCTGAGAATTACAGTGTGAACTTAATCAGCCAGGTCAACTCTGAGAATTGTTGGTGTATTAATTATCTTCTTGCTGCTATGACAAAATGCCTAAGCAAAGCAACTTAAGAAAGGAAGGAAGGATTCGTTTTGGCTCATAGTTTGAAGATAGAGTCCAGCAGGGCGGGGAAGTCATGGGAGCAGGAGCTTGAGGCAGCTGGTCACCTTGCACAATGTGGCGCTCTGCTGGATTTCTGTTTTTACTCAGTCTGGGACGGCAGCCCAGGGGATGGTGCCACTCACATTCAGGATGGCTCTTCCCTCCTCGGTTAGCTTAATCTAGAAACTCCTTATAGACATGCCCAGAGGTTTATGCCTATAGCGATTCTAAGCCCTAACCTATTGACATTCAAGATTAATCATCAAATGTGGCAAGGAATTAATTATATGATAATTAATAGTAAATTGCAAATATGACTTGCAACATGAAATTTTGAGTACAGCATTACTTAAGAAGCTACTGCTTTCTTTGAAAATAAAAGTATCTATTTTTTTGTCCATGCAGAAGTTTACTCTAATGAAATGTTTGGAAAAAGTAGCTAAACGAAAGAAATAAAAGTCATATATAAGTCCCCCAGGCTCTTTTCTCTTCCCTATGTCTCCTTTGTTGTTAATGCTGTGGTACTAGCTTATCTTCATTCTGACTCTGAAGTAGATCTCCACTTTGTTTCCACTGATAAACGATACAGCAATAAACAGGCACAGCTTCTCACATGCTCCATGATTTCCTTAAGATAAATCTTGGGCAATGGACTTCCTGGGTTGGTTTTAAAGCTTTGGAATAAACTGTATGACGGATCTTCAAAATGCACTGAGCCAGCCCTTCTTCCCTCTCCACACATGGCCCTTTCCCACATCCCAGCCAGCCCTGAGTGTCTGTGTTCTTGCTTATTTTTTGCCCTTCTGACTGAGAAAAATGATAGCCCATTCAGGAAAATAGCTACTTAAGGTGATTACTATCAGTAGGACATGGAGTGGTTTTTTGAGGTCCGTGTATACTAAAGATTTGGTCACCAGCCTATGACACTCCCAGGAAGCATTTGGGACTTTTAGGAGGCCGGGTCTAGTGTGAGGAAGTTAGGTCATTGGCACTGGGCCCTTGAGGGAATATTGAAACAGGACCCTCTTCTTCTCCTCACTTCCTGGTAACCTGAAGGAAAACAGCCTCCCTTTATGCCTGCTGCCATCCTCATGAACTGTGTTGCTTCAGGCCCAAAGTAACAAGACCAAACAACCATGGAACAAACAACCACAGACCAAACTTGTGAAACCATGATTGGAAATAACTCTTCACGGCATTTAAATTGATGTCCTCAGGTCTCTGTCATGGTCACAGTATCAGAAAGTCAGTCAGCACCGTGACTTTGGAGGTAGAGATTTAAATTGTCTGTGTTCAAGTCTGTCCAGTCTTTCTTTGATGGATTCTGCCTTTGATGTTGCACTCAAAATATTGTCAAGAATTTTTAAGTCTTCGTTGAATTTGTTTGCTCAACAGATACCTAATGAGGTGCATGAGCCACCTTTCCTGAGTAAGTGTAGCTACCACCCCCTCCCCAAAGAAGCCTCTCTTTTGCAGCAAATGGAGATCATCCCAGCAAACCACAACCGGACACAGGGTAGAGATTATTGGATTGTGGGGAGACCACCACAATGTGTACATCTGTATCATAGCTCCTAAATCTATGGTTCAGGGAACATGGCAGAAGAGGGAGCAGAAAAATGGCATGAGTCAGAATACCAGGAAGTCTGTTGTGACATAGTCTCTCCTAGAAACGGTTGCACAAACAAGACCAGAACAAAGGTAATATCAATGGACATTCTAACCTGGAGAGAGAAAAGATTTCACAAGGTCCCATCCCTAGTCAAAGGCCTATAGACAATTAATGACTATGGGGAGAAGTCAAATTAGCCTCCCTCAAGAACGAGTTTCTTTATTGATTGTACAATGTAGAATGGTCAGCCCTGAAACCATATGCATACAAACAACAAATATGGACTTTTAAGGTAGAATTTATGCATTTTTGGATATACATACATACATACATACATACATATACATGAATGTAACAATAATAAAAGAAAAGGAGGGTATCAACTTGAGACTTGCCCGGTGGGGAGAGGCAAGAAAAGGATTGGAGAGAGGGTACCTGAGAGAGGCTGTAGGAAAGAAAGGGAGGGAGGAAAATGATGTAATTCTATTTCAACTAAAAACAAACCCAAAAAACTCACCGATGCTTTTTGAATGCTTCCTACCTGACAAGCACTAAAGAAACTTTCACCCAATGCACAGGGCTGAATACAGAATGATAATACATGTCACTAAAGAGCTTACAGACCGAGATAAACACAGACCCCAAACGCATTTCCCCTTGAATGAAAGAACACCATGCAGGGGACAGCTTCAACCCCAAAGAAAGATGATAACAATGCTACTTGGAACTCTGGTTCTGGATGATGTGCCATTTCACAGTGAGTGTTACTACCTGAGTGGGACGGGTTGACTGACACCAGAGGTGCCCTTACGAACAGTGTTCTTCCCTTCCAATGAAAGAGGAACTGTTATCCATGCTGGAACCTTCATTTCGTTAATAAGTTAATGTAGACAACACCGTCTGTCACCCCTATTTTGCAACCCCTCTGATTCAAGCCCGGCGAGGAAGAATTACTCTTCCTTCAAAAGGGCCTGGAAACGTGCAAGTGGCCACTCTGAGTCCTGGCTCTTGGCTGGCCAGCTCTACAAGAGCCACGGCATCTTCAGTTAGCTGACCCCACATGGAACAACCCCAACTATCACCTTATTATATTCCTCTGTAGTCCACGCTGCCTGGAAGTGAAACATAACAAATTTCCAGAAAACCCACCTATAAAGTGTCCCTATAAAAACTGTGTAGACTCAAAAACCAACGGGGCTTGGGTATTTCAACATGTGGCCTGCTCCACTGCTCCGAGAGAGGGGAAATGGGCTTTCCCGGGAACAAGCAGAGCTCTGCCCCTTTGGGTCTACCTGGCGAACTTCTGTCCACCTCTATTGTTAGAGCCGATTCTTGCCTGGAATGTCATGGTGTGGCCCCGTCCTCTGAGTTAATGTCCTAGGAGGTTAGGAGGCACGTGTGGAGAAGGGCCTGCTGCTGTTCACGTCACTGAGTGAGTACTAGGCCAGGCTGGATGGGGGATGCCTCTTTCAAGTCATCTCTGAATTCCGTCCTCAGGGGCCCTGACTTACCGCATGTAGGTGAAAAATGGCTTTTGAGTGAATGGCTCGAACCTTCTATCTTCAGAAGGAGAGACAGGATGTTTACGTTTGGAGGAAAATGGCAGACACCCAGCATTTGCAGGGGAGGTTGGATATTACACAAGGGAAAAATGGGCAGAAAAATGGTTTTAGAAATGGGACAAATCCTGTCCATTTTATAATTTTGTTTGTGGATCCACCCAACATATGTGCTCCCTAAAAGGAATCTTCCGCATCTACTAACTCTTACCAATTCAAAACCCTAGGAAGCCTGCCTGCTCCAAGAAGCCTGTTTGAAACTCCTCTAGCCATCCTAACCACTGGATAGGCCCCACCCTCCCTACTAACCAGGCCACAGGCCAGGCTTCTGTTCTTTGGGGTCTTGATTTCTCTTAGTGGGTTAAAACAGTTTCAGAAATGTATCACTCAGATCTGGAAGCCACACTTGCAAATCAAGTGTGGGCAGAGTTAGCCTCTCGGAAGGTCCTGAGGAAGCCCTTTCTCGCCTCTCTCTCTTGAGGTCTAGGGCTGTCTGCACTCCTTGAGGCTCCTCAGTCTGTAGGAGTGTGTGTCAGACTAATTTGCCTCCATCATGAAATGGCATTACCCAATAAAGTCTTAAGAATTAACCTTTTGATACATTTTTTGATATCCTCTAGGTGTGGTCCCATTCACCCTCAAGAGGACATACATATGGTGTGGGGCCCTGCTCCCTGTTCCCAAGCAACAAAGAGAGCTGAGGTCACTCTACCAAGGACATGGGTTGCTCTCTCATTTCCAGGGCCAGCTTACAGGCCCACAACTGGGATTTCTCTCTCTCTCTCTCTCTCTCTCTCTCTCTCTCTCTCTCTCTCTCTCTCTCTCTCTCTCTCTCCAATCTATCATCCTTCATCAATCTATCATCCCTCATCAATCTATATCCATCATCCATCCATCCATCCATCCATCCATCCATCATCCATCTATCTATCTATCTATCTGCCTGTATCTGCTGAGAGAAAACAGGGCTTCATTCTCTCACTGGCTTAACTCCAGACCCCAAGGCTATGTGCCAAAAGCTTGGCTTCAGACTTCTCATTTCTCTAGCCTCGGTATCCCAGGAATGCAGACGCTAACAAGGAATGACTAGATTACCCTGCTCCTCCATTAGAATACATTACACGATGACCTCTTTATCTCATGTGCTTATTTATGTTACGGTATATAACTCTCACATAAACCTGTGCAGTAACACAGGAATTCCACAGAGGATTATGTGAGTTTCCTAGGGAGCCTGAACCCCACTTTCCAGAGGAGGAACTGGAGTCCTTGCACCCTCACAGCACACAGAGAGTGAGTAGAAGCATTTGGGGCGGACACTACTCAGAGGAGTTTGATAGCTGTAAGGGGTACCAGTGAGGACCACCTTCCTTCTCCCCTTGAGCATCCTACTGTACTCGGTACTGCCTTGCTGCTTTGATAAGGTAACCGACTGTCTACTCTAGGAAGGAGATGTTTATGTTGGCTCATGGTTTTTTAGGGGTACCTACAGCTCATCATGGCGGGAATACATGTCAGAGTAGTTAAAGCAAAATTTCTGGGCTCCTCATATCTTGGAAGACAACAAGATTCAGAAGTTGCAGATCAGAACCGGGGGGGGGGGTGGCTAAAGCCCTCAAGGCCCACCCCTAGGGTTCCTCTGTTCCCAGCCATGGCCTACACCCCAAAGGTTCTACAACCTCCAAACCCAGCACCAGCAGTTGGGGACCAACACGTGCGGAGGGTGGGGTGGGGAGGGGGGACTCTCATGTCTAAGCCATTACATCCTTCTGAGGCTGAGCAGCAGTATACCGCCTTGGGTCTCAAATCCTGTGTTTGTCGCCCTTTGAACTCCAGAGGCCAGGCAGATGTGGAGGCTGCTGGAGGGACAGCATCACCCGTGCAGCTGGAAGCCAGGAGGAACAAATAGCCTCAACCTCAAGCCAGTGTCCTAAGTCCCCTTGCAGTGGGAAGTGGATTTGTTTGCGGATTCTGATCTGGGTTAGCGCTTCTTTACAGCTCCGTTTTGATATATGACGGCTCCATTTTGATATACGACGGCTCCCTGTCACCTCTCACCTAGTCTGAAAGCCCAAACTGTCTGGGCTGGAGAGATGGATCAGCAAAATGCTTGCTGCACAAGTGTGGGGACACAAGTTCGATTCCCAGCACCCACATAAAAGGTGGGTGCATGGTACCTCCCTGTAATCCCAGAGCTGCGGGGCCAGAGACGGAGCTCCCTAGAGCTTGCTGGCCAGCAATCTAACTGCACCTTTGAGTCTAGGTTTAGTGAAAAGACTCTAGCTCACAAAATAAAGTGGACAGAAATTAAGGGAGCTACCTCATGCTGACCTATGGCCTCAGCACATACCTGCGCGCATATGTGTGAATGAGTAGCTACTCTTATAAACTAACACGTTTTATTTACCAGGTAAATGTGCCCTTGTGCCCCCTCTCTACCTGCCCTCCCAGACCACTTCCCTCCTCCCCCATCTCTGGGCTTGGTCCCTCCTTTTTTCTGCAACCCCTTCCTATCTCCAGCCCCTGGCCTTCTAACTGGACACATTCCAGCCCTGGAAATTACTCAAGCTCCCCATGCTGCCTGCGGTGGCTTCAGAGGGAAAGGAGATTCTTCACAATTTCTAAACACTCTCAGCATACAAAAGCTCCAACTCCATCCATCTTCTTGGCAGAAACAGCCTGTTAGCTTAATGCAGAAATGATTTAGGTTTGAGGGAGGTCTTTGCTTCTGGCCACACTCTGTATTTTCAGTTGCTGTTGGCACGCAATACACAGAATCACCACACAGAGGCACTGTTGCCGTGGAAAGCCGCTTGGGTTTGTGTGCTGCCCTCTTCAGTTAAACAAACCTACTGGGATCCAGGATAGTGGTATTGATTTTTGTATTTCGTTTAAATTAATTATCATTGATGTTCTGAAGGCTGCTTAACTTCTTGGTTCGAAAGGTACAGATCTAAAATCTGTTTGATGTCATTTAGAGTATTTTTTCAGAAGCCAGCAATGAAGGTCAAGGGGAAACTTCGGTGATAGCTCCTTGAGAGTATTTTTCAAGGGGTTTTAAAGTGTCCCTGGAACTTCTGGGACTGTGGGTAAGTTATGATGTTAATCGTGGATACAGAAGTTACAAAGGAAGAAGTGTGGGCAGACAGGAAAGAAGTTTCAGATGGATTACAGGACAGTGGGAGAGGAAGCAGGCAACCACATTACACCAAACTTCTAGTGGCCTGAAGTGCTGACAGTTCCTTGTTAAAGTGGCTATGTGGTGGTTTGAAAGAAAATGGCCCCCAAAGAGCGTGGCACTATTAGGAAGTGTGACCATGTTGGAGTGGGTGTGGCCTTGTTGGAGTGTGGCCTTGTTGGAGTAGGTGTGGCCTTGTTGGAGTAGGTGTGGCCTGTTGGAGGAAGTATATTACTGTGGGGGTGGGCTTTGAGGTCTCCTATGCTCAAGTTACACCCAAGGCCTCAGTTCACTTCCTGTTGCCTTTGGATCAAAATGTAGAATTCTCCATCACCGCGTCTGCCTGCACACTACCAAACTCCCAGCAGCCATGCTCCGTGCCATGACGATAATGGACTGAACCTCTGAAACTGTAAGCTGCCCCCTCATCTAAATGCTTTCCTTTATAAGAGTTGCCGTGGTCGCGGAGTCTCTTCACAGCAATAGAAACCTTAAGACAGGAACTAAGTCAGCAGTTCACAGCCTGAGGAGACTGCTGAGCAGGGCCTACGTTCCTCGTGTCTGTGAGACCCCAATCCCCTAATCTTCAGCTTTTCTCCATATGAAACAGTACTAATTCTTGCTCGAAGACAGGGCCAGGCTTGGGCTAATACTAACTCCAAAAACACAACTGTAAATGCACAGAGAGAACTGGCTATAAGAGCACAGCCATTCTCGAGCATTCTGGGAACCTGTAGTCCATGTATTATCAGGTAGAGAGGAAATCTGGAGCAACCTCCTTGGAGAAGTCTTCCTAGACCTCATAGGTGCAGAGTCCCCATTCCTTGTGACTCTACAGTGCTTATCTTTACTGGAGCATCCGGCTCCAGCCCAGTGGCCAGCACCCAGCAGGAAGCAGACGCTGGCTGATTGGATTAAGAACCACATGTACACACACACATGGGGCTTCCTGTGGGGCATCTGGTCTCAACTGAAATAGCGATACTCAGTTAACAGGATGTGGACCCTGGCGTACTCATGCCATCGGCCCCTACAACTTAGGCAGTCTTGTATAATAGTTATTGGTGCCCCTTCTCTGGAGCCCGAGAGCCTGCATACAAAGCCTGACTCTATCATTAACTCATGTGGGGGTCTGGACAGGTTTCCCAATTCTCTGCTCCTCCTTGCTCAGCATGTAGGAAGAACACAACACAAGCCACTTTGTATGGCTTCTTTTGGGGGTGGTGAAGCCAGTATCTAAGCTTGGGAAAGTATACGGTTTGTCACAAGTTCTCACTAAATGCTGGTTTCAAATAGTACTTTTCACGATTGTTCATTAAAATACAAACCTCTCGGGGCTTCTTGCCGGGCATCAGGATCTTTCATGGTAAGAAAATGAAATTCCCTTGTGTCTCTGGCTGAGCCCATTCAGGCCTCCAGCTCAGCTGGTGTCTGCTGCAGGAGGCTGGGAAACGGAACTGGGCTAACGGCTCCCCAAGTAGGCTCTGCCTCCAGGACCTCAGACAGAACCATTAACTTGGCAGAGGCTGTGAAGTGCATGGAAGACAGATGAATTCGCTATCATTTCGGCCTGCCACTGACCATTTGCTAAATTGCACGATTTGATATGGGGAGTGTCCTCTCGTCCCCTGTCGGCGCCAGCCTGGCTTCTTATCAGCATGCTGTGACGGCTGCAAGTCACCCAACCACTCATGACAGGCATCTCCTCTGCAGAGTTGCCCTTGGCTGAGACTCAAGGACACGAGAAGAGAGGAGACCAATGAAGGCAGGTAAGGAGACCCACACAGAATAAAAATGTTAAGAGGCTTCCTCCAGGAGGATTGGGCACTGAGACTTTCTCTAGGTTCCAGCTCAGTGACAGATGTGTGCTGTTGTCACTGGGTGTGCCCAGCCTTACCATGATTTCAGAGAATGCCCATTCCTCCCTCTTCGTGACCTTGCTCTGATTTCCCTCTAGTCTTTCTCAGTTCTGATGAAGAGGCTTTGAAGTTCAACAGTGGCAATGAGTAGCCGTGCCATGTCTGCCCTGTAGGTGTCGCCCATGCTGCTGGATCTGGTGGGGATGGGATAGACGAGAGCCAGGGATATGATTGGAAAGGGTGGCTTTCCCTGTCTTCCCGCCTCCAGGGCTCCACTCACCTAAGATGCTCTGTAAACCATTGCCATGGTGAGTGTGGACATCCTCGAGTTCCTGGGCAAGACTTCGTTATGGAAGGAGGGAATGTGCAGGTCTTTCCAGCGCAGTGCACCATGGGCACTAGGTACCCGCAAGCTCAATACACAAGGGTGACCAGGGAGTTGCACTTGGTTGGTTCAAGGGCAGACTTTCCAAGGTGCTCTGACCTCTTCTAATCTAAAAGGCTGGCCCGTTCCTGAGTCTGTTAGCATTTAAATTAACTTTGTTAAACTCATTTCATCTAAAGTCTTTTTCTCTCTTTGCCAGGGGAAAAGATTCATCTGTATGTTCTGGCTTTGAACCGAGAGGATGTCTTACTGGGGTCTGTGAATTATTTTAAAAGAATGTGCTAGATATTACAGAGTAGACCCAAGTGTATCCCAACATACGCGACTTCAAAGCTTTGCCCCCAGTAAAGCAGGAGTCACTTGATATTTTATGGTCTTTCTACTACTGAACTATTCCAAGTTGGCATGTACCAAGAAGGACTCCAAAGGTACCTGTTGGCAAGGGGAGTCTGGTACAGACGGGACAGCGCAGACACCCAGTGACAATCGAATTCCCTAGGCATTTTAATCCTTTCAAATTACTGTAAAGCTTGTTTGTTCAGCCTTCCTTGACTTCACTCAGCAGTGAGGAGCCAATTACCTAATGCACCATTTTCCTGTCCTTTGTCATTCCACTGTGAAACTTAACACAGTATGTGACTCTGATACTCTGTGCCTTTTCCCCGATGCTGGCCTGATGCAATATCTGCTCTGAGTAGCTAAACTCTCAGTCCACAAAAATGTCATTCAAGTGTGAACTAGCAGTGGAAAATGAGAAGTTTTGCCTTGCGTTTGGTGACTGTCCAACACAGCACAAAACAAGTATGAGATGGATCATCGCATCAATCAAAAGGCAACCATATATGTCTTGCAAACATTTTGAATAAATGCTGTCCCCTTAGATGGTGTCTAGGTTACCCTCAGCTCCAAGAGAGCACACTGCAATCTCTCAGCAGAACTCACTATGGCATGATTAGTATAAATATTGAAAAAGATCATTATAAAAATTTAAAAAAAATTAGGGCCTGGAGAGCTGGCTTAGGCACAAGGAGCTCTTTCAGAAGGCCCAAGTTCAATCCCAGGTACTCTCATGTGGCTCTCAACTGTCTGTAACTCCATCTTCAGAGATTCTGATGCCCTCTTCTGGCACCAGATGGCACTGCATGCACATGGGGCACAGACACATGGAGGCAAATCACTCAAACAAATAAAATTAAAATTTAAAAAAACCAAAATCATTAAAAACATAAACTTGAAAGAAAATAGCAGAGGGCGGGTGAGGTGGCTCAGTGGGCTAAGGTACTTGTGGTCAAGCTAGAGGACCGGAATTTGATGCCTGAGAGTCACCTTGTGAAAGGAGAAAACAGATTCCAACCTACATAAACACACACACACACACACACACACACACACACACAGTAAACAAATGTAATAATATATATTTTTTTAATTAGCAGAATTTGCAGACTACCAAGGGATCTGAAAACCACCAGGGTCTGTAGATCTTGGCCTAAGCAGACCCAATTTCTTCTAAAATATATTGGTTTGAAGCAGTCTTCGGGAGCTAGGACTTTGCCAACCCTGATGAAATAATAACAAAGGACTCTTGAAAGTCCATTCAAAGAGCAGGCATTCTGGGATGACCAGCCAGCGCAAGCCAGTTCGTGAGATCTCAGTCTGAGCACAGTTTCTTCCAGACTAGAAGGAAGAAAGAGAGGTCACTCCCTCCCCAGATGTAGAGAGGCAGGAGGCCTGGAGGCAGAGCGAAGCAAGCCTGAGGTTCAAGGTGGCCACAGGGATCACGCCTGGAACTCCTTTTATTGCTCTGCCTCCCGTTCAACAGGCTGCCTCAGATGCTCCACAGACCTGAACACAGTTGGGATCGACAGTGATGATGGCACGTGTAAGGTGTTGGGGTCAGAGACAAGTGTCTGGGAGTCAGAGGACAATTGTTGTGAGTTGGTTCTCTCCTTTCACCTTTATGTGGGTCCCAGGGATCAAACAGTGGTCACTAGGCTTGTGCAGCCAGCCATTGAACCACTTCGCTGGTTGAATCACAGCTATCATTATCAGGTGTACTAATTCTCCTACAGCCTGATCTGTGACCGTATGGAGTCACCTGGCCATTGCTATCAAGGATGGATATGCACCCATGGTTGCATCAAAGCTGCTTCTGTGTTTCTTCCCAAACAGCCTTAATGGACTGATTTCCCTGAGTCTGCCACCTGTATCCAACAGAAAGTTCTATAAGATGGCTGATGTGGGGGACTTGGCCCTAATGTCAGGATGAATACACTGACTCTAATGTCAGGATGAATATACTTGCATTGCTGCTTACCAATTACAAGCAAAAACAGGTATTATCAAAAAAAAGATGAGATTGCAACTTACCAGGATAAATGGAGGGGTTTTGTTTGTTTTGTTTTATCTTTAGGCGTAACTAGGTAGCTAAGGGCAGAATGGATGAACCTGCACCCATTCTATAGGTAAGTGATACTACTCAGAAAACACCTACCCTTTTACAGATTCTATCCCTGGTCACTGACAACACCACAGTTTGCATAGCCAGGAACAGCCAGACACGTACCACACACTGGTCACATACTGTTTGGCTAAATGCCAGTGTCTTGCATTCTCTTTTGCAGGTAGGATCCTTCCTTCCAGACAGTTAGATAATCTGCAAATATCTGCTTTAATCCCCTCTCATTTATTGTTTATAGCAGTAACACGACTCTGCAAATCCAAGCAGTCTCAGCCACCTTGGGGGAAAATAAGGGTCAGCCCTCTGACCAGTAACAGCCCCTGAAAGCCAACATGTGGCTTTGCAATGCCTTGAGAAGAGGGAGCTACAAGGGAGCAGCCACAGCTGGGAGTGAAGGCTAAGCACGTTTCAGAAGGCAATGGGATTCCAGCACTCACTCAAGTCCCTGCCCGAGACCACTCCAGCTAACAGGCTGGCATGGAGACGCAGAGCAAAAGAAAACACCGAGCTCCAGGTTCCCCTAGTGGACATGCCCCACCCACAGTTGGGCTGTCAGTTGCAGCCAAGGATAACTATAAATGCAGCACATCACAAGATCATAAACTTAAATATGAGGTGTGTGTGTGTGTGTGTGTGTGTGTGTGTGTGTGCTACATGTGTACATGCAGAGACCAGAGGAGGACACCTGGTGTTTTCCTCCATCAATTTCCGCCTCCTTCCTTGAAGATAAGGTGTGGTAGCTAACCTTTTTTTTTTAAGACTTATTTTGCAATTTTTAATGGTGTGTAGGTGTGTAGGTGTCTGTGTGGGGGGATGTACATGCAAGCACAGATGCCCACAGAGGCCAGAGGCATTGGATCCCCTGGAGCAGGAGTTACAGACGCTTGTGAACTCCCTGGTGTAGGTGCCTTGGAAGAGCAGGAACTGCTCTTAACCACCGAGTCATCTCCTGTCCTCTGGATAGTTACGCTCTGTTTTGGTGTAGTGTGAAGATTTATTCAGCCAGCCTACCAGGCTTTACATGTGGTATATCATACTAATACATTTGCAACTTTTTTTTTGTGAAGTCAAGATACAACAAGCATGGGGTGGGGAGTTGGCAGATGGCTCAGCCAAAAAAAAAAAAGCACTTGTTGGCAAGCCTGACACCTGAGTTAAATACTTGGAATCCTTTATCTTAATTATCAACTTGACACAGTCTAGAAACTCCTGGTAAGAAAGTCTCAAAAAGACATAATCTAGATGCAGTGGGGTGGCAGTAGGCAGATCTGTAGGGGATTGTCCTGAATTAAAAAAAAAATTGTATGGGCTTTTAGCCTGCATGCATGTCCATGTCCATGCAGTATGTCTTTTTACAGTGCCCATGGAGGTCCTAAGAAGGCATTGGGTTTCCTGGAATTGAAGTTACACACTATTGTGAGCTGCCATGTAGACACTGGGAGTCACACCTAGATCTCTGGAAGAGCAGCCCGTGCTCTTAACCACTGAGCCAACTCTACAGTCACATCTATATTATATTAAATGATGTGGAAAGATGGGTCACTCTATTTCCTAGGTTTGGACACGAGACTGTATGAGAGAGAGAGAGAGAGAGAGAGAGAGAGAGAGAGAGAGAGAGCTGAGCCTAAGCATGCACGAATTAATTCTCTTTCTTCTAGTGACTATGGATGCACTATGGCTGGCTGCTGGACATTCCTGCCACCTTGGCGCCCCTGCAAGGATGGGCTGTCACCCGGAATTGGGAGCTAAATAATTCCTTTCTCCCTTAGTCGCATTTGCCAGGGTATTTTATCACAGCCACAGAAACGAGACTAAAACACAGCGTCTCTCATCGAACCAAGCTCCATGTTCTGTCTAGGCTGGTGAGGCAGAGAGCTCCTGAGGTCCACCTGACTCCATCCCTTTATGCTAGGGTGACACACAAATGAGAACACACAACTTTCACATGAGAGCTGGAGGTTGAAACTCGGGTCCACAAGCCTTGAGATCAAGCACTGTGACCCACTGAGCCGTCTCTTCAGCACCCATTATGAGATTTGGGGGTTTGAGGTAGCTTGATTAGGCGGTTCCTAAGCATAAACTTTGTAGATCACCACAGTTACAGTGTCAAAAGGTTGGACACAGCCGTCAGTAAATGAGTTTAAATAAATTTAGGCTTAAGTCTATAAGGCTGCAAGGGCCAAAGATGGTCACTGTTTCTAAACAGGCACATGTACAATGGCTACGCCTGCCATTGTGTCTAAGCTCTTGACAACCTGGGCAGGTAGATCTGCTTTGTGAAAAAGTTAAGCTTATGTGACAGCCCAAGGTGACATTGTTAGTTGTCCCACTCACAATAAAAGCCCAGTTCTGAAAGTCAGTCAGTTATTCTTTGACTTGGAGTATCTTTCCATGGGTATAAGTAGCTCGGTAAAGTTGATGCTTTTTATTATTTAGTAGTCAGCTTGCATCCCTGTTACAAAACAAAACAACAACAACAACAACAAACAACTTCTCTTGTCATTTCCAAGGAAATTGCCAAGAAAAAGAGACAGCAAGGATACCGCTAGGAAGCCCTGTTCTCAAGCCACCCTCATCCCTTCACACATTTCTGGGATGCAAATGGATTTGGAAAGCAGCAAAGGTTTGCAGGGATAAATTCTTGCCCCCCCCCCCAGCTCTGCTCTTTCTTTCCTTCTCGTACTAGTGATGTGGTTTCTTAGAGCTCGTCACAGGCATTCCCTTCACAGCAGCCAATGCCTGTTTCTCCTGCGGCTGACCCGAGCATCAGTTTCCCTGTGGCCTCGTCTGTATAGTCTCTCTCTCTAACTTGTCAGGAATCTTTTCCACGGTGTCTCTTCTGTGGGGCCCCTGTTTCCTTCATTCTTTCTCATCTGGATGAAATGTCCAGGCCAGGGAGGAACAAACTGGCAATGTTCCTTTGTATTTGATGACTCTGTGTACACATGGACAGTATCTGATGTGTACTGACTCTGCCCGAACACAGGACTGTCCCTTCCTTCAGACTCAACACTTTAATCCCACTCTTTGGAATTTACTTTGGCCAAGTGTTTACCACACAAGAGGCAAATTAGCTCCATAGGATTTCATTACATAATGTTCCCTTTAATTTTCTCTGTCAGTCCTTAAATTCTGTCACTGATCCTCTTCGTCATGTCTGTCCTGTCCTATGGGGATCACACAGACTCCTGAGGAATGTAGAAGCTGCTTGCATGGTCTCTTCAGTCTAACCAACAACAATTATCTTATCATGGCTGGCAGCAGAGGGACTAGCAACAGGGGTGACCCTGAAGGGTGAGTCACATAAGCTGAACTCTGAAGTCCAAGACAGAAGGGACATCACAGAAGCATCATCAAACGTTTCCTTCAGTCCTCCCCCCAATCCTCATAGCTAATTCTAACAATTGTTCAGAGAGCTGACCTGTGCTATTGGGCCATAGCACATAGTGCAGAGCTTTGCTTGCTTAGACGGTCTGTGGTTTGGCTGTTCTTAACGTCTTCTAAATGTGCCCACAGTCATGCATCACTTGTAAACGGTGATAGGTCCTGAGAATCTCGCCACTGGGTGTTCACATTGTGTACACATTGCAGAATGCATGAAACTAAGTGGCATACGCACTTAGGCTACCTTGTATGTATGTGTGCACATGTGTTAAAGTCTGCAGCTCCTGAGATAATAATGAACACAAGATTACATCACAGGGAGGGAAGGATGGGGGAAAAGGGCAGAGACAGGGAGGGAAGAAAGGAGGGGGGAGGGAGGGAGGAAAAGAGAGAGGTGATCAAAAAGATTTGACAGTTGAGCTATCTCAGGCTACTAGTGGTACAGCCTGATTTACACCAAACCACCACTCCCCTTATTTTTTAAATAAGTAGAAACAGTACACTCCAAAATAGTGATAAAGTTCTGGTTTCACCCCTTGCCTATCCACAACTCTCTACTCTAAAATTTTCCCTTCCTAGAGAGATTCCCTCACTTCCCCTAGACCCTTACTCTATTCCTAACCTCTGTGGCTGTAGCTTGCTTATCATTGACTTAATAGCTAATATCCACATAAAAGTGAGTACATATATTTGTCTTTCTGGGTCTGGGTTACCTCACTCAGAATGATTTTTGTCCCTAGGACTATCCATTTCATGATTCCAATTTTTAAGTGACTGAGCAAGATGCTCTGTGTAAATGGGGCAGGGAAGAGGGGTGTGAGGGAAGGAATATGGGGCAGAACAAGTGAAGCCTAATACAGTAGAAGTTTCCTAAAATAGATGAATATATGAAGTTGATCTAAACGAAATCACCAATAGCATGAGAGTCAGAGCCCCAACCAGACGTCTCTTGCTACCAAGTGAAGCTTTCAGTACTGGGAATGAGTTACATTTAATGGAGTTGTTGGCCAAAGGGGTCCCATGAAAACCCCAGGCAGGCTACTACCAAGGCTATTGATTGCTCCCCACAAACTGATGGTAAGACCTTGTTGCTGAAGACAGCACCTACAGAACTCATTGAACACTGAGAAGTTGAGCTGGTGCCTACACAGGGCCTTCATCCCTATGAACTAGTATTTATGATACTGGAAATAAAGTGAAGAAGATATCAGAAAGTGGAAAGATATTCCATGCTCATGGATCTACAGGATTAATATAGTAAAAATGGTCAACCAAAAGCAATCCCAATCAAAATTCCAGCACAATTCTTTCCAGAACTTGAAAGGGCAATTTTTAGCTTTATATGGGGAGAAAAACAAACAAATAAGAAACCAGGAGGGCTAAAACAATCCTGAATAACAAAAGAGCATCCCAACATCAAATTGTGCTACAGAGCTATAGGAAAAAAGAAGACAGCAAAACACTTTGATCAATGGAATAGAAGACCCCAAAATAAGTCCACACACCTATGGACATGTGATTTTTGATAAAGAAATGCACCCTGGGGAAAAAAGAAAGCATCTTTAACAAATGGTCCTGGTCAAAATGGATGACTGCATGGCTGCATGTAGAAAAATGCAAATAGAGCCCTACTTACCACCCTGCACAAAACTCAACTCCAAAGGATCAAAGACCTCAGCATGAGGCCAGGTACACTGAATCTGACAGAAGAGAAAGTGGAGAAGAGTCTTGAACTCACAGGCACGGAAAAAGCTTTCTGAACAGAGCATCAATAGCATAGAGAGTAAAAGCCATAATTAACTGATGAAGGCCTCATGGAAACAAAAAGCTTCTGTATGGCAAACGATGCCATCATCTGGACAAAAGCAACAGGCTGCAGAATGGGAAATAATTCAAGCTATTCATAAAACATTCAAAGAGAAGTGGTCCTCTCAAGTCAGGCCATCAAGGGGTCACCAACGATACATGTAGCATGTTCAGCTGGGTCACATCTAACCCTATTGTGCAGCCCACAGTTTTACTACCCATCAAGCTTTGAGAGGCACATCGAATGTCCTGAACCTAAGTGTCCTAATCTTAGGAGCTTTATTGTGAGTTCAATAATACACTGCTTAGCTTCCTCTTGGAAATTCAATTTCCCCGCCCCCCATATCTTAGATAAAATTCAGAGACCCACAGACAATCCGGTGTAAAGCTAAAGGTTGGTTAACTATTCTGGCCATTTGTACTTTAACTGTTAACTCTTTTCTTTCCAGTTAGATAATTACCTTTCTTCATGTCAACTATTATAACCACAGCTCTTGTTCCCCTTCTGTCCATTTGTGAGAGATTTTGTCTATGTTTTTCTACAGGACCTCCCTCTTCCTTGATCCTGCTCTGGTTCCTATGAGGTTGTTTTGGATGGGCTGGACCACTGGATCCCTTCCCCTCTGGCTTCTGATTCAGCCAAGGAGAAGCAGAGTCAGGAGATGACAGAGCAGGATGACAGTGAGTCAGTTTGTGTCGTGTCTGAACCCATGGCGGGACTCTTATTGTTTTTGTTATGTGTTCCTTCTCCCCTAATTATTCTTATTGGGTTCCAGCTTGCCCGTCTCTGGTTAGTTCTAACTGCTACCCACACCTTTTAAAATAGTATTTTAATTGAAACATCCTTAAATGTCTTCAGAAAGCCATCTGTTTTCTCTGAGACTTTCATGGGCCCATCATTCTCCTTGCCACTCCAAATCAAACTGATATTTTGGTGGTGACCAACCACAGGACATTCCCTGAGACTCCATACTTTCTCTGTGCCTATTTTGGATACTGGTGTTGATTTTCCCTCATCCTCCTTGCTCTATGGGATGCAGCCTTTTAAATCTTAGGCTTGACAGAAGGCTTGCTCTATAGTTTTCTAATGTATTTTGATAACATTTCCTTTTCTTCCTCTTCCAACTATGTTCATAGCAGCATTATTTGTAATAACCAGAACCTGGAAACAACCTAGATGCCCCTCAACCAAAGAATGGCTAAAGAAAATATGGGACATTTATACAACGGAGTACTACTCATTGTAAAAAAAGAATGCCATGTTGAAATTTGTATGCAATTGGATGGAAGTAGAAAAAAAATCCTTAGTGAGGTAACCCAGACCCAGAAAGATGAACATGGTGTGTACTCACTTGTAAGTGGATACTAGCTGTAAAGCGAAGGATAATGAGGCTATAGTTCATGATCCTAGAGAAGCTAAGTAACAAGGAAAACCCTAAGAGAAACATACATAGATCCCCCGGGAAGGGGAAATAGATAAGACCTTCTGAGAAAATTGGGAGTGTGGGAGGGTGGAAGGGGAAGAGGAGGGGAAAATGGAAGCAGGGAGGAGAACATGAGGGAACCACCTGGTTAAGATGGGGGAAGGCAAAAGAAGGAGAGCCAGGAAAGAGATATCTTGACTGAGGGAGCCATTATGGGGCTAGCAAGAAACCTGGCACTAGAGAAATTCCCAGGAATCCACAAGGATGACCCCAGCTAAGACCCTAAGCAATAATGGATAGGATGCATGAACTGGCCTTGTCCTGTAGTCAGATTGATGAATATCTTAAATGTCATCATAGAACCTTCATCCAGCAACTGATGGAAACAGAGGCAGAGACCCACAGCGGAGCACTGGACTAAGTTCCCAAAGTCCAGTCAAAGAGTGAGAGGAGTGAAAATCTGAGCAAAGAGGTCAAGACCGTGATGGGGACACCCACTGAAACAGCTCACCCGAGCTAATGGGAGCTCAACTCTGGCCTGACAGCGAGGGAACCAGCATAGGACCAAACTAGGCCCTCTGAACGTGGGTGACAGTTGTATGACTGGGGCAGACTGCGGGGACTGGCAGTGGAACCAGGATTTATCCCTACTGCCTGTACTGGCTTTATGGAGCCCATTCTCTTTGGAGAGATACCTTGCTCAGCCTAGCTATATTGAACAGTGCCTTGGTCCTGCTTCAAGGCAATGGGCTAAACTTTGTTGACTCCCCATGGGAAGCCTTACCCTCTCTGAGGAGTGGATGGGAGGTGGAATGGGAGGGGAAGGTGGAGGGAGTAGGAAGAGGGAGTGGGAACTGGCATGTAAAATGAGAAAAGATAGTTTTAAAAAATTAATTAAAAACCTACTTGGAAAGCCCACACCGTCACCGCCGTTCATTTGGATGAGACCTGAATAGCGCATAGACCAGATCTGCATTCTGTGCCCTCTCCCTTGGCCAGCTTCTCACAAGCATCAACATCCTCACAGACAGAGGCCGTGTTGCAGCAATGAGGTTGGCGGACCACTGACCTCACCCATCCACAGAGATTTTTCCCATCTGCCTTGAAACATTTCAGTATAACAACCAGGGTTGGGGATGCTGATGAGACTACCCTCTACTCAACTGATATGTCATGAAGCAAAAGATTTTTTTTTTAAAAAGATGTTCTTGCTTTACAACCCAAGCTGGCCTCAACCTTTTAATCTTTCTGCTTCTGTTTCTCAAGTCCAAGGATCCCAGGACCATGCCCAGCTAGGCAGAGAAAATCTAACGATGTCTGTGTCTAAACCCCTCCAGGAAATGCTTCACAGTTTGCTTCCATATCACTAATTTTTGATCGTCATAATAGTGTTTTAAAGAATTAGAGTTTGGGGTGTGGGGTGTGGGGTGTGGTGAGGCGGCTCAGAGGGTAAAGGTGATTGCTGTGCAAGACGGCTGACCTGAGTTCAATCCCTGGAACCCACGTAAAAAGGTGGAAAGAGAGAACTGACTCCTATGACCTCCACTTGCACAGCATGGCACGCACTCCCACGCACATGTATCATGCATGTGCACACAACACAACAACAACAACAATATAAGTTAAAACATAGAGTTGGGCAAAGATAAAAGGTTGATCTTCACATCCTCCATCCTCCCAGCTTAATAGTGATCCATATAATGGGTGATAGTGGCATCACAACAATGAAGCTAGTCTTGGCTTTCATCATTAACCACAAAACAAAGATGGAGACAGGACATAACGCCATGCGCTTCCAAAGCCAGCCATCCTGGAAAATTCTGCACAGAAGCAGCAGGGAGAGGCTGTACCTGGAGCCGGCTCTCCATTGCCGCCTGTTCCTCAGAAGCAGCCAGGAAGCAGGGCGCCAGGAGCCTTCCCTGTGTATCTGGAAAGGAGAGGGTGCTGCTTCCTCTGGGGAGGAGAACGGTGCCAGGGAGAAATGGAGCAAGGAGGCACGGGAAGGAGGGGCTGCTGTTCAGAGAAGGAAATGAATTTATAGCATCGAGTCACTTCCTAAGAGTGAGTTTGGTTATCTCTTGTCTGCCAGACTTCCCCTTTTCTATATGCATGGAAAGAGTTCAGACGCAGAAATCATATCGAGCAAGTACAAGACTTATGGCTAGTGAGCAGAATTACCCAAGTTGTCTGTTACCCAAACTCTTCCCCGGCACTCTACCAACCTGTAAACACCACCACGGGTGGCCACTTCATCTTGTCTATCTACGTCTTCTGGCCACAGGCCCAGTCAGTACCTTGAATGCACCCTGCACAATGCAGACCCTAAAGATGGTTGCCTGGATTATTAAAGGAGAGTGTGCTGGGAAACCGGAGCGTGTTTTTTGTTTTCACAAGGTATTGATTGATATGCTATAAACTAGAACCACTGGCAAAATTAAATGATTGTTAGCCCAGGAACTTAGACGCCCGTTCTGTCAAGGCCTGTCTATAGAAATAATATGTAGGAGAGTAAGAAAACATTTATGTGAGGTTCAGGGCTCCCCCAGTGTCACTACAGTTAGTTTTATTTCTGTATAGAAATAAACTGTAACTAAACATACATTTATAAAATTTAAAAAGCACCAGAGTATTGTCCTGCTATAGTAATATTGTAAATACTATAGATACGTCTTTCCCTTATATACAGTGTATGTGCATATGTGTATATTGTATATATATATATATGCATGTGTGTGTGCACACATGTGTGTGCATGTGTATGCATGTGTGTGTACACACTGACTTATAGATAGTGAACTGGGGGGGGGGTTGGGATGATTCTTCTTTGTTTTGCCCTTCTCTTCCCCTCTCCTCTTTTTTGCCCCTCTCCTACTGAATTTTTTAAAATGAGCATTTTAAAATTAAAAAAAAATAAGGACCTTGGTAAAAAGGCCGCATTTATAATGGAAAAATTTAAGGGAAGAGCTAGCAAAAAATAGATCCTGGTACATGATCTTATTGCCACAGGTCAAAAATCTCCAATAATTTGATTTGAAATTTCAAATAAATAATTTATAGTAGTTATAAGAATAGACTTATAGATTGAACACTACTTTGATTATTTATAAAGGTTTTTGTAATCACTTATATTTTAAAAAATCAATTATATTTTAATATAGTGTATGTATTGTGTGTATGTGTGTGTTGTGTGTATATGTGTGTGTTGTGTGTATGTGTATGTGTGTGTGTAGGTCAGAGGACAACTTGTTAGAAGTTGGTTCTTTCCTTCTACCCAGTAGGTCACCAGGATCCAACTCAGGTTGTCAGGTTGGGTGACGGGTACCCCTATGTGAACCGTCTCATCAGCCTTTATCTTTCCTCTTAAAGCATGCTGTCATAAGAGCCCTCAGCTCCAGTCTACTTTAGACCGAGATGTGACTATATTACAGCTAAGATGGCCCCATTCTTAGGATATGGAATCATTGACTGCTAAGGTTCTTCCACGATGAACAGAATCGTTCTGAAATGTTCTGCTAAACGAAACGTTCCCTACTTTACTTGTTTTCCTTTTCTTTCTCTTTCTACGAACATGATGACCTGAGAGAAGAGTCAGAAGTTGTGAGCTCCTTTCCCAGAAAGCACTGCTGGCCAGCACACTTAATTTCTCCATAACTTAGAGCATCCTTGAAAACCAGAGAATTAGAGAGTAGATCGGTGAATCTATACCCCGAATGCACATTAGAGTGGTTGAGAAGCTTTGCCACTTAGTGATGCTGAGCCACGCCCCAAAGCCCCCGGGAGTTTGGAGACTGGACATGCTGTGACATCTGCATGTCCTTCCCACCTGCAGCCAGGTTAAAGGGCCACTGAACTATTTGGTCCCTCACAACCTCGATTATTCCAAAATTCCATTTTATAGCTCAGACTATCTTGCTGTGGGCTCAACTATGGCTTCCCAACACCCTGACGGGAAGTGGAAGCCACAATCCATCAGATCTTCCTGTGTGGGATGGTAGCTTAGAACTTGTAGGTAGAAGGGAAATGAGCAGGTGAGATGCAGTATTTCCCCAGGTTGTAAGGTGGGGGCAGTGTGATCTCTGAGGCTTGTCGCTCATACTTTGTTTGGCCAGTTAGGAGTCTCTGACCTCCACAGCCTCTTGTGGTGGTGAGGGTTCGCATTGCTGCCACGTGCACTCTTGATCTGTCAAGTCTCAACCTTTGCCTGTTGGCAACTCATCTGGAGATTTGAAATGTTTCCCTGAGACAAGAGGATAGAGAAGGTCCATCTCAACGCGTACAAGGACTGCTAGAGAGGATGGTGCAAGGTTTGCATGCAGTCTCCACGTTGCAGCTAGGCTCTTTAGGAGGCCATAAAGTGCCAGCATGGCTTAGCTAAGGCACCTTCACCAGAGTGCCTTCTCCTGAGGATCTCCGGGTAGGTAGCCCATGGGATGCATGGGTATGTAAGGTTCAGAGTGCAGAAGGGAAGCTGCAGCCTTGCTGCTCACTTATTGGGGGGTGGCAGAAGTTAGGCCTGCAACTACTCTATTTTCCTGTCGCCAGCATAGTCCTCTGACCGCTGGTCAGGCATGTATTCATCAGTGTGTGACAGAAGCAAGTGTTCTCTGCAGGACAGCTATGCAGATGGGAGGCTGTGGAAATCCACACAGGTTTCTGGCATCTGTTCTGTATTCTAGCTCAAGGCTTTTGTCCCCCGTATTTCCTGTCCATTCTCTTTTGCTGCCTGCCTCTTTGACTTCAACCTCCAACATTTCATGAGCAGACCATCTTTACCCAGAGAGGCTACAGCAACAACTACACAAGGCCCAATCCCTGTGACAAGCACCACCTCCCAGCTATGCAAGTGGAGGCACACTGAGTGTGAGGAAGGAGTTTGTTCAGGCCACAGAAAGGTTGGCCACTGAGTACCACGTAATATAGTTGCTGAGAATAAATGCTCTAAAGAGGGCCAGAGGGGTCTGTAATCTATAAGATTAAAATAGGGCCAGAAAAGGGTCTACAGAAAACTGCTTATTGGATTGGGATCGTGGAAAAAGAATAGCACAGGCCGTTGGCTGTGACTCATTTTATGTTATAGGCTCCGGGAAGAGTTCAAAGGACTGAAAACAAAGTAATTCCCCAAGTCATTTACATTTTTTTGATAGTGTTTTGTTTTTGTTTTTTTGAGACAGGGTTTCTCTGTAAAGCTCTGTATGTCTTGGAACCCACTTTGTAGAACTCGCTTTGTAGATATCAGACACACAGCGACCTGCCTGCTTCTGCTTCCTGAAGAACTGGGATTTAAGGCATGCACTACCCCACCCAGCTGTCATTTACAGTTTAACGGGCAAGTATATTCACAAGGGACTATGGTGAGGCAGTTACTGATGAAGTTCACTGCATGGAGCGTCTTCGAATACAGAAGAATAAGAGTGCTGTCCCCTCAACTCAAGTCTGACAGGTCTGATTTTAAGGATGCCCCCCCCCTTTCTCTCTCCCTCTCCCACTCTCTCACTGTTGTATCTGCTTTTCTGATTAAACAGATACTATGGCCTCTAAAAGGTCCCCATCTGATCATGCCATCCTCATTTGAAACCTTCAACATTTTCCCCAGCTGCTTTCAAGAGAAGACTCTCCTGGGCTCCAGCCTCACCCCTTCCTATGCCTTCTGCCTTCTCTATGGTGCAGATGCTTGCCAGAGTCCTTCCTCTGTCTATGTCACTCATCCTACTTGCCAGAGTGTAGTCGAATGTTTCTCGAACACTCCATCCCCAAATACCTGTCAGACATTTCCCAAATAATTGACTCAGAGGCTAATATTACTCATAAATGCTCAGCCAATAGCTCAGGCTTATTACTAACTAGCTCTTACAGTTTAAGTTAACCCATACTCCTATTAACGCTCTGCCACAAGACAGTACCTTGATTCACGTGGCATCACATTCATCTCCTGCTCCCTCTGCAGTGGCCTGGTGACTCCTGATTCTACCCTTCTCCTTCCCATCATCCTTAGTTTAGTTTATACTTCCTGTCTGGTCAGTCAGCATTTTATTAAACCAGTTTAATTGACAAAATTTTACAGTGTGCAAGAGTATTATTACACAGTACTAGAGTCCTCCCTCTGCTGAGGTCACTCACTGAACTTGCCAGAGTCCTCCCACAGAGAAGATTTTTGCATGTGGCACTTCTCTCACTGCTGTGACAAAAAATATGTCACAGACACAACTTCAGGGCTTGTGTTTAGGGGGGATTTTGGACCACCATAGTAGAGAAGGAAGGCATGGTCAAGTTCACGGTGGCAGCAGTGTGTTGGGAGGCTTGTTCACATAGTATGGGCCAGGAAGTAGAGAATGCAGGCCAGAAGCAGGGGCAGAGATCATCTTCAAAGGCCTGTTCCCAGGGACCTGCTTCTACCAGCCAGGCCACACCTCTTACTGTTCCACAGCCTTCAGAACAATACTGCCAGCTGAAGACCAAGCCCTCAAATCATGTCCCTGTGGGAGACATTTGAGGCTCAAACCATAACATGTTCCCTTGGCCTGGATGTCCCCTTTCGGCCAACTTTCCTGGGTAGCCCCAGCAATCTGTCATCTTAGTTTACTGGTCAGCCCCGTCTTTTCTCTTTATTGCCATACACACCTCTCCCACGAATGCCATGTGCATGTGATCTCTTCTAATACTCTTCTCCCTTGCATCCTGACCTCTGGTGGTTAGAAAAGGCTGGTTATTCTTGACCGTGGTTTCCCTTTTACCTAGAACCTTCTTCGGTAGGCCGTTAGCTTTTCTTCTTGGCATAAGAAATATGAGTTCAATAAGTGAGTAAAGATTCTAGACAGATGGAAGACATGGTGGAGAAGGAACAGGGGACAATAGGGCTGAAGGTTGGAGCATTAACATCTGTCCCCCTGGAGGGAGGAGGCTCACTAGCCACTGTGGATGACGCCTCTCCTGACCACACTCAGTTGGCTCAATGCCTTTCTGCAACAAAATGTGTTGGAAACTATTAGCTCATGCATATTGGATGCCTTCTGAGAGCAAGCCCACTTGCCTTCGCCTTGGCCAGTTACTGCTAATATAACTTTTTGAATGTGACAGCGGTTATTCTTAACTACTGAAGCAACCATGAAATGGTGTTTGACTTTTTTCTTCAAGGATTGCTTGAAAATAAAAGTAAAGCTTGGAAACATAGCAGTGTCTTCAGAATAACTTAGTGGGGCTCTGTGGCAGAGGAAACAAGCAACACTTCTGTGAGTTACGGCAATGCCTCCCTTCCAGGAGCAATTTAGATAAGCAAATCGTTTTAGCTGATAACTGGTCCAAGTGCTTGTACTCGCTAAGTTATGGGTCAATGTCAGCCTCTGCTTCAGGCTTAGGAGCCCAGCCTCCTAACACAATCCTGGAGAATGAAGCTCCATCCAGGCTCTCAATGACTGATGCTTGTCTAAAGCCCCAGAAAGGAGCAACCTATGATCTCAAGGGGCCAGGCTGCTGCATCATAGCCCTGGAGTGAGAACCAAAATCCTTGGCTTAAGCACGGGCCCCACTAGGAAATAGCTTTGAGTCCTAGGGAAGCTCACGCGACCAGCTTGTCGAAATCCATATTCCTTATTGTCACACGAATTACTCCATGAGATCACAAAAGATCTTGAGCCCTTTAGTATATGGTATTCTGGGGGCTTTCCCATCCCTGCAGCCATCATGTTGAACTGTCTTGCTTAGACAAACACAATGACTTCTGGGAAGTCTTTGCAGATGCTGAATTCAGGGAATAATCACTTATCCTAGCTTTCCTCATTCCTCACTCCCTTCCCAAATTTCCCCTCTGACCATTTTTTTTCCACATAAGCATTCTAGATCTGAGGATAGCATTTTTTTTAAACAGCACTGTATTACATTCTTTCGAGACAAGATTTACTCTGAAAACTTCATGGCATTATGCCCTTCTCCCCAACAGACTGGTCAGCAAAGCCATTTGTAGACACCTCTGTGGCTCATGTGAAAGTCTGCTTTACCTAAGAGCCACGGCTCTTTCTACCCTTCTGTTCTAGTTTGTTTACCCCAGTTTTAAGGACTAATTTGTTTTCTTAAGGACTTTTCCATTTCCTACACTCCACTACGAGCTATGATTGAGTCTTACACAAGTGTGTGCTCTCCTTGGACCCCAACTTTCAGTGCCAGCTTGACTTTTATGGTGAGTTTTGGGATATGCAATGGAGCTCAAAGAATTTATGAAAATTAATTCAACAGACTCGTTAATTAACACAGCTCCAACATTTTCTACCCACATGAGATAGCCTTTACCTTCCTTAATGTAGAAAAAGCATTCCAACTTGAATGTTCCCCTAAGTCTTGATGAACATTTTGTATCTAAATGAATGAAGTAATAAATAGTCAACCATAATTACTGACTCTTGAGAGCTAAACAGTTACAGCACCCGGTAAGCTCCTATTCATGACAGTTTCCAAATGTTCCCAGATTGTGTGCTGGGACCTGGGATTTGGGTTATGGGCAATGGGAAACACAACTTTATCTTTGGATTTTGATGACTTGGAGGTGATTCCCACCCTCACCCGCGCCTTCTTCTACCAGTGGGAGGCCAGTCCTCACTCTAGGGAGCAGCCAGGGTATGCTGTCCTCACACCTTGGAGGAATGACCAGTAATAGCAAAAGACGAAGAAGCAGGCCCTGGCCTTTGAGCATCAGAAGGACTTTAATCTCCAAGGACTCCTGGCAAAAAAGTGGGGTGAGCACTGTGGCCAAAGAAAAAGGAAAAGCAACTGGTGGAGAAGGCACCCCACTCTCCCCGAGGAGGACATGCCACACCATCTACAGAGCAAAGGCTTGGGCATAAAGAACAGAGAAGGCCATTGCCTTCCGTCAGAGGAAAACAGAGGGAGCTAGAGGAGTTGCTCATCTCTGCTCCCCAGCGCCTCAGTCATATGCCCAGTGTGGGGGTAGGGACAGAATCAATGAGCTGAGCAGAGAGCCTGAGACAGTCAGCAGAATTTCTCATAGGAAAGAAGGGTAAGTCGAATACTTTATGAAAAAAAAAAAAAAAACCAACCAGTGAGCTGACACCGTAACATACAAATCCCAGGGCATGTATTCCTCAGCTTTTCTGGTGCTGTGGTAAAACAACCTGGCAAAAGAAAGCTGAGGGAGGAAAGGTGAGCTGGTCATGTGGCATCCATAGTCAGGAAGCAGGGAGAGGTCCAAGATGGCTGCCCACCGTCACGTGAGTCTCCCAGTCTGTCTCTATTGGCCTGATGTTGGTAATCACGGGCATGCCCAAAGCTGGTCTCCGAGTCATTCTGGAGCCCTGGGCTCTAGAACAGTGACAGCCAGCACTGTGAGCGCCACTCTTTCAAACCACAGCGTCAAGTGAGTACTACCGCTACCAACAGCTCTGTTTTAGAGATGAGGAAACTGAGGCAGGATGAGGGTAAGTGAAGTGGCCAAAGCAGATCGCCAGTAAGCGCTCAGGTGAAGATGACATAGCAGAGACACAGGGGACATTAAGACCGGCCCAAGTGTAACAGAACCGCCTCTCCTTCTTGCTTGAGATCGTGGATATTCCCGTGCTCCTTCATGGCTCAGACGCCTCCAGTTAAGAAGAGGTTTGGACAGTGTTACTAGTTCAAGGTCAGCTCGTCAAATGAACTGCCATCACACTTGCCCCATCAGAATTTTCCCCCCATAGTATGTTGTTGACCAAAGCCGAACCTGAGACCGAGAACAGGGAGAGGGGAGTCATCTCCCACAGGCCTTCAGAATCAACCATGCTGGAAGGATGTCCCGACTCCATCATGTCTCCTGTTTTTTCATCTTTATAACACAGTCTTAGGGTTTAACTTATAGCTTAGAGCTGGTACACAGGTTTGAGACAGGGGTGCGCATTGCTGAGGATGTTGGGAGACCCCCATGGAACTGCTGGCTATCTAAGTTTGTGTCCAAGTAGGACATTGTGTCCAAGTAGGACATAGTCTTATTAAATAGAACTCTTAGGCCAACATAATTTGGGAGGGAGGAATATTTGAAGGCCATGACTGTTTATTTTTATTTATTTTTTTTTCTCATGGTTTATTTTTTTTATATTTAAAAATTTCCATCTCCTTCCCTCCTCCTCCCCCCTCCCTCCCCTCCTCCTCCCCCTTCCCTCCCCTCCTTCTCCCCCTTCCCTTCCCTCCCCTCCACCCATACCTCCCCTCCCTCCCTCTCAAGGCCAAGGAGCCATCAGGGTTCCCCACTCTATGCTAAGACCAAGGTCCTCCCAACTCCCCCCAGGTCCAGGAAGGTGATCGACCAAGCTGAGAAGGCTCCCACAGAGCCCGTCCATGAAGAACAATCAGAGCCCAGAGCCATTGTCCTTTGCTTCTCAGTCAGCCCCCGCTGTTGGCCACACTCAGAGAGACGGGTTTGGTCGCATGATCCATCAGTCCCATTCCAACTGGAGTTGGTGATCTCCCATTAGTTCTGTCCCACCGTCTCCATGAGTGAACGCACCCCTCTCGTTCCTGACTTTCTCCCTCATGTTCTCGCTCATCTTGAATTTTGCAGGCAAATGGATGGAAATAGAAAACACTATTCTGAGTGAGAACCTCCACCTGACGATAGATGAAGAAAATGACAGAGCCCCACATTGGAGCACCGGACTGAGCTCCCAAGGTCCTGATGAGGAGCAGAAGGAGAGAGAACATGAGAAAGAAAGTCAGGACCGTGAGGGAACCTCCAGCTGGCGACAGATGGGGAAGGTGACTGAGCCCCACATTGGAGCACTGGACTGAGCTCCCAAGGTCCCGATGAGGAGCAGAAGGAGCCATGACTGTTTAGAATCACGTGGTGACAACATAAAACTGATGGGCTTTAATGCAATTGTGATTAGTATTCACAATTCTCTAAAAATTCTCCCTCCCTTTCCCTTTAATGTCTGTATGTGTGGTAGCAACCCCAAAACAGCTCTGCCTTGGTTTGCCCTCAGAGGGATCAATCCTCGAGAAAGAAGGAAGACTGAGTGAGAGAACTTGATATCAACAATGGAGTTCTCTGTCTTTTTCGTGAGCATTGCTTGGGTCTAGACTAATAGTCCACATTGCCTATTTATGATGGTTAATAAATGGAGTAATGGCTAGTGACAAGTGCTTAATGACTGGAGAACAGTCAGATGGGTCATTTACAGGTTTGTTTCCTGAAATGTAGCACATGAGCAAAACACACCGTGCCCAGCCAGGCATGCTAACGTGTGACGGCTATTCTTGTTTTTCAACTTGATTACGTCTGAAATTAGCTAAAACCCAAATGGCTGGGCATACCAGTGAGCAATTTTTGCTTAATTAAATTATTCGAAGTAGGCAAGACCCACTTCTAATCCAGATCTTTTGAGGTGGGAAGATCCATCCACCTTTAATCTGGGCCACATGGTCGGCTGGCAGCCTACGTAAAGGACGTGAAAGAAGAAAGCTCTCTCTGCCTGCTTGCTCTTGCTCTCTCTAGCAAGTCCATTCCTTCACTGTCATTAGAGCCCATTTCTTCAGGATTCTGGCACATACTGAATACCGGCTGAGACAGCCAGCCTAGTGGATTGAACAACCTTTTTTGGACCTTCCATTGGTAGAGAGCGTTATTGGACTAGCTGGACCACAGCCTATTCTCTAATAACTTTCATATATATATTCTATAAGTTCTTTTCCTCTAGAGAACCCTAATACATAATGCATTCCTACACTATTAGCACTAAAACTCTGAGGCAGAAGTTTAAGGTAGTCTTTGGCTGCATAGGTCATTCAAGACCAACCTGGGCCACATGAGACCCTGACTCAAAAACATCTAACAACAACAATAAGCCCCAAACCAACAACACAGCACAAAGCACAAGAACTAATACAGCTCATTTAAAAACACATACATTTGTATCTTTGTCAGTGTTTCCCTGTCTACTAAAAGTCGAAGTTAACTTTCTGAGTCAAAGCATACTTCAGATCACGACAAAGTGAAACTCTTCTTCCCAAAGTGAATAATGTTCATTTAGCTCTGTATCATGAGACATGTGTCTTTCTTCACCTGTTCACAGCTTTGCCCAGTCGTCAGCCTCATGTGTGCACAGTTGCTCACACCTGTGTACATGCAGCCATGTATACACAACTTTTACAAGTCCAGAGTTATTCAACTGTAGACTCCTGAAAACCAACTTCATTGTAAAATACATTCTAAATGTATACAAAATATGTAAGTACAGACATAGTTTAAAATTATAATAAATGACCACCATGTTCTGATCATCTGTAAAAATAACCAGTCTGAAAAGCTTTGCGATCTGGGTGTCTCTGCCTCTTAGTATTTATTGTTCTGCTTCTCCCAGAAGAGCTAGCCTTTCCATCTGAGTTCTCATTTCTTCTTCTTAACCAAATGCCTAAGAATCCTTGTAACCCGTTGCTTAATTTTGCCTACTGTTGGCTTTCCTACAAATGAGGTCATGGCATGTTTGTATCTTTCTTATTAATCTCTGTTATGTTTTCGAATTGTATCCCTGATAAAGAGTATAGCTGTGTCCAGTTCTCCCTTTGGACTACATGTTTCCCTTTTCTGTCCACAGCCAACAGCCATGCTCAGATCACTCTAGATGTTGCTGACACGAACAGTGGGGCTAACTCAACTTTCTCTGAGCACATGTCCAAAGGCTTCCCCAGGCCATAACACATCCCTAGTAGTGAAGACACCGACTCATGAATATGCACGAGTTCAGCGTAAACAGACGCTGTTACCATAGTGCTGTCGGTTCCCACTCCCATCAACCCAGGTTAGCATTTCCCTCCTACAGGTGGGCGCCCAGTCAAAGACCTTGAGGTTTTCTAATTTGGCAGGTTGAAAGGGTGTCCTCCCACAGGTTCAGTTTGCTTTCCTGAGACTATGGATGTCATTGAACCAGGTGGTATATGCCAATGGCCACTTACATTTCTTCTTCCTGTGATTTTGGCCATTTTCTTCCGTGGTGCTGCATTTTCTCAGCGTATAGGAGTCTTTCATGTATTCCTGACCCTAATTTTTTTTGTCACACCATGTTACAAATGTCTTCTCCACGTCTGTCACTTCTTTCTTTTTTTAAAATGGTGTTTTATGATGAACAGAAGTTCTTCATTTTTCAAGTCTGAAAATGGTTAAATCTAGATTTTAATATTTGACTAATATTAATTCATAAAGACATATGTAGATAGGCATTGGCCATCACCCCAGACAGAGTCAGACTAGAACTACTAAGTCGGGGCATGCTTGCCCATCAACTCCTCTCAATTCGTATGCCTTTACTTCCCAGTATTTCTGAAACACACCCTGTAGAAACCCTTTGGTAAAGAAAGTTAACTCTACACTGCTTTTGTTTCTTGTATAATAATTTTGCTTTTGTTAAAAGACAGTTTTGTTACATATAACATTCTGAGTTCCTTTCTCTAAACACTTAGAAGATTTTCTTCCTCTGAAATATGATTTAGCTTCCATTTTTACACAGAAATCACCTGTGTGATTATTTTAAAAGTGTAGGCAATCTGTCTCTTCTCTTGAATTATTCAGAAGCTCTTCCTTTGGTGTTCCGTGTTCTACATGTTGCCCTTTCTCTGGCTAGAGACGGATTTCTTTCCAGTCCATCTTGCTTGGACTTATCAGTTAATGTGAGAAAGGAAAAAAGAGGCAATGGGGAAAGAATGGCCCTATGATTTCCTTTTCAAAATAATCTGATTAGGTGTTAGAATATGTCACCCTTCCCTCCAGACCTTTAGGCTCTTCATGCTATCTGTTTCTGTCTCTGCAGGTCACATTCTGGGTGCTTTCATCTGTTCTGTTTTATAGTTTGTCAACTCTCTTTTTAGCTGGGCCAAAATATCACTTTTTACCTATGGGGTTGGATATTTCTGTTCACTTTCTAATTTCAAATACTATACTCTTCATTTATAGATATTCCATTTGGCTCAAAATATCAACATTTATAGTTCTTTTGGAGAATATCTCATCTTTGTCTATGGTCATACCAATCTGAATATGCCTGGGCCAACCTTTGAAGCTAAACAGGGTCAGGCCTGGCTAGTACATGGATGGGAGACTACTTCACCTTCTATCATTCAAAAGACTCCTAACAACCTCTTATATCTTTCTAAGAATTAGATAAATACATAAAATTATATTTTTTTTTAAAATCAGTTTGACCTCTAAGGATAGTAATTTCCTATGACTGATTTAATCATTCTTCTATAATATAAATATAATTCCAGTTTAATATATGATCTGAAATTCCAAAATAATCCCTAATCTTCACTCATGTTGGCTTTATTTTCAGGTTTCCAAGATTATTTTTATTCTTATGAAAATATGAAATCTGTACTTAAAGTGTTTTTCTCTAGGGACCAGAGAGACGGATCACTGGGTGGGTAAAGTATTAGCTGTGTGTCTTGACAACCCAAGCGCTCAATCTTTTGAGTCCTTGTAAAGTGCCAGGTTAGTGGTCCATGTCTCAGCACCCCTCCTGCAAGACGGGAGGAGACCAGAGAGTTCCCTGCTCACATGGGAGGGAACTCACAGTTAGCCTGGGATGTGCAGCATAGACAGCAGCAGAAAATGGGGGAGACCCAGCCTCAACAACGTGGAAAGAGAGAATTGGCTCCTGAGGATTGTTCTCTGACCTCCACAAACACGTACATAGCACATGTGGACTCTCTCGCGCACGAAAAAAAATTCTTTTTTAAAGAACTGTCTTCCATCAGAAGAAGAAGACAAAAAGAAAATAAGAAGAGGAGGGAAAAAAGAAGAAAAGAAGAGAATGAAGAAGAGAAAGAGGAAGAGGAGGAGGAAGAGGAGGAGGAGGAGGAAGAGGAGGAGGAGGAGGAGGAGGAGGAGGAAGAGGAGGAGGAGGAGGAGGAGGAGGAAAGTATCTTCCTCCAGAATGAGATGTGCTTGCTTCTGCCAGGCACCTAAGGCTACACTGGGAGTCTTGAAATTGTTTACATGGAGTGTGGGGGCCACAAGAGGTTTAGTGAGATAAACCAACAAGAAGAAACCAGAATTCAGGAAAAATAATTCAGGAGCTAGGCTGTGGTGGTACACTTTTGATATCAGCGCTCGGGAGGAAGAGGCTGAAGGATCTCTGAGTTCGAGGCCAGTCTGGTTTATAGATCTAGTTCCAGAGCAGCCAGGGCTACACAGAGAATCCCTGTCTCAAAAAACAAAACAAAACAAAAAAATCCAGGGAGATGTTCTTACTCTTCCTATTTCCGTTCTTTTCCTAACTGAAGCCAATGCAACTTCCGTAACTTCCCCTCTGGCTCCCCCTCACAAAGGCTTCCAGTCCCTTCTGTCACTTAATGCCATTGCTCCTCAGGCATTCATGAGCCATCTGCCCTGTAGCTGGGTTTTTATTCTCTTTCTCTTTTAAATGTAGACTTCTGTCAGATGGGCAGATGTTTTCTGAAAAGGCTTCACCTTCCTGGATTCTTGATTTCTAGTTTATGGCCTCTAAAGATGCCCTCAACATTGTAACCAGTTCAAGAGCTGCACCAAACAGTGTTATTGTGGCATCTCGATGATTCTATGGCTAAACACAGATGTCCAAGCCTCCTACTGTCACTAGGCAGTATGTATCTAGTTTCAACAGTATGAACTCAGATCCTACTGTGAAATGATTTTCCTAATTATTTTCCTCAATTTTTTTCCTAAAAAACCCAAATCTCCTTACCTACTGTTTAATGACACCATGAGCTGAATATTTAGCTTTCTATCTAATTGTAACTGGTCCGGTTTAAAATGCAAGTCCTAGTCTCAGGTTAATTTCTTTCTGTCCCATCAGCCCCATCTCACGGACTTTGCAGTGAAATGGGTAGACTCAAGCCTTTCAGCTCTCCACTCTGTCTTTTCTCTGCCAGTCTCCATGGAGAGCCTTCCTGGTGCCCCCAAGGGTCACAGAGATCCTGGTTATCAATGTCCCGTGTTTCTCTCCATCTCACTCTGTGGACCATGTTTACTCATTGGTAAGGAGACGCCATAACTTTCTGCTCCAAGAAGCAAGCTCACAAACCCCAGATGTAGCTGACAGACATTCCAGGAACTTTTCCATATTTGTTTATTTATTTATTTGGCAGCAGAGGGAAGGAAGGGCAAAGGGTCCAACAGCTCAATAAGAATCCAGCCAAGGAAGGGGGCGGTCAACATCCCTTTACAGAAACCCATGGTCATGACCAGTGTTTCTGCTGGAGCTCTCCTCACTTTGTTTAGTGGAAGAAATACTTGGATCCTGGAAGCGATATTTAAATAAGCAGGTACAGTAACAGCAAAGGCTTAAATGCCTTTTTTGGCTTGTTTTTTTTTTCTTCTCCAACTAAAGCCCTGCTGTGGAAACTTGCGCCCCCTTGCTACAGGGGTGTTGTGAGGTGGGGCTTGGGTCATGAGGGGGAGCCATGGAATGGGTTGTATTATTTAGTGTGTGAGTTTTACTTCCTGACATACCTACTTACTTTTTCACATTTCCTTTATGATCTGAAACATTAGGAGACTGTTTTCAAAAGCTGCCCAGATGCTAGCACCATGCACCCAGACTCCAGACTCCATCCATGAGTTAGAAAACCCCTTTTTTCTTTATAACTTATCCAATCTCACCTATCCAGCGTAGCGACAGAATCCAGACCGACGGCGACTCTGAAGAGTACCTTGTTCTTAGTCCTGAACTCACCTTCTTCTCATCACTTCGTTTACACGTTAGCAGAAAGGTAGAAAAATTTCAGGTGGTATTAATAGCTAACAGATGCTATCGATGATAAACTCAACCTGTGTTTCCATTTATTATGAATTCTCAGGAACAACAGCACTCCAAGGACATATGTCTGAGGAACAGAGAGGACAGGATTCTATAGAAGATATTGAATGAAAGATACTTCCCCTTCTGGAAAGTGCTGTCTTGGGAACAGAGAAATAGGCTAAGGATTGCATCCCAACTTTTATATAAAGATAATGCTGTTATTCCTTCCTCCATGAAACTCCCCCAGGGCTTATAGAGAAGGCAGCCATAGTTGTTCCTTCATCCATCACTCAGGGACAAGGCACGGTGCCCATTCAAATGTCTTGGTCCTTTCTCTAAAACTGGCTCATTGTCTTGGATTCAATGACAACATGTCTAGTTTTCATTTTCATCTCAAATTTTGTCTCACTCTAAAACATTTTTGGGTAGAAAGGTTTAAGAATAAACTTTAGAATACAATTAGTGGGTAGTGTGCTGTATTTTCACTTTAAATGAATGAACTGTCCTTCATTCAAATTAGCATTTCTTCTCACAGAAGAAAAAAAACATCCAGCAAGGAAAATTGTGGAGAGATGAATTAATGTGACATTTAGAGCAAGATTTTAATGACACAAAGGGCAAGAACATCAGAACTTTCCCTTTTTTTTCTTCCTTTTACAATTACAACTTGACATATTTCAGGATGTTGTTACTAAAATGAACCTTTTACGCAGAAAGTGGAAAACGCACCACATGAAAAGAAAAGGTGCCACAGAGAAGTCGCATTGGTCAGGGTGGTCACAACCAAGACCGACTTAAACATTATCTTTCCTAGACTTGGCAGGAAGACGCCCAGTCCTTTCCTCGGAAGGTGAGTCTGAAAAGGAGCTTGGACAACAGTTAATCCATATGAGCATCCAGATGAGGCCCAAAGAGGCTGGCGGTCAGCTAAGGTCACACAGGCAGCTCACAGCCCTAAACTCGCCCTGCTAAATCACACTGCTAATAGAGAAAATGGAAATACTGTAAAATATTCACAGGCAACATCAAGCCTGGAGAAGAAAACTTGTGGCCTATGAGAGACATAGAAACGCACGTGGGAAAACCATGTGGAGTTAAGTTTTAAAAAATGCACGCGTATACGGGGAGTATTTTCTGAAAATTATTGGCACAATAAGAAAACCTCTAAAGGAGAGCCAGGTGAGTGTAATTTTGGTGAATTCCACTCCTCTTTGATTAGCGCAATCTCTACTCTTGGGGGAGAGAGAGAGAGAGAGAGAGAGAGAGAGAGAGAGAGAGAGAGAGAGAGAGAGAGAGAGAGAGAGAGAGAGCGCTGAGAGGAATGACGTAAAGCAACAGAGAGGAGGAGGCAAGGGACTTTCGATTCATTATAAGAAGTTTTCAAAGGTCACAGTTATCCAAAGATGGGATGAGGGATGAGGACATTCATCACTGGAGGTTATTAAAGCAGAAGCTGGGAAAACTTGGCAGGACTTCTATGGCTTTCAAATGCAGGCACGTTGCAGAGACAACCTGGGAAGATGCTGGAAACAGAAATTTCTGAGTTCAAACCCAAGAGGGCACCCTGGGACTGTATTTTTAGGAAGCCACAGCAGTGATTCTCCTGCTCAGGGAAATGCATCGGACACCTTTATAAGAGGGTTGCAACGTAAGACTCTGTAATTGCCTTCACAAGGCAATGGGAGTCATTTGCAATGGTGGTAAGGAATCCAGATTCTGGTTCGGGCCCTGTATCTGTGACCTCTGTGATCTTTCTCTGTGATTTTTTTTTTTAAAAAACACATTGCATCATATCATTGGGTCTCAGGTTTCCTGTCTGTATAAACAAGTGAGGTTAGATGTCTCTTTGGGCTCCTACATGCTAGGAGTTGGGTTTCTGAGGGTAGCCTGGAGGAAATTCATCTTCAAAGTTCCTGGAAAATTCTTCAGGACGTTTGGGTGATGGAGAATTCTTCAGGACGTTTGGGTGATGGAGAATTATCTTGGAATGGCTGTCAGAGACAGCTGGGCAAGGCTGGGTGATATGGCAGCTTTCATGGAGATGGCAGGCATCCTGCACAGGATCCGCCTGTCTCCCACTGGTCAGGTGGGGAGGAGTTAGGGTTGGAAGCTGGGAACACAGGAGTGTCACCACTAGCTTTAATTATCTTTGTGACCAGTTACTGTTCAGGAAAGGAGATCTAGGGCGGCTCATCTGCTGTCCGGAAAGGAGCATGTTAGAATGATCACGAAGTGACCTTTCTGAGGACACCTTGCTCAGAATGCACACCTCTGGCTGGGGAACTGGCATGGTGTAGCTCTGTGCTTCTTACAGATGGGCCTTGCCAAGCCAATGGGCCCCAGAGATGATGTAATATTGGGTTCCGCTTTGTCCTTGACATTGTTCTTCCCTTTCTAGTTTCCCATCTATTTTCCTGCAGGAATATTGATTTGATAAGTCTAACCCTTGAAGATCCTCATTTCTCACTGTTAAAAAGTGGGGAGATATTCGAATGGTTTGCCCTTTATCTTCTCTTCCTAAATACACCCATCTTTTATTCCTGTGCATTTCCTTTGGGGCCTTCCCGACACCTACCTCTCTAGACACAGGTGGGGCACCAGACATTCCTCTCTCATCCTTACCCAAGGAGTGTCTAGGAACTCACCTATGCATTCTTAATGGGAGGAATGAAAGCACTGTCCTTGAAATGTCCAAAAAGAAATTCTATACCCCGAATCACAGGAGATGTAGGTGAGCAGGCTACCTCCTGACTAGGTAGAGCAGGTATCCCTGACTAGGTAGAGCAGGCTGTCCCTGACTAGGTAGAGCAGGCTGTCCTCTGACTAGGTAGAGCAGGCTGTCCCCTGACTAGGTAGAGCAGGCTGTCCCCCGACTATGTAGGGGCTGTCTTACAGGTGAACAGGTGGAGGTTGTAGTGCCTGTCAAATCTTTGGACACCATGACTCCTCCATTTATACTTTCTCTATAAACTGTCTCCAGCTCTCCAGATCTTCAATCCTTTATTTCAAACAGTGCCCTAGACAGGACTGTCCGAGGCCCTCTTTAACCTCAAATCTAGACTGCCCAACCCTACTCTTGGATCTACTTTCACACACTCACAGCTTCCTGAAGTCTACACACTGTGCTAGGGAGCCTCCTTTACCTAATGCAGGTTAGAACTCTCAGCTCCCTGAAGTCTACACACTGTGCTAGGGAGCCTCCTTTACCTAATGCAGGTTAGAACTCTCAGCTCCCTGAAGTCTACACACTGTGCTAGGGAGCCTCCTTTACCTAATGCAGGTTAGAACTCTCAGCTCCCTGAAGTCTACACACTGTGCTAGGGAGCCTCCTTTACCTAATGCAGGTTAGAACTCTCAGCTCCCTGAAGTCTACACACTGTGCTAAGGAGCCTCCTTTACCTAATGCAGGTTAGAACGATAAAATGTATCTTAGTTTTTGTTCCATGCATTTACTTCCTTGAGGTAAATACTTAATAATGAAGCATCCAATGAAGCAGACGCTTAAGTTTCACACAGAGGGAGGGGCTGTAGTTTCACACAGAGGGAGGGGCTGTAGTTTCACACAGAGGGAGGGGCTGTAGTTTCCATTCACTTAATCCAAACAGGTGCTTCCCGGGCAAGGTCTACACCGGTCCTGAAGGAATTCACCAGATAAACTTAATTTCTAAGACTGAAGGTCACAAAACACTTGTTTTCTCTGATGTCACCCCACCAGCTCCTAGGAAAGGATATACTAGCAAGGCTCTAAACAAACAGACCACAAGCCTGCTTACAGCAGGGCCTATCTCAAAGACCAAGCATCTATTCACATGATCGTGACTGTCGCGCAATATGTATGGATGCATTTGATGCCACTGGTGAATTCTAGAAAGCTTTATTTTTATTATCTGCTTTGTTCATAAATATGCCTTCTTCCCCATTCCTCCCTAACTCCTTTCTAATTACTATTTTTTTTAAATCAATATTCCCAGGTTGGTATTTTTTTTTAATCTCTAAACTACTTTGGTTTTGATTTTAAAAAACACAGATGCTCTTTGTTTTATAAAGGGTTTATATCCTGATAAAATAAGTAACTAACGTATTCATTGTAAGTTGAATGGATTGTTAAGTTCATGGCACACTTAGTACGTCTTGACTGGTTAGTTTTTGTCGACTTGACCCAAGCTACAGTCTCGTGGGAAGAAATCTTAACTGTGAAAATGTCTTCATCAGACTGGCCCTCAGGCAAGTCTGTGGGGCACTCTCGTGGTTGATTAATGCAGAGGGAGGGCTCAGTCTATTGTGAGGGGTACAACCCTGGGCATGCGATCCTGTGCTGCAGGAAAAAACCAAGCTATGTAAGCCATGGTGATCAAGCCTCTAAGCAGGTTCCTCCCTACTTTCTGCTCCAGCTCCCACCTCCAGGTTCCTACTCAGTGCTGGGCCTGACTTTCCTCAGTGACGGACAAGAACATGGGCGTTGAAGCCAAATAAACCCTTCCCTTTCCAAGTTACGTTTGGTCATGGTGTTTATCACAGCTGGAGAAAATCAAACTAAAACTTAGCGGATATCCAACTAATAATGAAATGAGCGAGTGGGCAAACAAATTGGGAAAATAACAGAATGGAACTTTTAACTATAAAAAGTAATGAAAATTATTCACTTGGCTAGACAGAGAGAAATTAGTTTTCAGAGAACAATACAGTATCAGCAGATAGAGGACTTCCATAGTTCGCCTTAGGAAACTTGCATAAATTTGGTGTCTAAACTATCAACAAAGGTAAGAAAAACAACAGACCAATCTGCTCATAGACTTAACAATTGTGAGTCAGGTACGGTGGCACACAAGTGTAATCCAGTACTTGGAAGGCTGAGGCAAGGTTATGGGTTCAAGGCATCCTGGACTACATAACAAGTTCAAGGACAGCTTGATCTAAAAGGGGAAGTCCTAGCACAAAACAAATTCTGAATATACTATTAAACAAAATATACTATTAAATAAATATACTATTAAACAAAATCTGACAGAGTAAGATTTAAAAACAATAATAACAACAACAACAAACTCAAGGAAACCAGTGCTGAGACCAGTCTAGGTTATTGCATGTGCTACTGGTTCACTCTATTGCTTAATTTGTCCGATAAATGACATCTGGATTGTTTCTAGGATGAGGAGATTGTGAATAAAGCCACTACAAATCTTCGCATATAAATTTTGTGAAGATGTCTCTTGGGTAAATACCTAGGAGGGGTAAGCAATGCCGGCCTTTCTAAGAAACTGCCAACCTCTTTCTCAGAGCAGCCCCACCATTTTGCACTCCCACCAGCAACAAGAAAAAGTTCCAGCTCTATCACGCCATCCCAGTACTGGCTCCAACAGGATATTTTTAGCCATTATGGCATTTAACAGATACCAAGTTCTGATGGTCCCTGAATTTTGGAAAGCAAATAGCCAAATTTTGGAAAAACTTCTGCCTAGATTCATTTACTTGTTTGTTTGGGTAGCAAGGAATACACACCTCTGTAAGAAAGCTGAAGGAAAATGACTTATTCAATCGAAATAGAGGGGGAGCAGGGAGGGTAATTCAATTATTAGTACATAATAATAAATACTATAAATATCAATGTAAATAATATTATTTATAAATATAAATGAAATTAATTATAAGCATAATGTAAATAATAAAAAATAAGGGGACTCTAAGATATTGGTATTATTTATATGGCAAAAAGCTATGTGATTATAATTATTATTGGAACTATAGCCATGAGTCTAATATATTTCACAAACAAAAATTTTAAAAGGGGGCTGGAGAGACAATTCAGCAGTTGAAAATACATGAAGCTTTTGCTGAAGACCTGAGTTCACTTCTCAGCACCCATACTGGGAAGCTCTCAACCAGGTGCACTGGGGTCTAAGAAGACTTCCACCCAGATGTGTATGCATATGTGTTAACTCATACAGTTAAATTTAAAAAAAAATCCTAATTTTTAAAGAAATAAACTTGACTATATTGAACAAAAAAAAAGCAACAGAATGCAGAGCAGTATTTTGAAATTTCTTTTAGAAAAGGAGTTTGAGCACAATGAATTAAAAACTTAGTAAGAGCATTTTATAGAACTTGAGCATAAGAATTTCTTTAAACACATTTAAATGGAGCTAGGCGTGGTGGTATACACCTATTATCCCAGCACTGGGAAGTTGAGGCAGGAAGATCATAGGTTCAATGCCAGCTTGAGTTACAGAGTAAGATCATATCCCAAAAGAAACAAGCAAACAAACAACCCCAAACAAAATGAGACCTGCTTAATTTTTTTGTTTCTGATTTATTGTTCGAGACAGAGTTTCTCTGTGTAGCTTTGGAGCCTGTCCTTGAGCTCACTTTGTAGACCAGGTTGGCCTTGCACTCACAGAGACCCACCTGCCTCTGCCTCCTGAGTGCTGGAATTAAAGGCGTGCACCACCACTGGCCTGAAAACTGCTTATTTTTTAAGAGCATTTACACATTTGTTCATCGCCACAGGCCACATTGCTAATCTGCCAGCTCCTGCATTCCCAGAGGCAATGGCTACACGCATTTGAAAGGTTCCTCACTCTAGGGCGGTTCTTGATGAAAGCCAAAAGTAGGGCGGCCTTTGAGTCAAGTCCCTCACAGAAGCATGACTCACCCCTAGACACCTCCACACCACTCTGGCTGTCCCCGACGCCTTGTGGGGATGCCTTACCTGTGACGACACTGGGGATTTTGGAGAGAAAGCTCTTAACTGTTCTGATGGGCACGCCCCCTGTCTTGTCATCTTGCATCTTCGTAATGATGTCCTCGATCTGAAAGAGGTTGAAGAAAAGAGGGGTTAGTGGTTCTTTTGCACAGTAATGAAAAAATGCAAGCCTTGATTAAGTAGTCCTGGTGTGTATAACATGAATGCTAGCAGCAGGAATTAGGGGGAACCCCACCCAGGCAGGACACAGTACCAGTGTTCGCTGGGTAGGGGGAGGTCACAGCATGTTCTATAGGAACAACTGGCTAGCGCACCCAGGGAAGAGCAAGTGCATTGGGGTTCATGATGGGGTCCAAAATGAACATCAGTACGGGTGTGATGAGATTTCTCCTCGTATTCAAATTAAGCTTTTATCATAAGAAACTGCCATATTTGATTCTTCCAAGATGACAGTTTCCTAAGGTTTCTCTTAAAATGCTAACATAAGCTAATCATTAGGAAGTCCAGGCAGGACCTCTGGGTAAAGACCACAGTGGACAGCAGCAGTCTTATTGGTGCAAACAGGACAGGGAAGAGATTGGTGAAGGGGGACACAAGTTTGTAAACATGAGTTCACAAACCAAGCGTATATCCCTGGACAGCATGTTCAGAATAGTATATAGGAGCGTTTCTAACAAGGATGTGGATCTTTTTGTTTGGGAAGCTGTAGCAACTAGAGAAGGGAGGGGATCGTAAGTAGGATCAACATAGTTTGGTTCTGTAACCAACAGAAATATCTTTGAACTGTTGGAATGAATTCTCTGAGCAAGGCCTTAGTGGAATCACATAATTTTAAAGAGAGAAACTTAAGCAATTGCTTGATTTCTTCTAGACTGATATGTTATGATTGTATTTCAGGAGTAACTGATTTTCTTAATGACACAGGGCTAATAATAGTTATGTTGTTAGATACGAAGTTAGGACATGCTCTAAGATCATTGCCACCTTTAAGAACAGTGAGACTGCCCACCAGGCACTCAACATACATGATATTCAACATTCAGCATACACAGAGTGCACTTGCTCACAAATCTTTGATTAGAGCTAGACATGAGACACCGCCTAACCCAGGATCCAGGGCACCATATCTTCTGGCTGTCAGGAGAGGGAAACTGGACATCTGTAATCAACACCGATGGCTATGACAGACATAAAGAATTGCCACAACCATCACCAGGTCCCACAGATGCCCAGTGGCAGAGCCTCATTAGAATCTAGTTATAGACTCCAGGGATCAGGTTTTTAACCCTGCATTATTCTATTTTCCAACAGGATCCTCAGAAAACCAGCCAAGTGTGGATGCCATTCTCCCCTGGAAATGCCTTGTTTTTCCTGCAAAAGTACCAAGAAAGGGGGCAAGGGATTCAGCCCTGAGGCAGAATATTTGTGTAGAATGTAAACGGTCCTGCAACCCATCCCAAGCACTACTAAGTAAACAAAGAAGAGACTGTGAAAGACTAAGGACCCAGCCCCTCTGATGACAAAGAGCACCTCATAGGCAGGGGAGTCATTCCCTGCAGCCTGGCAACCTGTGTTCGGCTAATTACAGTCTATGAAGGAATTTAATCCACAGTCCCGTTATCCATCTCAGCTACTGCTGGCTTTTCAGCTAAATTCAACCAGACAACCACCCTGAGTATTACTCATCAATGGCCAAGGAAAGTTACTGCTAAAAAAAATATGGTCACATTTAAAAAGTAATCCATGCCTTTGATCTAGTGTGCTGTTTGGAAGCAGAAGCCTCAGTTACATCGATGGTTGCAATGAGAAAGCCAGCACAGTCTTTGAGGATTGGCAGGAAGCCAGTAATTCAATTCCGTTAGACATCCGAGTAGGCATTAGATGGTAATAATATTCAGTCTCTGCTACTGTGGGCCAGAAGGGAAGAACTGGCTACCCAGAGGAATTTTGTCTGGCTCCTTTCTCCTCTGCCCTCTTGCTTCCCCATGTGATGAAGTCCCAGAAAGGCATATTTACTAAAGAGGAAGATATATATCTCGTTATGTTGGTTCACAATATGTCTAGCAGTGTATTGCTCATCAGAGGTAATAGCCAGATCAAAAGGCCAATCTTCCTGGGTGTGGCTGCATGTGCCTGTCATCACAGCACTAGAGAAGAAGAGACAAGAGCATCCTGAGTTCAAGGCCAGCCAGGCTACAGAGGGAGACAACAAACAAACAAAAACAAAAGCATAGCAAAAAGGACTGCTGATTCCTCACTGGGATTACATTATTATAAAGGGGATTACATTCTGAGCAGTCTACAGCATCGGATGTATGGAGAAAGAATTCTGCAGTGTCCCATGTCTGGCTCTACAGTGGTATTGATACACATTGTAGTCCCTGCCCTGACCTCATGGTCGACAGGGTCCCTACCCACTGACCTTTGATTATGGGACTCCCTGGCTGCTGTCCCCAAATACAGTGTGAGCACGGGCTTACCATGCATCTATGTCTGCATGGCTGTGCTTACCAGCTTTGCTGGCCTCAGACAGTTGATGTCCCAAGGAAGGTGTGAGACTTCTTCAGTGAATAGGACCAAACCCTGCACATCTTAGTGCAGCCCTAGCTTCCCTGCTCACTCAGAAGCAAGAAGCCAATGTTTCTATGCTGCTGACTCAATGGATGTTTAAAGACAAAAGGCACTTTTCAAAAATTGCCAAAGCCAGAACGGATGGATATTTGGCAGGTGATCAGGATGGATGTATCTTAGATTTAGTTGGTGCCCTTGGAACCAACCCCTTTTAAGAATGTAGAAACTTAATATATAGTATTTACCATCTCCTTTACAACTCTTACAGGCTGTCCTGGTGTAGGTTGCCTATCCCACTGTCGTGTTAGACAAGTGGTTGGTAGCTTTGCTTGATGCTGGAGCGTCACCCGCTACAGCAGTCTCTCTGAAGTTCCTTGGCATGGGTTTTGGAGAAGTACCAAGAAGGCCTCAGGAGCTTATAAGAACACTAATGGGCATTTTCAAACATCTGCTTCACGATTATCTGCCTTAGGTATCTTCCATAGATGTCTAATTTGTTCCACAGGTTTCAAAGTTCTTTATCAAAGAAGTTAACATGAGGTCCAGAAGGTCTCAGAGCTACTAAGTGAGAAATTTGGGATTCCTACCCGAGTCTGCCTGGATCCAGTATATCACCAGGGTCTATAAAACAGAAAGCTCACCACCCTTTTGGGTCATCAGAAAACCTTAGCTAGCACCCTCCTTCATCGCCCTGGGGATGAGGAGACAGGAACGGACTGACTTCTATTTTCCTGACTGTTCGGTTGCATCTCAGTCTGACACCTTTTGTTCACAGGGAATAACATAGTAAGCTCCCTGACATCCTTTGATATGAAGACTCGTGTCTTAGGGAGTGTGTTTGGAGCTGCGTGTTCCTGTGCCAATCAAGGAGCAGGTGGCCCCTATCTGACAGCCAGGGGAAGCAGAGAAACCAGCTTGGCTGGTTCTGCCTGGGTGAGCCCCAGTCATAAGGGCACTTTAACCAAGGAGCTCAGCACCCAGCTCAGATAAACAGGTACAAGACTGTCCCAAACATCAGAAGTACAGCAGCCGTTGCACTAGCCAGTGGCCTTTCATTCACAGAAGCAATAGACAATTCACTGAATTAGTTCTGAGTAGAGGGAAGAAGAGCGATGGTCTCTTAGACATGGAAGCCACAGTGGGACCACAACACTGGACTAAGATCTAGAGAGAACGGCGGCCTCTGCGTGACTCCACACCTCTGGACATCACTATCCCGTCTCTACAGTTATATGTGGGTTTACTAAGTGGATAATCTGGTTTGAGAATAGGAGGGCCTGCTCTGACCTTCCCAGGGCTAAACTGTGTCTGAGGAACGGCAACATCACAGATTGGAGTTGGAGTTGGGTAGGGCTGGGGAGTCCTGATTTTTTTTTTACAGACTACATCAGGCAGATGACATTAGAAACCAGACACAGATGCAGCACCCAAGAGGCCCTGGCACTGGCCCTTCTTGGTCAGCCCAGGCCTGCTCGCCTCTGCTTTCTGGATGACAGTCCTGTCAGAAATGACAAAGGGGCCATATTAGTACTGTTTGTGCAATTTAATGATCCAATGAACTAATTTATTTATCTCATGCATTGTTTCCTCAGCGGAGAATTAAAAAAAATGTCAAGTATGGGGAAATTATAGTGCAATTATTGAAAAAAAAAATGCCTACAACTCCAGGGCAGGAAGTTATAAACATATAAAAGTTATAAACATATAAATAAGCTGATGCCCTATGCCTCTGGCATGGAGGTCTTTTCATCTAAATGTTTCACCTTGACTTTGAAATTTCTACTGTGGCTCTTGCATTTAATGAAAGACCTAGTCTTTCCTTGTGTTTGTGAATGAATGGAATTGATTAGAGGCAGAAATCTGAGCTGGCTGATGACAATCACAATTCACCATATGAAATGTATCTGCTCCACTGAATGTGACCTAGCCCATCTGGCTCCCAAAGATCGGGACATATATATCATATTTATTCAACCTTAAATGTATTAAGGTTTGCTTAGTTACTTTTAATACCATGCCCCTAGTGAGTTTCTACAGTTAAAGAGGCAGGTAGATGGGCTGGGGAGACAGTTCAGGGGTTAAAGTGCTCTCTGAACAAGCCTAGTACCCAAGTTTGAACTCTTAGAACTTACATAGAGCTGGGATAGCAGTGTGCATCTGTAACCCTAGTGCTCTTACAATGAGGTGCAAGGCAAAGATGCAAGAATCCCCAGGTAGAAGAATGGGCTAGTTACTCACACATACAGCAGTCAACAGTCATGGAGACCACATCTCACACAAGGTAGAAGGTGAGAACTAATGCCCAAGATGGTCCTCTTACCTCCGCATGTGCACCGTGGCACATACACACCTGGACCCACACACATGAATGCTCATCTTCACATGCATCCATCTACACACATACACACATACACAGCACACCAAAAGCAGGAAGAGAATTCCTTCTTGGTCATAATGGATGAATACAATTCGTGACTCGGGGATCCAGGCTTGTGGTTAAGGATGTCTTGGAGACAGTTGGCCAAAGAAGTGAACCACTAACAACACTAAGGGATTCGACTTCAGGAGGCTCTTAGCGTGGATTCCAGCACAACTCACCACCATTTTTTTTTCTCCATCCCAGTTCAAGGTTTGAAGCTATCTTGGGATTCCATCTTCTAGCTATTATGATGCTTGCTAGACAGTTTTGAGGGAAACCAACTGTTTGAATCACTGTGTTGGTAATGGCGATAACAGCAGCCTGCAAGCTTTCTCCCTTAGGAGCAGCTTGTGTGGATAGCAGCTGACATTGCTACGGAGAGGCTTCCCATTTCTGCTAATGGTGAGACAAAACATGGAGAGTTCGCATTTGGTCCTCTAGCAAGGAAAAGCACGTTCCTTTCTAGAAGACCCCAATGCCTTCTCAAGTCTCAGGCCAGAAGGGAATCACACAGCTACTTGGAGCCTCAGAGGAGGGTCGGGGCAGGGGGAAGGTGCTTGGCATCTCCAGCCCCTATATTACATGGAGGCAGGGGAGGAGGATGGAAATGGGATTGGGCTAGTCAACTAGCACTATTTGCTCCGTAGACTCCCAGGGTTACAGACATTTATAAAAGGACAGGCAGGCCCTGGTTCCTCTGCTTTCTACACTGTAACCTGTATAATAGTCTTAAGAGGGGAAATGTGTGCATTTAACAGCGTTGCTTAAAATCTACCTATGGTGCCCTAGAGTATTTTGTCATAAGCTCTGTAAGACCCCTGTCTTTTTATATTTTCAGTTATCATGTCCATTTGTTTCCCATTAGACTGTTTTGCTCACCACTGAGTCCTCATTAATATTAAGTGTTCAGCAAATATTTATTGGCTGGTTGCAGCAATAAACAGATGAATGAATGAGTTCTATACTCGTAAAGGAATTTGCCTCCAATGCCAGCACTGAACGGTGCTCAGCACATTACAAGAGCCTTGAGGGTACTGTAATCTCACCCACTCAACTTCAGACTAAAGTAAATTTGGTATTTACATTTAAGGGCATCTTGCTTTGAGACTGGGTTCCATAAAAAGTCATTTTGAGATTTCATAAATTTTAGAAACTACGTTCAAAGAAAACCTCCAGAAGCACCTAAGTACCAGATGAGACTGGAGTTGGATTCCCAAGGATCAGACCTGGCATGATCTGGGCTGTGCCAGGCAGATGGATGAAAATCTCTGATTGCTTTGGGTTTTGATATTACCACAGGTAGTGTTTCATAAGTTACTTTCATGGGATGATGTGGGATTCCCCTCTGTATGCTGTGAATATGCCTTATTACCATTGGTTAATAAAGAATCTGCTTTGGTCTATGGCAGGGCAGAATATAGCCAGGTTGGAAGACATATATAGAGAGAGTAGGCAGAGTCAAGGAGATGCCATGTAGCTGCTGAAGGAGAAGGATGCTGGAACCTTACCAGTAGGTAACAGCCTAGGGGTGATACACAGATTAATAGAAATGGGTTAATTTAAGAAGTAAGAGCTAGCTAGGAATATACCTAAGCTATTGACCAAACAGTGTTGTAATTAACAAAGTTTCTGTGTGATAATTTGGGTCTGGGTGGCCGGGAAAACGAGCAGTCTCCAAATACAGGAACATTTAACTAAAGAGAAACCCAGAAAGAATTGCAGTGACTGAATAGCTTCATGGCACTTCAGGGAATACATCTTTGCCTTGAGTGTCGTAAGAGGGCTGAACTGGAGGCAGCCTGGTCATTTTTGTATAGGATTCTGTTGTTCTGAAAAACAAGAGGGCTGATCTCTTGGGAGGGCTGTGGACTTCAAGGACTGGAATGTCTGAATGCAAAAAGGCCAGCTGCAATGGATGGAGAGCAAGGACTCTGGCCAGAGAAACATTCCAGCACTGCTGAAGACATCAATTCCTCATTATAATTTCCTCAAATGACCCTGATTTGTGTGTTGTCTGCATCTTGACATCTTTACTAAACAACAGACCAGTACTGGAGTGTGTGTGTGTGTGTGTGTGTGTGTGTGTGTGTGTGTGTGTATGTGTATGTCCAGGGAAAATAGCTCAAGGACACATGAGACTCTCAATTAGTGAGGTTAGTAGTAGAAAAGCCAGGTGCCCTTGCTCCATAGTAGGTCTCCACCCCAGTGGATAAGTGCATTTCTGGGGGGAGCTGGGATACACCCAAGTGTTTAGTGGCATGGAAGAAGGTACAGAAAGTGGACCCATATCCTGTGCATGATAGCTTAATATACGGTATGAAAATAGAAAAATGCCCTTCTCCAATAAACGTGCATGGCCTGATCCCTGGACCTTAAGAGTATGCTACCTTATATGGTACCAGGGTCATATAATAAAGGTTAGGGGCTTTGAGGTGGGGGAGTGTCCTGGATTTTTCAGGTGTGCCCCATTTGTTCACAATTCCATTGGCTAGAGAGAGATGCAAGAGTAGAAAAGGGTCAGAGACACAGGGTTTCCCACTTTCAAACATGAGGGAAGGAACTAGAAGCCAAGGAATGTGGGAAGCCTTTAGAAGGAGGACACAAATTCTCTCCTGGGACCCACACAAAGAAATAATACCCTTGCTAGCATGTTGATTTTTGCCCAGAGAAACCTAGTTCAAATGCCCGATATTTGGAACTCTGAGAGGATAAATTTTATTTTTCAATTAAGTCACTCAGTTTGACATTTATTATGAACATAATTAAAAACAAATACACAAGGTGCAGCCCCTCCCCCACTAGTAAACATTTGATATTCTGTATTGTTCCCGAAATCAAGTTGGTACACCTCTTGGCAGGAAGTGGGAGACCTTCCTACACTGCTTTCTGTCATTTTGAGCTCTTCAACGAATAAAACCCAACAGTCAGCCAGCACTTGAGGCAGCCCACTTAGGGAAGATGGTGGGAGGATGGTGGGAACGCATCCATTTATAACTTGACAAGATTTCCTCTATGGCCTTCTTGGTCTCCTTGGACCAGACCGGCCGGAGGGTATTCAGGCGCCTCTGTGACCCATGACCTCCAGCATCCCATCCTACACTGGCAGAGACTAAGATTCTTTCTCATTTCTCGCTGCAGATTTTACATAGCTACATTTTCCAACCTATCACACCAGAGAGAATTGAACATGAAGGTCAATACAGCAACGCAACCCAAATTCTTCAGCGGGCCCCGTGAAGTGCTCCGACTCTGAACGTGAGTGCCTTTCTGTTGAGTTTTTACAGAAACATTGAAGTTTCAACATGTGTTTGCCTCTCCCTTACTGTTGCCCAAAGCGTGGTGGCCCTGTTTTCAAAGAAGAATGAGGCTATCCATCAACTTAGGATATTCCAAGATTTCTCCCTCATTGGGAAGAGCAAGGATAATAAACTGTGATGCCACTGTGATTGCAATGACTCTCTGGACTCAGGGACAGCTCACCCTTCTTGGCTCATTTCCTCCCAGCCCATTTCTCAGCACCTTTCCTTACTCCAGACTCAACAACTGGACAGATGTGGCCACAGCACATTTAAGGGCTACGGCAATTTATACAGATCATCTCCTGGAAAACCTGCCCTGGCTTCCCACAGCTACAGAGGCAATGCCAAGCTTCTGTGGCGGAGTTCAGGGACCTCTATCGTTGGGCATTAAACTGCTTTCCTAGCACCCCTGCCCATGGGCATTCTCAGCCGCAGAAAACCTCCTGTGTTCTTTCTTCCTTCATCCTCTCACAACACGTCCTTCCTTGCAAACTCACCCTGGGCTCTCTGAATACCATAAGTTAGAAGCTCAGTCCCTGGTATGATACTGTGGGCCCTTTAAAAGGTGGGGCTACAGGAGGTAATTAGGTCATTGAGAACAAAAAGAACGGGTTAATACTGTTTTTATGGGATCTCCATTAGTTCCTGCAAGAGTGGGATGATAAAAAAAAAAAAGTAAGTCTGGTGACATAACCTCTCTGGGTCCTGTCTCCCTGTGTGACCCCCTCTCGGTCTCCTACCATCTGTCATGAAGGTCTCACCAGATGCTGGTATTGTGCATGCTCTTGAGTCCCCAAAACAATGAACTAAATCAAGCCATTTTTTTTATGTGTGGTTCAGCCTCATATATTCTGTTATAGGGAAAGAAAACAGACTGATACAATACCTCATGCCTCATGTTCCAGGTTCCACTACACGGCAAGAGAATCAGAGGAGCTTTGTTGCTCCCAGGTAGCACCTTGTGAAAGGGAAGCTCATGCCTTCAGGGAGGGAGGATGCACTTATACAATCCCAGGAAATGATACTTTTAGATTCCAGGCCCTTTTCCTTTTGCAATCATGGATCAAAAGAGAATTTTAATTTTTAATCTCCCAAGAAAACGGAGTTTAATAAAGTATGTATCTGTCTGATTTAATCCTAAAATTAATCTGACTCAGAAGAAGCCTGAACAACTCTAGGATGTGTCTGATGGACTGTAAGCCTCACTCTGAAAATTCAGTGGGATAAACACCAGCATCTGATGATGAACTCTGGGTGGCTCTTGGGAGAGTAGCAGGGTCATTTGCCAATTATTTCTGTTAGTCGCCAATATTAAGTGACTTTTGCAGACTGTTTCCCTGAGCTTTTCTGCAAGAGAAAGGCAAATAAACATGAGGTAAGGCCTGCAGACAGCTAGGCAAGGCCTCGGAGAAGCCCTGGGTACCCAGGCTCCCCTTATGGGGTACATGGCCAGGATCCAGGCTACCTTTAAGGTATTAAGTATTTTCCCAGTCTCTGAAAATTTTCATGTTAGCAGGTATGTCGCTATCTACTCCTCAGCCACCCAGGCGGTGAGGGAGAGAACTGTTACAAACAGAGTTTGGGCTACCTCATCGCTAGATGGTGACAACTTTCTATTCTCTTTCTTCTTGTAGGTTCTGGAGTCTAAGGGACCAAGAGGAGAGAAGGAACCATGAAAGTTCAATAGGCCACCGGACTGGGAATGCTGACCCCAATGGTTTGGAGTGGGTAGGTTTTGCCTTTTGTCTCAGTAGAAAGGCTTTTTACAGAGCCTGGGAATGGATGCTGACTAGGGAAATGAGTGGCATAGGCAAAAGGCAATTCTAGAGCAGAATGGCATTAAAATGGCCACATTTCATTTGTAACTTCTACAAGGGTGCTCCAACTGCTCTCCAGGAACTTCCTGCTGAATTGGCATTCTCACTATGGTTTTGTGAATCTGCATGTTTTATGGGTTGAATCATGCCTTTCGTATATGAATCTGTGTTTGACATTTATCAGTGTGGACTCTCATACAATATAGCTGGCATTATTACAGGAGGGGAAAACTTACGTGAAAAGATGGGCATGAATATGGGAATAATGGTATGAAGACACAAGAAGAAAAAAACCCAAGAAAGGGGGCTTGGGATATGTGTGGTTTATCTCCAACTGCCCCTGGAAGGCTCACATATTGAAGGCTGTGCCTCCAAAGCAATACTCAGAGATAGGGCATTTGGATCATGATTGGGCCACGAAGGCTCTGACCTAATCAATAGATTAAATCAGCTTAGAGGCACTAGGTTATTGGGGCATACCCTGAAGGATCTGTCTTATTCCAAGTGCTGTTTTCTGCCTCTCTGCTTCCTGGCCACTAGGACGCAAGCATCATTCCTCCACCTTACCCTTTCAGCCATGTGTTTTTACCCTGGTCACTGTTTAAAAGCAACGGAGACAGTTGAACATGAACAGAAAGTTCTGGAACAATGAGCCACCGTAAATGTTGATCTTCAGTAGTATGTCACAGTGATAGAGCCAAACCCCGAGAGGGAATTACCCTATCAAGACATGATTTGGGACTTTTAGTCTCCAGAAATACCAGACAATTTCCATTATTGAGGCTGTCAGAGCTTGTGACAGTTATGGAAGCCCTGTGAACAAATATTCTCCTGCAATTGCTTTACAGATCATAGGAATGAATTTTTCCAGTTATTTTTAATACATTCCCCCACTTCTTAACCCTCTTGTCCCTCCTCTCTTAACCCCATTGCTTCTCCCCCCGCCCCCCGCCACACACATGTTCAAAGCCTAATTATTTCTAAATGAGATCATGTTTCATGCGCTGTATTAACTAATTTGAGTTCCTGCACTTTACCCATTTCCTAGGGAATCACGCAGCATACTGCACCACGGCTCTGGCTTTCGGGAAGTTCACTGTGTCTCATGTCAGGGATAAGGGTGAGGACTGGATTCACTGGCCAAAGCAAACCAGGGGATTAGACACTGAAGGCATTCACCTCAAAAATCTCCCATGGTGGTCTGATTACACGTGGTTGGCAATAGGTCCCAAGAACATCACATCTTTTTGTGGAGGAGATTCCCTAGTCTCCTCGTGAGAAGACTTGATGAGCATTGTGTAGAAACAAAACTTGTAGTTTCACACAGACATCCCTCATTTCCCTGAAACCCAAGTGTGTCTGTGAGCCCTGCCCAACCCTCTCCTGCTGCCAGCAAAGTGAGTGATGTCCCCGTGGAGAGAAGAGGGGAGGAGTTAGGGAAGAAGGTAGCGAGCTGTGCCTTGCCTATGACATGGCCCCCACTGCTAGTTTGTCCCAGGAACTTCCCTAGTTGTGGGGCTTCGGTGAGGCAGAGATGAAAGGTGTGGAGCTCTGGGAACCACTGGCTTCACGGCAGGCAGTTTACCCTTGGGGAGAAGTGGGGGGTCAGCGTGAGTATCAAGAGTGATACCTTGGCCTTAGAGCATTGTTTGAGAAGGTTAGTACCATTACAAATAGAGGCAAACTTTCTTAAGATGTCCTTTGGGTCTCCCAGAGCCCTCCTTTCAGATGTCAATAACATGTCATTTTAGGCCACCCCTGGAGCATGCAGAACTCTGGGGAGCAGGGAGGTAGAGGTTTTGGGGGGTAATGATGACATGGAGAAGGACTTAAATAGTCTGTCCTGCTGGTGATGCACATGCAGCTGACAGAGGCGCTTCTGCCATATGTATGGTAACAACTTCTGACAGCTAAAAGCCTTTGACAACAGGTGGGTCATTTGGGGATGAGGAGATGTGATGAGAATGGAAATCTCTGTCTCTGTCTCTGTCTGTGTCTCTGTCTCTCTCTCTCTCTCTCTGTGTGTGTGTGTGTGTGTGTATGCGTGCGTGTGCGTGTATACGTGCACACATGCACATGTGCATGTTACTTTGCATGCCAGAGATGAAACTCAGTTATTAGTTGGAGTGCAGTAGCTTCCCTGGTGAGGACAGAGCAAGAGGCCTTGGGGAAAGAGATGGTAAGTGTGCCGCCTCTCCTAAGGTGTGGGTATGATGGGGGAGGGCCTTCTCCTGCCTTCCTAGCACAGTTGGGTGGCTGGGGTAGGGCCCAGAGCAAAGCATGTCACGGCTTGTAGCTCAGCCCAGCTGTGGAGCAGAAAGTCAACAGACCGGGGTGGGGGGGGTTGATGGAGATGGGTTTAGATTCTGGGATGGACCAGTGGGGGACAGACACTGGTGGAGGCTGTGTCCACAGGACAGAGGGAAGATAGCCAAAGAGCCGAAGAGCTGTGAGCCTTTGTAGAGGCAGGCATGACAAAGACTTTCGCGGGATCTCAGGGACATGCTAGTCCAGTATAATCACATCATGCTTGTCCCCAAGCCCCTGTCCTGCCCTGTGACTCAGATGGGAGTTGCTGACTTGCCAACCATCTGTTCAGAGTCTAAGTGCCAATCAGACAGTTTTGTTTGACTTTATTCAGGTTATAGTTTTTCATGAGTCATCACTGACCGTGCAGAACGGTCAAATTGTTATAGCCCTTTAAGCAGGGTGGGACTGGTGAGATGGGCATCTGGCATAAGACCCACACAGGGTGGACCCCCATGGACCAAGAGGTCTGGCCACTCGCAATGAGACGAAGGGGAAGAAACGGCAATGCTGTCCCCTCAGAGGTATTCTTCACACCTTGGAGAATAGAAGGCGTCACACAGTTGTATAACTGGGGACAAGTACCAAAGGCTTCTGTACCTCGGTTTCTTCCTGCAAATTAGAAGAGGGCCGTGCCTTCTAAGTCCTTTCTACCTCTTAAGTCTCCCTGATTCCCTCCTCCAGAATAAAGCCTGCCTTGTCTCCCCAGGAATACGTGGGATGTCATCAAAGAAGATTTGCTCCTGGTGCTCCTTGTCCCTTTTCACAGCCTCCACTCTTTCTCAGACAGGGCCTGGGGAAGGTAACCTGCTTCGTTTGTGTGGGCAAAGTGGGGGTCTGGTGAGCTGGGCTCTGGCTTCTTTCTTTGAGGAGTCGGTCCTCGCAGAAAGTCTCCCTCATCTTTGTTTTCCAGCATCCGTAGTAATAGGGACCCAGGTCCTGCTCCACAACGAGTGAGGCTGTGGTTACTTGGCAGTGGGCTAGGAAGTTGCCTCTACTCAAGTTCCAAATGGCAACACATGGCAGCAGGGCTCCCTATATCCTCTGCTAGGCCATGGGTGATGTGATGTAGGTGGTATGTAGGCCACGGGTGATGTAGGTGGTATGTTGATCTGCGCTGGTCTCACTTCTCCCGTTCTCTCTTGCATCAGTTCCAAGTTCAGATGGTAACCAGAGGTGTTATTAAATGGGCTTTCTAAAATCCAAGTGACAACCCTTGAGTTCACAGCATGAAGGCAAGCCCTGCACCTGGATTGAAAGATGGCCAATCCTGTCTCTTTTTTTGGCAAAGCTTACAAGACTTGGCAAGGCTCTTCCTGATGCTGCATGCCATCTGGAGCCTGTAGGAGCTTAGCTCAAGTTGTTCTCAAGGAGACCTGGTCCTGGCAACAGCCTACTGTGTCTGTCAGATGGTTTTCTCAGCCAAGGAGGCGCTAAGGAGCTCCCAGCTGCCTCCCAAGTAGCTCAGGCTAAACTGTGTCTAGCCTGATGCAGAGCCAAGAGTCTCTTTGGTTAAATAATTCACTGGGGCTGCAGGGTGTGCAAACACAGCCCTGTCTAACGCAGGCTGACAGGTGATTTCATGCATCATTTAACTCCTTGCAGTAGTGCCCAGGAATGCAAGAGATTAGATAATCAGAATAATTCTACACTGGCAAGCTGCTAGAAATGTTGATGTCTGGGCGTTGGGATAAATAGCTTGATTTTCTTGAGAAACAAGGTGGATTTAAGCTTTGTGATGATTACAACAATACGCCAGGGCAGTTGGTACAGGGAAACATTCCAGGTGGCTCCCACATCCCACCTTGAATTTTCATGACCTATACTTCCAGCCAGGAAACCTTCTCTCTAGGCCCAGGAGAGCCCTGAGTAGACCAGCTACCTTGATGTCATCCCTCTGTGAACTGACATCCCCACCCCTCTGCAAGCTGGGCTCTGCTGAACGTCCTGGCTGGCTTAGGCCAGCCCTGTGTGTGCATGTCAGTGATGGATTAATTAATTGGAGCAGAGGAGGCTCTGCTTCAGGGTGCCCCTCCCCCACTTGGCTCTGGAAAGCACACGGAGGGACCAAAAGTTGCATCTTTTGGGGGGAACACGCACACATCAAAACCCTAAAAATAGCTCAGAAAAATCCCTTGCATGTGTAGATGAGAACTTGAATGGCCCCCGCTATCCCCATCTGGTCAGGCTCCTCTGGCTCTCACGTGCAGCACGTAGGAGAAGGTTTGTAACCCCTCCTGATGAGCATGCAATTATTGAGTTTAGCCTTGGGCCCTGTGGATCTGAAATTAAATACCCTGTCACTAACATAGATTTGAAAATCCCACTTAGCTCAGGGGGTCCATGAAAAGTTAATGTCCTGCAGAGGAATGAAACCCAGAAAGATTCATGGCAAAGTCTTTCATTTTTCAACCTCCCTGCACAAAGTAGGGTGATGGGGCTGAGGCTCCCCATTTCCCCACAGTGAGTGTTGTTACTGTTTGAATGTGCCCTTCAAATCCACATGCTGGAAACTAGGTCCCAGTGTCATGGTACTGGTAGGTGAGGCCTCCTAAAAAAATGATTGTGGGGTCATAAAGATGGAATGAATTTAATGAAAAGATTAATTCATTAATTAATGGATATTATTATTTTTTCTTTTTTTTACATTCATCTTAATACAAACCACAGTTCCCCCACCTTCCCCTTCCTCTCACTTCCCCCTGACTCCTCCCCCCCACTCCCATTAACTCCTCAGAGAGGATGAGGCCTCCTATGGGGGGGGGGGAGTCAAATAGTTCTGGCATTTTGAATTGAAGCAGGACCAAGTCTCCCCCCACCCCACCCCCACATCAAGGCTGAGAAAGTATCCAATCATAGGGAGTGGGCTAATGGATGCCATTATTATGAGAATCAGTTACTATGAGAATAGGTCTTACTAAAACAGGTTGACCCTGTGGTTTTTTTTTTTTTTTCTTGCATTAGCTGGCTTGCTTTTTCACTTTCCCACCACACTACAATGTAGCACAAGGCTCTCACTAGGAGCCAGCACTACCCCCATGCAGTTCCTAGCCTTCAGAACTATGAGCTAAATAGAAAACCTTTGCTTTATAAATCTCCTTGTCTGCGGTGTTTATTCTGTGATAGCCATAGAAAATGGACCCTTAGGACAATTGACCATGCTGTATTACAGAATACCATAGACTGGGAAATACAATAGAGCCTACTTTTTCAGGATTTCAGTATGTACTGAAGACCAGTTGAGACATTCAGCTTTACGGACTGAACAACTATTGGGTTTTTGGACCTTCTCTTGGTAGACAGTCACTGTTAGACTAGCTGGACCACAGCCTGTAAGCCATTCTAGTAAACCGCCTTTCCCTCTCTAATTCATCCTATCATTTCATCCCTCTAGAGAACCCTGACTAATATGGTTGCTTTGGTCATGATGTCTTATCATAGCAAGAGACAAGTAACTAACACAGTGTAAAGAAAGAACCGTCTCAGGGTTTCTGTTGCTGTAAGGAGACACCATGACCATAGCAGCTCTTATAAAGGAAAACATTCAGTTGGGGTTTGCTCACAATTGCAGAGGTTTAGTTTGTTATCATCACCATGTGCACACCGCCATGCTTCCTGCCGTGATGATAAACAAACACCTGAGTGTTCTGGATCCCGATCGGCAGGCAGTGGCCTAAAATTCCCGGAGAAACATCCTTGGTTTCAATAGTCCGATTGTCAGACTGAGGGACTCTATTTAGAGTGTGTCTTCGTTTCTGCCAGGCCAGTCACAGTAGTATTCGCTGTGACTTCATTAGTAATGTCACTCAGTATTTACTATATGCCTGGTCCTGAACCTTTCGGTTCTCTATGAGACAGAGCTACCGTTGGTCCCAACCATTCACCAGGGACTGAGATTTGGCAAGGTTAATCGTCTTAGCTCAAGGTTATTTAGCAAGTATGACTAGCCAGGGCTCAAACCCTGGTCTGCACCTTGCACTACAGCCACTACAAGTGATCGTCTTAATGGCCTCAATGCTCTCATTTTAAAATCGACACTGACCTTACACATAGTCATATTTCAATTCCAGATTAGCATGTCTATTACTACTGATGGCTTCTTAAGAAATGAGAGGTTTTTGATTCGTTTATATTTCTGGCTGTCAGAAAAAAAAAAGATACCCAGTTTGGGGAGATGGCTCCGTAGGTAAGAGTGAGTGCTGTACAAGCACAGGAGCTGGTTTCTAACCCCAGCAACCCACATTACAAAGCCAGGCATGAGTTATGTGCCTGTAATCCCAGGCACATAATTAGGAGGTGGAGACAGCAGATCCTGTGAGCTGGCTGGCCAACCAGCTGGCCGAGTTATAAAGATGAGCTTCAGTGAGAGACCCTGTCTCAAAGCAATAAGGTGGAAAGTCATAGAGAACAAACAAAACAAAAACCAATGTCCTCGTCTGCCTTTTACACACACATGTACCCATGTGTGCATAGCCACTCCACTACCCGCATCGTCAGCACCCCCTCCAAACTACAAAATGCCAGTAGTCTACTCAACTATATCAAGCGACTCTTACTTTACTTGTGGACAGGGAACTAGCAGCAGGGAGCCTATGGCCAAAACAAGTGTTAAAGAATGCCACCAGCCACCCAGACTTGCTATTTTAGTGTTCCTCTAAACAGATGTCCCTTCTGCTGCCCTGTGGTGGCTTGCTTTGTGTGGAGAAACAAAGACAGTATGACCGAAAAAGAGGAATAGCAAAAGGATAAAGGACCTAGAGGCTTTTTCCTGTCCCCAGGGATCTTGCCTGTTTCATGGAACAGATGGGCATCTCAGGGCTATGCCCTTCATGCCACAGGGAAAGCCTGGGGATTTGAGGTCTCTGGCCTCTCTACAGGAAGCAGACAAGGCAGAAGGGTTTGTGCCAAGGACTGGGTTAGCCAGTGTGCAGGGTCTCCCATGCTGCCTGAACGGCTCGCCCTTATGAGCAAGAATGAGTGGCCTTTCTTCCTACCCAGCCGTGTGTCTGCGCTCCTATTCTAATTATCTCACCTCTAATTATCTCACCTCTGAAGTCTCGGTTCTTCATCTTGGCAAGATGAGCTAATCAGGCGCACTACGGATAGGTGAGAATTTAGTGTTTTTGGGACTTATCAAATCTACCTGGCTCCTTGTGCTTACACACGGACGTTATGTTCAGTAATCTCCCAATGTCAGAACTCTTACTTACCTTGGGTATACCCAACGTTCTCACTAAAATGAAATGATCCCCCACCACACACACACAAAAAGTAAGGGGATTTATTTTGTCAACACTGAATTACACTTCTCTCCAGGGTGGCTATTATTCAGTTCACCTACAGATTCATGATTATTCAATACTTCAAGGCCTGACTAAACATTCAGCAGGTGCTTTACTTCCAATTTACTGCATGGAGTATTTAAGAGAAACACAACAACAACAGTAACAACAACAAATCCCTAGCACAACATTCTCCAACTGAAGAGGAAGAAGAGCTGGTGCTAACACTATCTCCAGTCCCCCCCAGCAGCAACAAATTTCCATCCCCAAATTCTGATATTCTTCTTCCTTGGACTGAATTTCAAGCTCAGCTTCCCTGCTGCGCTAGCCACACGGGGTGACTATGCCCCAGGGAAATTCCATCCTGGCTTTTGTTTCTAATCTCTGAAACTGATGTTTATAGATATGTTTGCTTCTGGAAAGTGAATCTAATAAATTACTAAGGGCATCCAAATATGACCTTCATATATAAATAGTTCCTACCAAAAAAATAAGGATGCTGTTGGCTGAAGATACAAAGGAAAGCTTGAGGCTGGAAGGGCTCAGAGCCCAGTGCCTTACATAGTTCCTGCTAGGTGTTTGCAAGACTACAGCAATGCCTCCCATGACACTTCAGACACACAGAATTGCTCAAATTTATAGAACGTGGAGGAAGGTTCCCTCTGAAGAAACTTAAGGCAAAGCATGGAAAGTTGATTCTGCTTTCAAAGTTTCTTGAGGTGAGGTGACTTCTGTTTGTGTGCCTAAATGGGAAGTGGCAAACATGGAATGGTTACATTCTGGATGGAAAAGGTGCTCTGTCCCTGCCACTCTCTGTGTCACCATGCTGAGCATCATTGGGGATTTTTTTTTTTTTTTTACTTTTCTTCTCATACCAGCAGAGCGAGTAGAAAAGTGAAAGTCCCATTTTAGGAATGGTTTATGTAGCTAGGAGTCTCCATAGTCTATGCAGAAGTCTGTGAGCTAAAGTATGGAGGGAAAGGAAACGCTGCTCCTTCCCACATTCCCTTTTCTCTTGAGCCTGGTGGTGATGGATGGATGGAGCCAAAGCAGCCATCTTGTAACCATGAAGGAAAAGCCAAGCGAACAGTTGAGAGCTGGCAGAAACTCAGGGAGCTGCCTGAGTCCAGTCATCTGCCTCCAATCCTCTTATTAGAAGCAACCCCCACTCCACCCAAATAGACACACTATGAGTTAGACCTTCCTGCTATTTTGGGAACTGAAAAAACACATTTGCTACAGATACCAGTAATACAAGGTTATTTGGAAATAAAGAATACACCCGGCTCACTCAGATTCAGATATTGGGACTCCTGACTAAAATGAGCCATAAATTCCTTTGTTAACAGCAAAGCTCAGAATCAAGCCCACAGAATGAGTGTGTGTGTGTGTGTGTGTGTAAATGGTTTAAAGCCAGGGGAAGAAAGATTTGCAGTGACTTTATAACATATCTGCCTAAACCATGCGTAGATGGGGGAGGGGAACTGCAGGCTTTTTCTCCCTCTCACACCTTCATTTTCCTTGACCCTTTTTCTTTGCCTCAGTTTACTTTCTCTGTGGCTTCCGCTGCTCCCTGTTCCACAAGGCACACCACTCTATGCATTATGACATTTGTTATTTCTTTCATTTCTTGTGTTGTTTGCAAGAACTCAGGAAACAGAGGCGTGAAGGAGGAAGGTCTGTGCTGGTTAAACATGCCCTCTCAGTCCCATCACTTGGTTTGGGGCGCGAGGGGCTCAGGATAAGCAGAGGGAAGCATCCTCAGGAGCCTGGGAGAGAACAGAAGCAGTGTGCAGAGAGAGGCCAACTTCCTGCGGGGTCTTATAACCCTGACGGGAAAGGAGGAAGAAATAGAAAAGTAAGTGGCCCCGGGGCCTGCTGGTGGCACACTGTCCAGGAACTGTAGCCTGGTGGCTTTGAGAGCACATGACCTGTGCAGTTGATTCAACCCAGGGCTCAGAAGGTCCACACTGGCTTTAATGCTCTGCTGCCACCAACTTGATGTCCTTTACAAAGGGTGGACAAGGACCTTTCTGTTTCATTTGCCCACAATGCTTTGCAAGCTAGGCAGCCTCTCTAGGATGTCATTTGTGTCATTTCAACCATTAACTCCCATCTCATGAGGAAGATGATATATGCTAACCTCAAAGGAGAAACTGAGGCACAGGTGTTGATGAAGCTTGCCCAGATGGATCCTACCTGGCATGTGGGTGGCAGAGCTACAGTCTGAGCTCAAGCCCAGACAGTCACAGGGCCATTCCAACCACAAGGCCATTCCATACTAATGTGAATGAGTTTGCTTTAGATGGAGCCACTCAGCGTGGTGTCTGGAAAGCAGAGACTTTAGGCTCCTCAAAGCATTCTTTAAAGTCAATGAATACTAGTGGCATGGATGTTTCTTGCTGGAGTGATATATGTGCTAGGTATGCACGTGAAAATTGTCTCTAGAGCAGCCATTCTCAGCCCAGGGTCACGACCCCATTGAGGGTTGAACACCCTTTCACAGTGATGGACAATCAGAGAGACATTTTCATTATGATTCCATAACGGTAGCAAAATGATAACTGTAAAGTAGCAATGGCAGTAACTTCATGGTGGGTTCAGCACAACATAGGGCTATTTTAAAGGGTCCCAAGCATTAGGAAGGCTGAGAAGCACTGTCTTGGAGCTTTAGTGGGCCACATTTATCACCAAGTTTGTTGGAAACAAGTGTCCGTTCAAGCAAAGTTAGGGTTGGGAAATCAAAAACCAAACCAAACCACTCCAAAATGAACAACAAAAACCTTACGAGCCCAACAGAGAAGCTGTATCATCTGTTGCAGAAGTTAAGTCAGAAAACTCCGCAGGGAGCAGCCAGGCATAGTGTAGGCAGAGCCAGCCCTGAGACTTCAGGCTGCCGGGTCGGTGCCCTACTGGGTATCCATGTCACTCAGGAATAATTGTTGCTTTTTCGGCTGCTAGAACCCCTAGGCTGCATTTGGGGCTAGGGGCTGCTTCTATTGCTGCCTCAAGCATGCGAAGAAATTGACCTTGACCTCTGTAATCTCTGGTTTAGCCAGGGAGCCGGAAGCAGGATTATATAATTTCCTACCGCAGCGCGCTAAAGTCATCTTTCTTCTTTTCTCCTCGGAAGTGACAACTCTGGTTTGTCACTGCTCTCAAATCAAGCCATGTTTGCTTAGCAAATGAACTGTACAACCACGCGAGTGTAATAAAGCCCCCCCATAACAGTGGACCTACTTAAAGAACGATGAATGGAAACACTTTGAAGATCGGTCTGGATACCCAGAGCTAGATGCTTTTTGTCATTAGCACAGGGAAACACAAACAGGACAAACACAAACCACAGGCAATGTCTGTCCCGGGCTTGGCTGTAATACGTTTATGCTGAATTCATTTGATTGAGAAAAACGGTGTAGTGACGATAATGTTTTCTTCTCCATCTTAATAAAAGGGGGGCTCTCTTGACTGTGAGTGGCAGGATCACCCCACTTTGATGTTTGTGCATTAAACATCAGCGATCTGGCCATGTTGCTCTCGCAGGCCAAGCCTTTTTAGCATTTACTTCTGACGTTGGTTCTTGCTGGCGAATTATTTTAAAAATGTAAGCATCTGAGGTTGTGTGATAAGAATCACGCAGCGGCATAATGGAGGTTACTACAAGCCTTTGAAGATTTGAAATAGGCAGAACCGGTTGTGCACGAGGCTCCTAGCTTCTGTTTTATTTCCATTAGAATATGTTTTGTGGAACAAAGGGCTGGTCCTTTCAGGATAGGATTTTGCATCAGTCTCAGAAAATGTTAGGTGCATTGTGCCTCATGGAGAGCTAGCACTGCAAACATGGCCTACCTTGCCCTCTGCACAATTCCCTTCCTTACCCGCTAGAGCAGTGATTCTCAACCTGTGGGTCATGACTCTGCGGTGGTGGGTGAGTGTCACATCAGATATTTACAGTAAGATTCATAACCATAGCAAAATTACAGTTATGAAGTAGCAACAAAATAACTTATGGTTGGGGGTCCCCACAACATGAGGAACTGTATTATAGGGTCACAGCATTAAGAACGTTGAGGACCACTGCTCTGGGGTAATTCTAAGAAATCTGAGACACAGCAGGCGCTGCCTCCCAGAGGATGCCTGTGGGAAATGCAATGATTTTCCTCCAACACTCTCCTGGGATCTGAGAATTCCACACCCTCACAAAACGATGTCTGACCTTCAGGGTGAGATCAGTCCCTGGAGGGGTCTGTTACCCTTCTCTCCAGCAGAGGCTGTGTCTTTGAGGCTTAGGCAAGGTGAGCTATGGATTGAGCTCCCTCTGTGTAAATTATGGATACGAACGGGAAGGCAGCCAGCAGCATCCTGCGGTGTGACTCCAGCCTGCCCTGCAGAATCCGAAGGTGGGACCTGCCCCTAGAAAGGGCAGGCCATGCAGATCACTGAGCCAATGTATCTTGTGAAGACTTGGCTAAGTAGGAAGTAGCAACCTAGAGAGAGCCAGTTTCTTGCCTACTGCTTGTCTGTGGAACTAAGCTAAGAATGTACCTTACCATTCCTAACAGAAAATAAAGACTCTGAGGAATGAGGGTTGAAATGGGGAGAAAAAAAACAGAACCTGGGAATCAGTTCATTCAGGGCCAGACCTCAGCATTGTCTACCAAGGGGGTATCTTCAAAGGAAGAGGATACAGTTTCCTTTGCTAGCACACAGACAAGAGAGAACCCTCTCTATCACCTCCTCGGCCACTGCCACTACTTCTGTTTCTCTGACGCCAAGCATTCCCATTGCCAGCCTGCCAGGAAATGCCTGGCAACCTTAGAACAGCCGTCCATGACCGCCTTTAGATATTGTGCCTGGCCTGGCTCAGAAGTGCACAAGAGCCTTGGGGACAGTGGGGCCAAAGAAGGTGTGTAAGGGGATCAATCATGGATGACTTACTGACCACAGAGCAGAGAGGTGAGATAGAGAGGCAGAGGAGAGAATCTGTCCTCCCGGAGTGGACAGCTGCAGGGCATCCCAAAGATTCAAGTTATAAACGATGTTGGGGGAAGGGGAGGTGACAGGAAGGAGTCTAGAAAAACGTCTTGGGAAGAGAGCTGGGAGGAAAGAGCAGCCACACTCCTGAAAATACATCTCCAATGGCAAACATTTTCTGAGCTCAGTTCTGCTAGCACGGCGGCAAGGGATTGTGGACCGACAGCACAGTTGGCCTGCAAGCACGGATTCTCGCCCGCGGCCTCGCCTCCATGGGTTTTGGCCCGAGATTTGAGAGGGCAGTCTGCTGCCATCTTCACGAGTGCCTTTTTTGTCTTGGGTATGAAAGAAATTACCTCCTGGAAAGAGCATATAGCTTAAAAGGCTTTGCTGGGGCTTTCAACGCGTGTGTTCTTCCAGATGCAATGAATTAATAATAATATTCATATTATCAAGTGAGCAGCCTAAATTCACAAGATTGCCTGAGGGCTAGGCAGAGGGAGCTTTCCTGAGTCAAGTGTAAATATGCATACACCAACCTTGAGCAATGCTGAAGGATTAGAAGAGTCCAGTGTGGACAGCCAGGTCATGAGTTTATCTCCCGACAAGACATATAGTGTATCTGCTCCCATTCCCTGGGCATCAGCTCATTCACACTATGGGGATACCAAGAGCCAATATGTGCTGGCCGGTGTTGTGCTAACACCTCATGGTGGGGTCCTGCGTGGGAAACTGATTACAAACCGTGATGCTTGCCCTGGAAAATCTTATGATAGAGCACAACAGAAGGAGGGTAGGCATCCACGTCCCCAAGTCCAACGTCAGCGTCCCTTTCCACTCATGCTTCTCAGGTTCATGGCAGACTGTTCTGGAATAACCCAGCTCTTCTTTAGGTGTGTGTTTTTAAAATAGACTTGAGAGAGAGAGAGAGAGAGAGAGAGAGAGAGAGAGAGAGAGAGAGAGAGAGAAAATCTCTGATGTGAGGGGGTGAAGCACAGGAAACCCCTCATTTAATAGATGGAGAACCTTCACCTGAATTAAGGAGTGGACAGTTGCAATCTTATTAGGCAAATTAAGTCAGTGTCTGGAAGACAAATATGTTTTCTCTCATTTGTGGTTTCTAGATAATTTTTTAAAAATTTATTTGTATTTATGTCTGTGTGTGTGTGAGAGAGAGAGAGACAGAGAGAGACAGCGAGAGAGAAAGCAAGAGAGCGAGAGCGAGAGCGAGCGAGAGAGAGAGAGAGAGAGAGAGAGAGAGAGAGAGAGAGAGAGAGAGAGAGAGAGAGAGAAGATAGAGATTGGAGGCCAGAGAGGGCACCTGACTTCCTCTGGAGTTATAGGCAGTTGTGAGCCATCTGATGTGGGTGCTGGGAACTCGAGTCTCCTCCAGAGCAATAAGGGCTCTCAACCACTGAGCCGTCTTCTTGGCCCCTCCTAGATCTCATAGAGTTATATAAAACCATGTGTGTACAGATGACGTGACGTAAAAGTGAGCGTATGTAGGGAACAAATAAAACTACAGGGAAGGAGAAAGAATGAGAAAGAGGAGGTAGGGACACGGGGGACCTGCCACAAATGAAAATCCATTGTCGATGAAGATGCACCGTGAGCTTGACAAATATGAATTAAAATTGAGAGCCCACACTAGATAAAACCACTTGCACATCATGAAGAATCCATCCCAACACTCAGGTCACTTGCTCTCGTCCAGCAAGGCTTTTTAGAGAGAAAGATTCTGAGGATAAACCAAAAAAGCAAGAAGTGAGTCGATTTCTCCCACTCCATTTAGATGGAGGGACCTGAGGTGGGTATTCAGGTTCAAGATCTTGGTGTCAGTGGTTTTCCCTTTCTATTTCTGTGATAACAATTTCTAAGTAAATAAATGTCACACCCCTTTTAAGCTGGTGCTGAACATTCCAGATATGTGTGCATGGATAGCTTATCCACTGTATTTATATTAATTATTTATAGCTAAGGGCTCTATATGAAAATGCATATTTTATTTGAGTAGATGCTTACATCTGTAGCTTATCTGAGTAGATCTGAATAGACATCAACATTAATTAGTTAGTTAATAATTAGTTAAACAGAACTATGAGAACGTTTGTTTTGGGCAAGTCATCCTCAGCTACACCATGGGTTAAAGTCCAGTCTAGGCCACAGGAGACCCTTCCTCTAGTTAGGAAGAGTCAGTTCTCTTTAATGCATAGGGTTTCAGTTGCCCCCAAATCGCAGCTTCACTTTTTCACGGAGAAGATAATTCTACAGTTCATTTAGAAAAGAAATAGGAGACAGAATACAAACGCAGATACTATCAAGTATTAGATACATTTTGAATGTGTGGCGATTAAAATGAATTCTTGTGTTAGTGTCAAAGAGACAAGACCACAACAGAATTCAGGCCAGAAGTTGTGTCTCTTAATAATTGATAAAGATGACATTGCAGATTTGCAGGGGAAAAAGATGTATTGTTCTCAGGAAGAAAATCAACTGCAAATGCAAAGTTTCAGGTCTTTGTTTCATGTCTCATGTCAGCATAAATGTCAGATGCATTAACGATTTAAATGGAAATATTACACTCTTAGAGACCAAAACACCAGGAGAATTTCTTTATACAATTACAGAGAAGAAAATGTACCTCTTGCCTAACTCAAAAGCCAGAATCTATAACGGAGGATACATTTGACAATATAAAATAGAATAAAAGTCTGGGCAGCAAAACCCGCTATAAACAAAAGAGAAGCTTCCTTGAGTCAATAAGGAAAAGGCTAGAAATACAAATGGTGCTGGAACCTGTGAAGAAAGACGACCTCTTGCTGCCAAGAAGGAGGGAAACTAAAACCACAGGATTTGACATTTTTCACCTGTCTGTTTGGCTCGGATCAGAAAGTTTGATGATTCTGGCTCGAGGAAAACATGGGAACACAGTTTTCAAATTGCCTGTGGGACTCTGCACAGGAACGAAGTGTAAGGACAGCAATTTGACAGTGTCTATAAACATCTAAATGTTCATGGCCTTGGATTCCTACTTCCAGCTTGTTGGAATTTAATTCTTCAAGACTTCCCTAAAGTGTGGCTCATGGTTATAGGACCAGAGTAGAGACCTGTCCACTACAGCAAACAAGATAAGTGGGTTAGAGTTTGTGTTCATACTACAGAATCCTGTGCAGCTTTTGAAAGACTGATATGAAAGTTATGCCAACCCCATGTGCAGAGAAGAAACAAGGCCATGAAAGGCAATTCACTCTGCTGTAGACTTGTGGGAATGTTCGGTCTTAGCTAGCTACAATTTGATCAAATGAGTTTAGGGAAGCAGTGAGCTTTTGCTTATTTGTTAAGCACCTGGAATTCAGTAGTCTTACCTTGACTGATATGAAAGAGCTGTCTTGTGTCTGTAGAACTACATACAAAGCCTCTGACGGTGAAGGAGTATCATGGATAACCAGAAAAGAATGGCAGAACCGATATCTGAAAAAGCATGACCACAGAACTAAAGAACTAAATGGTGGGCTAATGCTTGGTTTCAGTTGTCTTTCAACTGAAAAAGGAGAAGGAGGAAGAGGAGGAGGAGGAGGAGGAAGAGGAGGAGACCGAGTAGAAGGAGACAGAGACGGAAACAAAAAAGGAAGAAGAGGAGGAAGAAGAGGAGGAGGAGGAGGAAGAGGAGGAGGAGGAGGAAGAGGAGGAGGAGGAGGAAGAGGAGGAGGAGGAAGAGGAAGAGGAGGAGGAGGAGGGGGGGGGAGGGGTCTGCAAGTCCAGGGCTATCCCATAGTCTATTCCATAAATTCCAGAATCTCTATGGGCTTTGTGATTATTATATACATATTATAAATTTAAAAAAACAGTAAGAACACAGGAAAGCCAGGAAACACAGTGAAGGCATTCTGTGTTCTTTCTGTCTTTGTGTGATTCTTGAACAGGGTGAACATAGGTTACAAATAGTCTCCTGTGTTGAACATTCAGATCATTGATTTAAATGGTTTGGTGAACAAATTAGACTCAGAGTAAGGAGAAAACTGGAACTTGTTTAAGAAAAGAGTAATAACTGAAATGGAAAATGTACGAATAGAAAAATATTTAATACTTTTAAAAAGATCAATAAAATTGAAGAATCTTTTTGTTCTTTTCTAATTAAGAGATAAAGAGATGGGACACATCACTGATCTCAGGGATGGGGTTAAGGGACATCACTATTGGTTCCATAATCATTAAAAATGTAATATGGCTGAATGGATATTTCTCTGAGAAGATGCATCCAAGTGAGCAGTCAGTTCAGTATCATCTGAAAAATGAAATGCAAAACCACAATGAGGTTCTGCTTCACACCCATGGAAACTGGAGCCTTCACCTCTTTGCTCTGTGAATGCCACCTGGTTTAGTCATTTTGGAAAAGGATCTGGCCATTTCTCAGAAGCTTCAGCATGCCTCTACCTGATGAGCCAGCAGTTCTACTACTTTCCAAGATAAATGAAAAATTATGTTCATTATTTTAAAAACCTCGTGTATGAGTTTTCATATCAACACGTGAGCTTTGAAGCATCATGCAAAGTAAGAGAAGCCAGTCACAAAGGCCTATATGTTATATGGTCACACCATGTAAAAGTTCAGAATGGGTTAATCTGTAGAGAGTGAAGGTAGAGGAGGGGTAGTGTGTGATTTGGGAAATGAAAAGGGGGCATGGATAATTATGCAATGGCTTCCTGTCTGAGTGAAATAAAATGTTCTAAAATTGACCATGGTGATGTTCGTGCAACTGAATATATTAAAAAGCGCAGCAAGCTTTCTGGTTGGACTATCTTCGGACCAACAGTCCACAAATAAGGACCCGGAGAATTATGAGTAATTGTGAAAGCTTGGTCTTAAGCTTAGGCTTTTCCTCAACTAGCTTTTATAACTGAAATTAACCTGCTCCTGTTAATCTGCATCCTATCATATGGCTCGGTTACCTCTGTTCTGCACCGTATGTCCGACTTCCTCAGAGTCTCTGGCAAAATCCATTGCACCTAATTTAGGTGGGGTCTCTCACAAAATACTGATGGAGGCAGACAGGGGTGTGAGAGGGCATTTGGTCTTACTGCTCAGAGGGAGATGCGGTTGAAACCATAAGAAGATGCTGCAACCTCTCCACCAGTAAGAATGATGGAGATGTAAAGAGCCAAAGATGTCAGCGCTGGGAATGAGATGGAGCAACCAGAGTGCTCCTCTACTACACAGGTGTGCAGAAAGAACACCCGTTTTTGGGAAAGTATTTATATACACACACACACACACACACACACACACACACACACACACGGAAAAGTCTTTGGAAGAGTCTTTACACATACACACATATACACATATATATGGTAAAATTTTTATACATACACACACACACACACATCCACGGACTGTTTTGATCACTTCAAAAAATTGTACTTGGAATTTAACCCAGAGAACTGGAAATGTATGTCCAAAAAGGCCCTAGATAGGAAGTTTCCAAATACCCTTTTCATACTAGCCAAATACTAGGAATATCCTAGTTGTTTGTCCTGGGGGAAGGGAAGATGAGCTCACGCTAATTTCACTCTCCCTCTCTGTTTTTTGTTTGTTTGTCTTTCGAGACAGGGGTTCTCTGTGTAACACCCCTGGCTGCCCTGGAACTCGCTCTGTAGACCAGGCTGGCCTTGAACTCACAGAGATCCGCCTGCCTCTGCCTCCCGAGTGCTGGGCTTAGAAGTGTGTGCCGGCGTGCCTGGCTCTCACTCTTGACACACTACAGAGTGTGGTGGATGCCTCACCATTCACATCACAAGGGCCAAGAGAACAATAGCATGTGGAGTATGAAGAGAGAGAGAACATTCAAGTCACTTGTACTCTACCATGTTGATATAATTATTGTTCCATTGTCTGTGGTTGTTAATCTTATTTGTGCCTATAAATTAAACTTCATCAGAGGTATGCGTGTATTGGGAAATCACAGTGTGCGTAGCTTTTGGTACTATGCATGGTTTCGGGCATCCCCTGGGGTCTAGTCCCATATCCCCAAGGGGCTGGAGGAGCCTCTGGCTATTATATAAGTATGCAAGTTATGATGTTGCTCTGTTATCTTTCTCTAGTCAACCCAAGCACATGAATTAGGAAAGGCGTTCATACTGCTGGGAGCCCGAGAGCAGCCAGGACCCTTGGTCTATGACAAGTGCTCCGGTGGTAGGAAGGGTGGGGAAGCTGAGGATGAGTTAGATTTCAGGTCTCCCTTGCCCAGTCATGGTCACATGACAGTGGTCTCTGCATACTCACCATGGCCTGGCCATAGTTTACCCCCGGGGTTAGCAAATGAGGACCCGGGGGCCAAACCCAGCCTGTCAGTTCTTTCTCCAGGTAAGCTTACCAGGACATAGCTGTGCCCATTTCCTTTCTACCATCCGAGTGGCTACCAGCGCAGAGGGGACAAGTTGCCACGGAGACTACCTAGCTCACAGAAATGGACATGTATTGATCTTTTATAGGAAAGGAGGACCTAGTGGCCCATGCCAGGATAGACTATACTTAGGTATGGGGCTAGAAGGAACAGTGTGAGTCAAGATTTGCTTATAAATAAAACATGGTGTGAGGTATACAACTCAGAATATGTGGAAATTTGTGTTTGAGATAGAAGGAACAAAGATGTTGGCAGTTGGGAGAGCAGTCAGGCAGAGTAGGAGCACAGTAGGGGAGAGAGAACAGAACAGCCCTTAGGGTCTCACTGTGACCCAGCCCAAGCCTGGCTGTGAGAACGTATGTGCCAATTGCAGTTCTGACAAAGGGACTTGTCATAAGTCCCCTCACCACTTTTCCCGCATTGTCTCAGTCACCGGCAATCTACCCAGGAGTCTGGACTAATGATTAGGGACGAAAACACAACGTTCTTGAAATTGTCGTATGGTAGTGGCTAATCATAAACCCCAGTATAGGGAGAGGGGCTCGGATGGGAGTGCAGTAAGAAAACATCCCTTTGATGTAACCGTATTCAGGTAAATTTAGAAGTCTGGGGTGTTCAAGGCCGCAAATGCTGCAGTTTTAAGCATGGCCTGTAGAGGGCACTGTTAAAACAGTCTGATGGGGAAAGAAGCTCAATACAGAAAGGAAGGAGCTGCCTTATTGGCAGGACCAACTCCTCACTTTCGGGACTCTAGATTCAGGTGAGTTTCATTCAGGATTTGAGATTTCTCAGCCACTCTTAATACCGTTGTTCCCCTCGCGCGGGTTTCGCCTTCTATTCTTCTATTCATTCCGTCCTCCCTTTCCTTAGTGGTGAGGGGTGTGGCTGTCACTCCCCCTGTGTGGCCAAGGTGAGGGAGGGGTGGTTCAGCAAGCACTCCCCAACCCTGGCTTTGGATAGATAACTCTGGGGTCGTGAGGTTCCAAAGATGAGTAAGATACAGACAGAGCCTGTGGAAGCTTTAAATCCAGCGAGCAGTGAAATCTGTTCAGACTGCTTTTAATACACAGCCAATGGAATACGAAAGACAGCGTAGTTACCTTGTCTTACAGGGGAGGAGGGAAAGAGGGACACGGTATGCCAGGGATAAACAGCAGCCACTACGGCTTGCCTGCTGGTGGAATAACATAGGGAGGTCATTAACAAATGTGGGCCTGGCCCTCAAAACCTGGGGGATGAGGGCTGGCAAGATGGTGCCTGGGAGTGCTGGAATGGATGGGCCTCAGCCTGCCTGAGGAGTGGGGAGCTGAGCCTGGACTCGGGTGAGCAGAAGAAAGGCTGAGTCGGAGACTTTGTGGTCATCCGGTAAAGAGCAGAAGGTGGAGGAACGTTCACCCCAACTGCTCTCTCTTCCATGGTATCTTCCTTTGAGATGGAAGCACCTCAAATTCTGTAGGGACAGGCCATAGAATTCTCTACCTTTGAAATGGCTGAGTTTTATATCTTTCTCCCTTTTCCACGTATTCGGAAGCTACAAACAATCCAGCCAGCCATGGTGCTGTCACTGGCGAGTGTAGTTGCTTCTAATTAACTCACGAGAAGCTCAGGCAAGGTAAGCACACATTGAACATTTCCTGAAAGGTATCCTCCTAATGAGGGCCAATTTATAATTAAACGTGGTTTCTTTCACTGTATTCCTAGGACTCTCCCATCTCCCCCCTCCCCCCCGTGGCTTCTATAGCAAATGAAACAGCACTGGGAGCAAGGCAAGGGCTCTTCAGATCAACCCTCAATGTGTCAACTAGAAGCAGGACTTAGGAGGCCTTGAACTTCCTGTAGCTGAACCTCAGTGAAGAGGCTCACCCAACAAGGCCCAGTTCAAAGCTATCTTCGAACCACATTGCACTGAGCACAGAGGAAGGGAGCGGGGACAGTGAGAATAAAACAGAAGAAAAAGCCACCCCCTCCTAGGTCCTAATATAATAGGGCATAGAAAGCATGGGAAAGTGAGTGGCTGCATCAGATACCGGGCCAGGGAAGTAACAGAAATGACGTTTTGGTCCTGAGGAGCCCACCCCGTGAAGGGGTTTGCTGTAGTCTGTGGTGTAGGATGCCCAAGACCTCACAACCAGCGCTGTCATAGCCATTATGTGGCTGTAGAATCCTGAGCAAGGCCGGTCCTGCTGCTCCCTCGCTGGACTTCATGTGCCTGCTCTTCCCAGGATGTCTCGATTCCCTGCCCTTCATTCATGACTTCCCACGCCAAAATGAACTTTAGATCCATCCCTTTGAGTGAAAGGTTCTATTTGTCTTGACGGTGCAGAGTAAACACATTTTAAATGCCAATTCTCTTCATGCTCGATTTTTTTGTTTTTAAATACAGCCTGAAGAATGGCAGTAAAAGCTACGGTTCCGACATGAGCGACCAGCAACTCTCCGCAAATGCAGTCATTAGGGCCATGTTTATACTTCTTGTCATCAGGGAAACAGCTGCCTAACTAGATTTTCTGACTATTTAAAGTCATAACCATCTGTCCCCATAAGATAGTGTGTTCCACTTAAGTTGTATAAGGATGTGGGACTGGGAACTTGTGTTTTCTGTCCTAAGAGGGATATGAAAATTGTGACTTCCATTTTCTGTTAGAAGACTCTATTGGTGGTACAGACCAAGGGTTGGGCTCACCTTTGACACTGGTGGTAGAGAAGTCTTAGTAAGTCACCTCTGCTCCAGTGTTTCTGAAAGAGAAGCAGCAACTACTTCCTGGGATGAGTGTGAATATGGACCCCTTTACCGACTGGGCACAGAGAGATTGAACTGTAATGTCTGGAGGATTTTTGCTAAGGGGAAGGGTAGAATGATTTTTAGCTGTGCCAGCCATTCGGCAGTGATACAGGCAAGGCACCAACAGACAGCATCGTAAGCAAATCAGTTCTCATCGTGACAAACTTAGTATCACAGGAGGAGTGGAAGGGTGAAGCTACTCCGAAATGGAGAACCCAGAACTTGAAGGAATCATACAGAAAGAGCAGGTAAGGAGACCCAAGAGTGGTCATAAAACACTCATACATCCACAAGAAACCAAAACCGTTTCCTAAGCTACCAACTGAAGGGTGAGGCCACTTCCTTGGTAGAAGGATGTTTAAAGATCAGTATCAGAAAATGATGGGCCCTCTTTTCTAGACTGTTGGATAAATTGGTTATAATCTTCATTTTAATACATGTTGATAGCCTTCAATATCATCACTGGCATGTCTGGATTCCTTGAGACGTTGTTGTTTATAAATGTTAGGACAAATGGACCTTACCCAACTCTTGGACTCTAGGTTCAGGTAGTTAGAGCTAGTGAAACTGGGGTCATGGCTGAGTTTTAGAAGTTCTGTCTGAATAGGTCGTGTCTGTCGGGGTGAGAAAGACATCTAAGACAAACCTGAGCCCACCTTTCAAAGCCACTCACTGTTTGGTACTTGTGAGAGAGCTTCCTGGAAATGACAACCTTCTAGTCAGTCACCAGCCTCTAGTTGCCCACAGCCTAACTCCTTATTTTATCCTCAAAGTGTTCTGGGTCCAGATAACGGTAAGCTATCACCATTAACCAGGGGTTAAGTACAGACCTGTCCCTGCCCTTTGGCACTCATCCTGACTAGCTTCTCTCTAGGCCTTCATCTTTGGGATGTGGCAGCGTACAACAGACATCTAGGTCTAATACTCCCCTGTCCTAACCAGAAGAAAAAGGTTCCTAGCTGGGCAATGGTGGCACAACCCCTTAATCCCAGCATGCTCAGGAGATAAAGACAGGCAGAGCTCTAAATTCAAGGCTAGCCTGGTCTACAGAGTGAGTTCCAGGACAGCCAAGGCTACATCTATGCAGAAAAACCCTATCTTAAAAAACAAACAAACAAAAACAAAAAGCAAATAAAGAAAAAGTTTCCCGCTACCTCTGAGACAGACCCTCTAGCCTATCTGTCTTGGAAGTGGAGGCAATCACTCACTAGTTAAATACGTAGTCTATTTCCTGGAGCCCCTTTATTCAGTGGTCTGATCAAGAAATTTCAGCATGATGGTATTAGAGCTGGCAAGCACTCTACCCCTGAACTACATTCCCAGACTTCCTCTAATTTTTTTGTTTTTTTTTTTTTTTTGTTTTTATTTTTGAGACAGAGTCTCATAAAGATGACCAAGTTGGCCTTTTACTCACTCTGTAGCCTAGGCTAGCCTTGAACTTGTGGTTTTCCCTGCCTCTGCCTTCTTAGTAGATGCGAATGATGGGCTAAGAGGAACAATTCCTGACATACATACATGAATTGTTGTCATGTTTCTACAAAGTCCTCTCCAGTGAATTGTACCAGACATTTGAGGAAGAATCTAATATCATTCATTCTCAAACACTTCCAAAAAAATCTGTAGAGTGGGAACACTTCCAAACTCATTTTATAAGCTAGAACTGCCCAGGACAGAGACCCAACAAAGAAAACCATGTAGAATGGAGGTGGATAAAAAAGCCCTGACAAAACACAGACTGAGCTTAAAGATGGTCATCATGACCAAGTAGGACTTATCCTTCAGACACAATGATGGCTTGATTTTCACAAATTAATATAATACCACACATTAAGACATGATTATCTCAAAAATGTAGAAAAAGTATTTGACAAGTTCAGTTTCTGTTTATATTTTTTTTAAAAAAATCTCTCAACAAACTAGGCATACAAAGGATTCATCTCCATATACAAGCTGGCATACATGACTAGCCTATGCCAACATCATCATCAATGGCCCCAAGTGGAAGACTTTCCCCCTGAGAACAATAAAGAATGCCTACTCTACCCACAATACTGGAAGGTCTAGCCAGGGCAATCGGGCAAGAAAAAGAAGCAAGCAGCATTCGCATCAGAAAGGAGAAGTAAATGATCTCTGCCCACAGATGACAGACTCATATGTAGAAATCACTGAATATTCAACAAAATTTAAATGATCGCAAGCGGAGCTGCCTCGTACTAAATCAAGACCCAAACTCCAGCTGCATTTTTATGCATCGACAACAAGCCTCCTACAGGGAACGCTAAGAAAACAGTCCCACTTCAACAGCATAAAAGGAAGGAAACTTAGGAATGGATGTAAGCCAGGCCGGGAAAGGCTAACACGCTGACAGTTACTGTGAAGAAAGACACAGGGAAACTGAGTCTTAGTGGACGGGAAGAGTTAATACCGCTAAAAGGCCCACACGAACCAAAGCAAGCTCCTAGGTTAAATGCTGCCTCCAAAATCCTAGAGGCATTTGTCACGAAGGCAGAAAAACAAGCCTAGAATACAGAACCACAAGAGAAACTTAGAAATCAATATATCTCAAAAAAAGAACAAGCCTGGAAATACCATGTTCATCATTTCCAAATACATAACAAAGCTATGGTACTCGAAATTACGTAACACTGGCACAGAGACAGATGGGCTAATGGGAAGGGACAGACAGTTGAGAAGGGAATCGGGGCCAAGAATACACAGTTGGGGAAGGACATTCATGCACACAAAACTGGATATCCACATGCAAAGGAATCAAATTAAGCCACTCTCAGACCATACCTGAATTAACCCAACGAGGAGTCCACTTAAACCTAAGTCCAGAACTAATAAACCTGCCGGGAGAAAGCACAGCTCTAAGTCATGAATCGGGGCAGGTATTTTTTGAAGGTGAAACTGAGAATACGGTGTAAAGTAAAAATGAAGCAGAATGACACAAAACTAAGAAGCCTCTTCCTAGCCGAGGAGATCATTAAAACATGAAACGGTGATCTACAGGACGGGAGAGAGAGCCTTGGCAGACCGTATGTCTGCTAACAGTTAATGATAAACATAAAAGACTCTGAAAATTCAGGAGTCACAAAAACACCAAATTAAGAACGGGCCAATGATCTAAACAGCAATGCAAAAAGGACATAGAAATGGGCGGTGCCCCAGGAGAAGCATTCAATACCACTAATATAAAGGAGATGGGGTTGGCAGCACCATGAGGTCTCACCTGACATTAGCGGAAGTAGCTGTGCTTTAAAGATAAGTGTTCCTGAAGAGGTAGAGGAACGCGTGTCTACAGTTGGTGGGGATGTGAGATGTTGCAGCTGCTGTGGGAACAGCATAGAGCGGTCATGTGATCCAGCAACCCCATGGCTGAGCACGTGTCCAGAGTAACGAAAATCAGATTTGCACTCCTAAGTTTGCTAAAGAATTATTTTCAACAGCCATGTTACAGAAAAAGACCCAGATGTCCACTGACATGTGGATAAGGTGTAGCACATATACCATGTAGAAAACTCTCCAGTCTTAAAACAAAGGCCAGTGTGATGAACTCTAAGGACAGGAGGTTAACAAACACTAATTATTATACGTTTCTATGAGTGTTCCATGCAGTCAAGGTCACAGAAACAGAAAGTGGTAGGGTAGTTGCAGGGATTGGGAGAAGCAAGAAATTAGGAATAATTATTTACCAGAGATAAAGCTTTACATTTTAAACGTTTTCCTTTTTCTTTTCTTTTTTTCTGACAAGGTCTCATGTATTTCTGTCTGGCCTAGAACTTGCCATGTAGCCTAGGAATGTAGACTGATGGAGGAGTGTTTATGTGTTACTTTCATTATTAATAAAGAAAACTGCCTTGGCCCTTTAAGAGAAAATTAGGTAGGTGGAGTAGACAGAACAGAATTGTGGGAACAAGGAAGTAGAGTGGGAGAGACGCTTCAGGAAGTCACCATAGTGAGTCTCTATGCTGCTCCTCTCCGAGATGGACACAGGTTAAGATCTCTCCTGGTAAGGCACACCTCGTGGTGCTACCCAGATTACTAAATATGGGTTAAAGGAAGATGTGAGAATTAACTAATAAGAGGCTGAAACTATGGGCCAGGCAGTGTTTTAAAAGAATACAGTTTCCGTGTAATTATTTCGGGTGTAAAGTTAGCCGGCAGCCGGGTGGCAGGACGCAGCCCCGCCGCTTCACACTACAGATTGGCGCTCCAACGTGGTGACCAAATCCACGTAAAAACCTGAAAAAGCTTTAAATAAAGGAGAGAGAGAGTTTAACACGGCTTTTTGCTGTTTGCCTGGACATGCTGTAGAGAGATCTCCTGTTTCCGCAATAGCGGCACAAAAAAAAAAAAAAAAAAAAAAAAAAAAAAAAAAAAAAAAGCTGAGTCATTTTAAAATGCAGCTTCCTGCGCTGTGCCGCCAGTGCAAACTCTGGCTATAAAGCATTTCAGTGGCTTTTATGGACTGGATGTTTGTGTGCCCGCTGGGGATCGGAAAGAAGGTTCTCTGAGACCATGCTCTGAGGCAGGAGTGGCTCCGGCTCTGCTCCGCCACGCTGAATTGTGCTGACCTCAGGCAGGAACTATCGTAATTACCATGATAACAGCGCAGTTAAGGTTTGGACTTGGCTGTAAACAGGCGGTACCGTATTACCCCTACCTGGCGCAACTTAAGTTTTTAAGAAGTGGTTAACCTTTTAAGAAATGCTCCTGGATAGTAAAAAATTACAGATTCACAATAGAAAAGATTCAGACATAGAAGGCCTTTAAATGGCTCACGTAGGTTTAAAAGAGAGAAAAAGAAAATATAGAGAATAAAGTTAATGCCTTAAAAAAAAAGGTTAAAGTCTTTAAAGAGACAGAATATAGATAGTTATAGATTAAAAGAAGTAAAGTGATAGAGTAAAAATAAGCCACGTAAAAATGGAAAATTCACAGAGAGTCTGGATTATGTATTTTGTTGTGTTTTCTTTGATTTTTTTGACTGTAAAGGAGCTAAGTACAGAGAGACATTTCATTATATGGGCTGCCAGGCTAGACCAGAATGGACATCTTAACGGTATGACTTCAGGATTTGGATCTAAGAACATGATGCTTTGGAAAAGAGTTTCTTCTTTTGTTTTCACAGAGGACGAGACTCTGTGGATTGCTTCTATCCCAATATGGTATGATAGACCACGCCCTCCTGAAAGGTTGCTGTGAACATCTTCAAAAAATTACTTCACTCAACTGCCAACTGAGAGGAACCTAGCACACAGGTTACACCATGAAAGACCTAAATAACAGCGCCCCCATTCAGCAGGAAGCAGTTTGGAGAGAAAAAACTGCGCCCATTTTCCCAAATATTGTTTATAAATGTTCTTTTACATTTAAAGGGGGAGATGATATAGATATGAATTTGCATTGGTATAGATTTTAAGGTCAATTTTGTTATATGTATATGTATTTCTGATCTTGATTAAGCTATTGTGATTGCAGTTCATTTTAAAAATTGTAATGTATAATTAGGAAATATAGGTTGTTAATGGATAATCATTGATAATAGTTAAGCTTATAGTCATGTTACTAGATTTTCTAGATATGTAGAGACATATTTCAGTTAGATAGACATTCTTCATATCTTTCAAAGACTGCAGAATATGGTATTTAATGTTTTAATAACTTAGGGTTTTTCATGACAATGAGACACGTCTGCTCCTGGCAGCACCAATCTACTTCGAGAGGAAGATGGGCATCGAAGAGGCTACTTATGGAGTTTGTTAGCCATTTGGGCAAGAAACTGCTCTTGCCTGGACTGTTGCATAAACTAGACACAAGGAACCCACAGAAAGAGGACTGCTAAACTTGCCTAAAGGTGAGATGGTCTCTCAGGGTTCCTGATTCATGAAAGAGTCTGTGAGACGTTCTGCAGGACACAGCAGAAAGTGACTGAACTGTCTTTGGAATTTCCTGCTTCATGAAAAAGTCTGCTGGACACTATGGGCCTGAAGGCTGAAGATGGATGCCCCAACGGTACAGAGGAACTTTGGGTGACTGTCTAGGCAGCGAGTTGTCTCTATCATTTCTAGAGTTTGAAAGTTACAAATGACTTGTTTACTTAGGTAATATTATATCCTTCTGGAGTCTTTGATGGAGTTGAAGAATAAATAGATAGTTATAGCTTTCCTTAGTTATGATAAAAGATAAAATAGATTTAAATATTGTAACTGTAATTCTTGCTTGATAACTGTTTTGTTACATGTAATTTTACTATGTCAAAGTTAAAGCCTTTCTTTTTTGTTTAAACAGAAAAAGGGGAAATGATGGAGGAGTGTTTATGTGTTACTTTCATTATTAATAAAGAAAACTGCCTTGGCCCTTTAAGAGAAAATTAGGTAGGTGGAGTAGACAGAACAGAATTGTGGGAACAAGGAAGTAGAGTGGGAGAGACGCTTCAGGAAGTCACCATAGTGAGTCTCTATGCTGCTCCTCTCCGAGATGGACACAGGTTAAGATCTCTCCTGGTAAGGCACACCTCGTGGTGCTACCCAGATTACTAAATATGGGTTAAAGGAAGATGTGAGAATTAGCCTATAAGAGGCTACAGATAATGGGCCAGGCAGTGTTTTAAAAGAATACAGTTTCCGTGTAATTATTTCGGGTGTAAAGCTAGCCAGCGGCGGGTGGCGGGACGCAGCCCCGCCGCTTCTCACTACAGTAGACTTTGTAATTTGATCCTCTAGCATCTAGCTCCTTAGTGCCGGTATTACATGCATGTGCCACTGCTGGTATTTATTACATGCATGTGACAGTGTGCTTGGTTTATGCAGCTCTGGGAACCAGCTAACTCTAGCAACTGAGGTAGGAGAACATACTTAAAATTATGTTCTTATGGAGGCTGGAGAGATGGCTCAGAGGTTAGGAGCATTTGCAGAGGACCTGGGTTCTATCTCCAGCACCCACATGGTGGCTCATAACTGCCTGTAACTCAGTTCCAGGAAAGCAAATGCCTTCTGTGGCCTCTTTGGGCATCAAAAACTTGTGTGGTATAAGGCACACATTGCAGTTAAACACTTATGTACACAAAAGTAAATAAATCCTTTAAATCCTGTTCTTATAACACAAACAAGTAGAAATGGGGAAAAGGATATAAGAAAGTATTTGGCAGTGATTCATAGGTTTGCTCCTCTGATGGTTGTAATGGCACTAAAGGTGCTTGCCTATGTCCAAACTCATCAAGCTGTGCCCATTAAATATGCATCACTTTGCATGTTAACTCTAGCTAAGTTAGACTATTTTTGAGATCCTACCAAAGCAAGAGATCTCTGAGGCTGTGGTTAAAACCAGGCATGGCCAATGCAGGCAAAAGGAGATAGTTACCTCTGCCCATGGGGCTCCAACCTGTCTCCCAACTCCTCTTGTGGCTGCCACAGATGCGGGGATCCCGGTCATTAGTCAGACATTCAATGCTTTCTGATAATTTAGGCATAGCAATTGACTTCAGGAACTGAAAAGGATTTGATAATTAATCAAACATCGCCGTAATTCCAAAACCAGCTGGTGCTAACCTACTAGCACCCTAGTGACCAAGAAGAATAAAGTTGCAGAAATGACACAGACGCTTTGTGGAGAGAAGGTATAAATGATGACCACGGAGCCACCACATCATCCCAAAAGTCTACCAAAGTCTGCACCGCAGCCACGGTCTGACACATTTCTTTACTCTTTCTCACAATCCAGAGGTTCCTGCATTTTCCTGCCTCTTCTGTTCCAAGCCTGGCATGCATGAGTGTGCCACTGCACAATCATCAACAACTGCAAACAGTCTAGAAGTAATGCCACAGCGGCTTAAAAATACACACAAATGAGATGGCCCTGCTGCTTAAAACCCCCCAATGGCGCCCTTCACTTTCCATAAAATTTGCATCACAGTAGGCCTCACTGTCTTGCAGGGTTTGGTTCCTTCCTGCCTTTCCAGTCCCTGTTCTTGCCAGCCCTTGCCAATAGGGTTGGCATTCTCTTCCAGGACCAAGCTTATCTCTGCCACTGGGCCTCTCACCCCTGTTCCCTCTCCTGGAATGACCTTCCTGAGACTTAACATCCTTGTCTCCTTTCTGTTCTTCAGCTGTCTCCCTTCACAGAGGTGTGGCCTGACTTCCCATCCCAGCTGCCTGCAGTCACGTGGTTCCCCCTTTTTTCCTTTTACCCTCTTTACTGAGTTTACCACTTGAGTGGCGGAAACCCAATATCACCTTTTTCTGTAATGGGCAGCACTCAGATTTGGCTAGTTTCCAGGGCGTTCTCTTACCCTAAGGATCTTGCTGATTTCCCGCTTCTCACATCACCCGCCCGCCTCAATTCTGTGTTAGCACACCCCAACTATCTCCGTGTTCATGGAAATCAGCTAACTTTCAAGAAACGAGTTTGCTGGGACCATGTTTACGTTTCCTGTCACCGGCTGAGCATCTGCGTACGTCGATGTTTGTGAGTACAATGTCATCACCATCTGTCCTAGTGAGATAATGTGCTTGGTTTACTGTTGGAAGTCTGTGAACTGGGGACTCGTGTTTTCCGCTGGAAGAGGGATTTGTGAAGTCAGAACCCAGGCTGAGTCTCACCCTTGACACTTGATAGCAGAGTGGTCTCGGGCCAGACACCTCTGCCTCCACATTTGTATAAGAGAAATGGCAACACACACAGTACACATGTGAAGCATGGCTTCTTGGATACTGGATATTCGAGAGGTTAATGATACACTATTTACTTTCTTTCTCTTCTCACTCCATGGCCGCTCCCATGAGAGCAAGGTTGCTGTCTCTCTCTTCCTCCCTATGTCCCCAGCACAGTGGCTGCCTAACAGAGTGGGTGCCCTCTGTACTTGTTGAACGACTATATTAGTAGATAGGGTTTTTGCAGTTGTCCTGGGAGATAAAATCATTGTGGCCATTTCCCAGGTAGACAGTGTGAAGTTGGATATCTCAGCTATACAACCTGGTCCATGTTAGACTTGACTCCTACTCATACAGCCTTTGAACCATAACCTTGAGGGACTCAGGATCAGTAAACTCTATATATGATTTTATTCATGCTACTTCAGTTCTGAAATAAGTCTTGTTTGTAGCTTTCTTTCTCCAATCCTGGCTATTTTGACAACCTACTCATTTACTCTTATTACAAGTCAATTTTAGTTTCAAATTTATCAGTTGCCTCTAGCCATATATGAAGATAAGATCCATTCATTTTTTTGAAGAAAAATACGGGTAAATATTATTGATGCTTAGTAGCCTCGGGAGATGGACTAGTGGGTTAAGTGCTTACTGTACAAGCATGAGGACCCGAGATTGAATCTGCAGCAACCATGGAAAAGCTAGAGGTGCCAGCTGCATTGATAACTCTAGTGCCGGAGGCAGTGGGTGGAGATGGGTGGGTCTTGGGGACTTGCTAGCTAGCTTGTCTACACCAAACTGAGAGCTCTGGGTTCAGAGAGGAACCTTGTCTCCAAAAATAAGGCAGAGGCTAGAGAGGTGGTTCAGTAACGAAGAGCACTGGCTGCTCTTGCAGAGAACCCAGGTTGGATTCCTAGCACTCACACAGTAGCTAACGACTATGTGTAATAATGCCAATTGTAGATGATTCAATATCCTCTTCTGGCCTTGAAGACATCAGGATCTCTACCAGTGGAGAGACATACATGTAGGATAAACACCCATACACATAAAGTAAGTTTTTTTTTTTTTTAAAAAAAAAAAAAAGCAGAGACGAGGTTGAGGAAGACAACCCACCACCAACCTCTAGTCTTTACTAATGCCCAAGAGGGCAAGCACCAACCCACTGCTCTCCCTGCACAGGCACATGTGTGTGTAAGCAAGCATAGATACCACACACTTACGAATACACACATACACATACAAGGAAAAAAATGCACAAATATCTTTAGAGGGTGGGAAGGACAAGATGGATCTCAAACTCCTTCAAATAATGTAGAACAAGGTCCAACTTTTCAATCACTTTTATATAGGCAGTGAACAAGGTGTCCTCTAATGATAGAAGTCCCAAGTCCCATGCATTTCACGAGTGGTCTTTGCCCTGGATTCTAGTCTGACCTCTGACTTTCAGCCTCCCGCACATGCCTTGCATCCCAGACAAATCCACTGACTCACATAGTCTGCTGCCTCCTCCTTTCTCCTGCACATCCATACTCTGTACCCAGAACAGAGGCATCACAGTTGCCCTCCTTTCTCATTCACACATGACTCAACAACCCATCACCGTACCAGTCCTCCACATCTACATCAGCATCATTTCTCATCAACAATATTTGGTCCTTTGTACACCTTTTTCAAAGCCACTGACTGCTCATTAAAGTACTAGTGATGGCCCTCATGTCTCCCAATCTTAGACATAATTTTCCTGCAAAGACTGGTAATTTATAAGATGTCAACTTGGGGTGATCTCCGTTGCACTTCCCAGAATTCCTTGCTATATTTCTGGCTAGAGTGGGTCATGGGAGACCCTCATGGAGGAGATCTGAGGGTGGAAGGGACACAGCAGATCCACGTCCCATGGCTTACCTGCTGCTCACCAACTGTAGGGCAGTGCCAAGCCAGACCACAACCCCTCCTCCTTCCTCCAGGCCCTCCTCCAGCTTCTTCTGGCCAGTCATACATTGCATTCCCTGGTGAGGACGGGATACTAGAACACTCACCAAGGATGCATTGATGTGGGTTTCATCATCTTCTGGAAGGTTCCAGCTTGTTCCTGTCTCCCCATTTTATGTCTGCTAAGGACTAACTGTATGTGGCCCCTCAACATCCTTATGTTGGAGCTAAGCACCCAATATGATAGCTGTTGAAGACAAAGTCTTTAACAAAAAGTCATTGCAGCTACATGAAGCCATGAGTGGGGCCCCAAGGCAGCAGATTTGGTGCCTTTAGGAGAACAGACACCAGAGGTTTGGTCTCTTTATACTCATGAAGTTGTCTACTGAGAAGAAAGAGAGCCCTCACCCTAATTTGAACCCTGCTTGACCTTGTCCTGTATTTTTTTTTAGCTTCTAGAAATGTGTGGAAAATAAAATCCTCATCTTTAAATCATTCAGTAAGTGGCATTTTGCTATGGCATCCTAGCAGACTGTTCACACCTGCCCTCCCTTCCTGGTTTTCTGAACAACAGACTCCAGCTCTAAATACAAACATGACAGAGGCCACACATGGCTGCTACAATTGTGCAAGGTGAAATTCCTGTTACAATAGCCTAAGCAGCAAAACCCATCTTAAAATTTCTGAAATGATACTCAGACATTTGCAGTGCACACTTTTATGTCAAAATCAACAGCCATCACGGAGCCTGCATCGGTCTGCGCTAGGTCCTCGGCATGTATGTTATGGCTGTGCAGTTTGGTGTTCTTGTGAGACTCCTAATAGTGGGAGTGGGGGTGTCTCTGACCCCTGCCTGCTCTCAGAGCCCCTTTCCTCCTATTAGGTTGCCTCATCTAGCTTTGCTATGAGGGTTTGCACTTAGTCTTATTGTAACTTGTTACATGCATTTGGTTGATTATCTCTGGGAGACCTGCTCTTTTTGGAAGAGAAATGGAGGGGAAGACCGGGGAGGGGGGGAGGGCAGGGCCTGGGAAGAGCAGAGGAATGGGAAACTACAGTCAGGATGGAATGAATGAGAGAAGAATAAACAAATCAACACCCACTGACTTTTCAGGGCAGCCTCAGGCCTACGATCTTATGCCTACAATCTTACATCAACGCAGCCCAAGGCAGAAAAAGGCCTCAACTGCCCAGTAAATTATTTCAGACTTGTCGGGAAGAAGAGCCCGGAGGTGGTGCTGCTAGGAAACCTTGCTCACTGTGAGGGTCCTGAGCACTCAGGGAAGCGGCCCACCCCCTTTGCCCTCCGTAAATTCACTGAACACCTCTGAGATCCCGGGACCACTCCAGGAGCATAGGTGACAGCAGAGAGCAAAACAGACCCTTCCTTCCACGCCTTCAGAGAGTAGAGGGAGACAGGCAAAACCCAGGGAAACCAAATATTTAACGTTATTCTGGGTCAGCATTTACCGCTACTTTCTTTAGTATTCCACTCCCAATAGGGCTTTTGAGGTATCTTTTTGCCCCAACTACCTTCAAATAAAAACTTGCATTAGATGCAAATTAAGATCATCTTAAAAATTACCGTCATCCAAGAACCAGTGTTGGCTCTTTTGAGGAACAGAGGACTTATGAGTAAAAAAGTGATCTCTGAGGACAATCAGCGACTGGCTTCCACGGTACGGTTTAGAACAGAGGTTCTCAACCTGCGGGTTGCGAGCCCCCTCCAAAGAGCATCGGGAAACATGGATATATTTACATCACAGTTCATAACTGTAGCAAAATTACAGCTAGGAAGTAGCAAAAAAAAAAATAATCTTATAGTTGGGTGTTACCACAGCATGAGGAACTGGAATTAAAGGGTCGCAGCATCAGGAAGGTAGAGAAGTACTGGTCTAGAAACTGAACACAAAGCTGGCCAGTCTCCATTCAGCAGCACCTCGCAGGGCTGCTCTCAAGGTGTCTGCTGAGCTGGGTTCCCAGCTGGAGGTGCTGAGGAAGAACTCACTTCTTAGCTCCATGTGGTCAGAATTAGGCTCCCTGTAGCTGCAGCACTGTAGCTTGTTGGCCGCAAATCGAGGCCAGGCCAGGGTCCTGCAAGCTGCCCATATCCCTTGACATGTGGTCTCTCCAGTCTTCAGATCCCCAGGGGTACATCAATCAGTCCTCATGCTTCCGACCTGATGTCCTCCCTTGCTATGAGACCAGAACACGCTCTGCTTTTAAAGGGCCGTCTATTTAGGTTAGACCCATGCAAATAACATTCCTGTCATTAAATCTGTGCCATGTAACATACCTAACCCCAGAAGAAAAGTTAATCATATCCATTGAAACAGAGATCATGCATAGCGTGTCTGTCCTTGGAGCTCCTACCCCAGATCCCCTATAAAAACTCCAGGTAATTGATTTCCTTTAGATGGCTATCTTTGCTTTTCTTCGACTTTCATTTTGGGCAAAAATATTCATGTTCCCATTCACTATTAGATCACACGGTATGACATTGCCACAATGCTAAATTTTTATTCTTTAAATTTTTAATTGCTGTTCTATTTAGTTTCAAAATTATGATGTTTTCCTTAAAAGGGATTTAAAAAAAAAAAAAAAAAAAAAACAGAACAGCAAAATAGCAAGCTAATCTTCCAAAGATAACAATCACACAAGACAAGTGAGCATTTTTGTCGGTTACAATGTGAAAGTAAATTCCACAGTTGGAGTTGCTAATACCATGTTGCACTTTTTGGAGCCAAGGTGGTGGAACTTTATGCTGATGTGTTAGGGTAAGCTTTCTGTAGTTGTTACCCTGTAACATGGCTAATCCCGAGGATGAAAACAGGGTAAGCTACAGCAGCCCCCCCACTGCTGCCTGGACACGATCCTGAACGTAGTGACTTAAAGAAACACAAATTTAGTGTTTTCTTGGAGGTGAGCAATCTGGAGTGGCTGCAGAGGTCGGGTCCCTCTGGAGCTCCTAGGAGAAGCTGGATGGCTTTGTTCTTTGTAACTCTCAAGGCTGCCTATGACCTTCAGCTTCAGGCCCCACCTCATTCCAACCACATCTTCTGGCTCTGGCTCTCCCCCCACTGCTTAGGGATTACTTTGGGTCAACTATAGCATAGTTCAGGGTAATATTTCCATGTAAGCTAACATATGTCGCCTTTTTTTAAAGACATAAAGTAACAACATAAGCTCTGGACATTTGGTCATGGTCGTTGAGGGGGCATTATGCCAGGTATTGTATAAGCCTCGGGAAGCTTGAAGGAAAGAATATATATATATATATATATATATATATGTATATATATATATATATATATATAAAGAATATATATAAAGAATATATGTAAAGAATATATGTAAAGAATATATATAAAGAATATATATATATTTGCCCTGTGAGTTCCCTTTCAAAGGAATGGGAGAACTGGAGTGGTGCCGCAGGGGACAGCTGTCGCTTGCTCATCAAGGGCTGATGCTGGAATCTGTCCTAATGCATTGCTGTAGCCACTGCTGGGTTATGTGGAGAAAACAAAAGCCGCATGCAGCCATGTCAAGGGTATGACACAGGAAGAAAAGACCCTTCACTCAGATTCCCTAGCTGTGATCTAGGGTAGTGGTTCTCAACCTTCCTAATGATGCAACCCTTTAATACAGTTTTTCATGTTGGGGCGACACACCCCATCAAAAATTATTTTTGCTAGCCGGGCGGTGGTGGCACACGCCTTTAATCCCAGCACTCGGGAGGCAGAGGCAGGCGGATCTCTGTGAGTTCGAGGCCAGCCTGGTCTACAAGAGCTAGTTCCAGGACAGGCTCTAAAAAAGCTGCAGAGAAACCCTGTCTCGAAAAACCAAAAAAAAAAAAAAATATTTTTGCTGCTATTTCATAACTATAATTCCACTACTGTTATAAACATAATATAAATATCTGATATGCAGGATATCTGATATGTGGCCCCTGTGGGGGGTTGTGGACCACAGGTTGAGAGCCACTGATCTAGGCAAAGCCAACAGTATGAGCATTCCTAGCAGCCACTGGCACGGTTTAGTGGTAGGATGCCTGGCTGTTGAGTGCGTTTCCGAGTCACTGTACCCAGCAGAGCAGGAAATGGCTGTCCTCTTACAGCTAGCAAAGGTCCGAGTGCTGTCACTTCTACTTCTGTGAGTGCAACGGCAGGGTCAAGGATGTCTTTCTCTACCTGCCTTCGGTGACAGCCTTTGAGAACGGAGGCTGCCCTGTATCGCTACCATTATCAGTGGTTTCTGATCAGTTCGTAGGCGCTCAAGGCTGTGGCATTTTCTAGATGTCCTTTAGGCCCACTCTCGGTGATAAAGATTACCTTGGGTGCTTACCCTGGAGGTATTGGAAGCCATTAAGTGAAACCAATGCCTACTTAAGGCAGGGGTGTTTATTGGCTGCTGGTGGCGTATGTCCTCACATCTTCTATTACTCTTCGTCTTAATAGGGCCCCTTGCACTATTCCGCGGTGTGTGGATGCAGGCAGCGTAGTGCCATTCATTTCCTGTGCATGCACACACCACTTCCTAGCCCTGCTGTCTGTATTCATGCTGGGTTAGCTGTTGACCCAATTTAATGCCTGGCTGGAAATTTTTCTCTCTGTTGTGATTAAAGGGGAAGGAAGGAGGAAGAAAGAGGTGATTCAGTGATGTGGATATGCAAACTTCTCTGATGAAAGAAGGAAAGGGAGTGGTGACGGAGGCTGCCTAATGATCCATGGATTTAGGATTTCATTTCAGGCTTGAGATTCTGACCCATGATGCAGTTGCAGTTGCTGGAAGCCTGGAGGCTCACGTTTGAGCACATGTGACCTCATGCACCT